>NC_138380.1:34999753-35035365 GCF_054177405.1 Leptonychotes weddellii | reverse complement strand
GGAGCACTGGGTGTTATGCACAAACAATGAATCATGGAACACTTCATCTAAAACTAATGATGTAATGTATGGGGATTAACATAAGAATAAAAAATTAAAAAAAAAAAGAATACATCATAAAATAAATGTAATAAATGAAATATGTGCTATCTACTATTATTGGTAAGGCTTCCAGTCAACAGTACACTGGTAATAGTTAAGTTTGGGGGGGGTCAAGAGTTATATGGGGATTTTCAGCTGTGCAGGGCATCAGCACCCCTAACCACCACATTGTTCAAGAGTCAATTATATTTGCAAATTATTTATCTGATAAGGGTCTGGTATTCAGAAAAAATAAAGGACTCTTCTTTTTTTTTTTTTTTTTTAAGATTTTGTTTATTTATTTGACAGAGAGAGACACAGCGAGAGAGGGAACACAAGCGGGGGGAGTGGGAGAGGGAGAAGCAGGCTTCCAACGGAGCAGGGAGCCTGATGCAGGGCTCAATCCCAGGACCCTGGGATCATGATCTGAGCCGAAGGCAGATGCTTAATGACTAAGCCACCCAGGCGCCAATAAAGGACTCTTCTAACTCAACAATAAAAAAGAAATATAATCCAATTTTAAAGGGTTCATCAACTAATGAAGAGACATTTTTTTCCAATAAAGATATACAAATCACCAATTGGCACATGCAAAGATTCTTAACATCATTAGTTATCAGAGAAATGCAAATCAAAACTAAAATGAGCTAGCATTTCATGCCTATTGGGATTGCTATTATCAAAAATAAGGGAAAATAGATTTGGCAGGTAAATATCAGAAGAAATAGGAATTCTCATATATGGCTGATAGGAATGTAAATGGTACAGTCGATGCAGCAAATAGTTTGGGAGTTTCTCAAAAGTAAAACAATTACCATAAAATTCAAACAGCAATTCCAACCCTAGGTATATATCTAAAGAACTGAAAACATTTTCACAAAACATTTTCACAGAAACTTGTACATGAATAGTCACAGAAGCATTATTCATAATAGTTCCCAAGTTGGAAAGGATTCAAATGTCCATCAATTGATGAATGAATAAACTCAATGTGGCATATCCACACTACTGAATATTATTCAACCACAAAAAGAAACGAAGTACTCTTACATGTTACAACATGGATGAACTGTGAAAAAGTTATGCTATGTGGGAAAAAAGGCAGACACACAAGGCCACACATCTTAAGATTCCCTTTATATGGAATATCCACAATAGGAAATCCACAGAGATAGAAAGTAAATTAGTGATTGCTAGTGGAGCAAGGAGAATAGGGACTGACTACTAATAGATATGGGGTTATGGGGTTTTCTACTGGGGTGATTAATGTATTCCAAAATTAGATAGTGGTGATGGTGCACAACATAGTGAATGTACTAAAAACCACTGAATTGTACACTTAAAATGGTGAATTTTATATTATGTGAATTATATATCAGTAAAAATAAATCCATGAGTACCCATGTCTTACCAAATCCACCTGTTTTAGATTTGTGATCTCTGGCTGTGATGAGATAATAATCTTAATAGCCAGATTATTTCTTAAAAATTATTTCGTTTCTACCCTGGGAATTGGAGTAAAAGAGGTGTTCATTTATGTATGAGAATTTTCCTATAACAAATACTGTTGTTTCCTTCCCTTGGACAATTGAAACATTGTGATCAAATGATGAAAGATATGTATTAAACGAGTACTAAATGTCATATATAACTTCCTCATTGGAACCATACACATCAGGTACAATTAATACCCAATTTTGCAGATGAAGAAAATTTGTACTTAAAATCAATAATTTCTGTGGATATATTACAGAATGTTTGACTCCAGGGTACACACTTTTCACTGTTAAATTATTTTTGTGTGTTGCACTTAAAGTACCATGGATGAAAGCTAACTAGCCAGCCAGAATAGGTTTATTGTTTTAATGTTTCTCCTTCAGGATCTAAAAGTTTTATGACCTGCTTCCTGTACCTGCTAAGCTAACACATTATTATCCCATTTTCCATTCTCTTGAAGGATCACAGGCAGATAATGGAGTTTGTCTATTAAAAACTGTGAGGCAAGCAGTCTAGAATTACTGGCCAAGACAATCAACTCTCAATTATATCCCCTACCATCTCTGTTTAAACAGTCTATAGCCCAGTTCCCTGATCCTCAACTTATGTGATGACTAAAAACAATAATCACAGTAATAAAAGATATTTGGGACACATTACCATCACTACTACTGCATCTACAAAAGTACATGTGGCTATATAGATTCATACATGTTACAAAGGGTTAAAAAAAAGTAAGTATTAGCAAGCCCATCTCTCTCACTCTTAGTTTATTATTAATAGAGCTGCTGAGAAAATATACAACTGTTCTCTACATTCACATTCAACTAACAGATATTTACAGCACCTATTTATGGATTTAATTTCACTATGTTTATTACATATAAGCATATTAACTTAATGATTCTAAGTTGTGAGAGCAAGTTGGGGCAGGACTAAATGCCTACGTGGCTTATTTAGGAGCAGTTTTCACTGAGATCAGCTGACCAGTGTGTACCCTGGATTGCTGATTCCAACTGTAGACCACTGGTCACTATGGTATTAAATTAAGAAAAATGCAAGCTATCTCCAGTTTGAGGGAAAATCAGGCTGACTATAATAATAAAAACAACAATAAATGCTATTCATATTATCGAGCAGTTATGGAGTGTTGCTGGAGTCAAGCAGCTTGCCAGCATTTCACATGCTTTTGATGGCTGGTCTGCAACCCCAAGCCATGTACAGAAGCATGGCACAGTGTTTCCTTGGTATAGGAAGGAGCTGCCCCTTTACCTTTATGCATTCTCCTTTCCCTGGGGTTTTTCTTCCCTTTATTTCGTATTCACCTCAAAATCCCCAACATCTGCCTTCTCTGACTGATTGAGCCTGCAGACATCTCGCTCCAGTTAAAATTCTTTGTGGGCAATAGGAACTGGCCCCGACTTTGTTTATCCCTGAAACAAGAAAGAGCAGGAGCACTTACAGTTCTTGCTTCAATACCCTGGGAGTCACAAGCTCCCACTATATGCTCATCCTTGGAGGGTGTTCCCAATGTGAAAATAAAAATAGAACAGGAGAAAGAAGCCCCAGGAGGCTTGTTGGCAAGCAGCATTAATGTCGGCCATACTGTGTGATTGATTGCCAAGGTTATACCCTACCCACAGAGAATGAATAAGAGACAAATCATTGGACTTCCAGAGTCTCTTGTGGATGACAATTGTAGTCAAAAATATGACCCACTTCTGGGAATTAGAAAACTCTTGTTATCATTAAAACCAGAAAGAGCCCTCCTGGAAGACTCCCTGGTCCACCCACGAGGTACATAGGAAACTAGAAATATGAAGCTGGGTTCTGTGTCAAACATAAAGGAATTTTCTGAAATGAATGCAAACCTACAACACTAAATGGGTTTCAGAATGACAGATTTCTTTTATTTTTCTTAAGTAGGCTCTAAGCCCAAGGTGGGGCTTGAACTCACGACCCCAAGATAAAGAGTCTTATGCTCTATGAACTGAGGCAGCCAGGCACCCTTGGGGGATTTATTTTAAATATTCAAGTCATTTATTTACCTTGATAACAGCCTTAGGCTTTGTTACAGACACCTTTATCGTAGGTCACTACTCAACAACAATAGCATAATTCAATGTTTTCTAAAGAGGAAATACAAATGAACTGGCTAAGAGCTCACTGTGATTTTTTGCAGTTAACTCTGTACTTGATGCATTTTGTGGCTATGTTCTGATTTTACAACTATATGTACAAGGTGCAGTATGCATATAAATGATCACCAAGTACAAAATCTAAACAATCCTGAACTCTTTCCAAATGTAAATTATACTTAAAAAAATAATAAACTCATTGCTACAAAAAGACCAAATATGATTACATAAAGAGAACAAGCGCTTAATTTAAACCAGACTTTGCTTTAGCATATTAATAGAGAAGTAAGAAGAAACCCTGTGAAAAGGTAAAAACGGTTACTAAAAATATGCAACAGAAAATTCCCCTAAAGCCTAGACGGTTATCTAAAACTAAGTCAAAAAATGAATGAGATGCAATCAATTGCACACATTTAATATAGCAACACGACATGAAGTTGTCACAGAGAAATATGTGAGTCCACAAAGACATTACTATGATTGCCTTTCAGATCATTACTATGTATATAAAACACTTTGTGAACTCTATGGGTAGTTCATTTCTTACATCAATTATATTAAGAATATTCTGAGTTTATATGAATATGCACTATCAATGAATAAACTATAAAAGAGTTTAGAGAAACAAAAATGTGACTACTTTCTTTTCTCCTCCAAATAAAATGTTCTGAGCTTTTACAACAATATAATGAAATCAGCTTTTTCTTTTTCGTGAGGTAGAATGCACACCCAAATACACAGCTATATACATGCACATGGCTCTCCCTAATGCTATCCTTTCTCTCACAAACATCTAGTCGTCCAATAAGTTCTAGCTTCATAATACATCTCAAGTCCAACCATTTTTCACAGCCTTCACAGTTTATATTCTTGTCTTACAACCATTTCTCACCCCTCCTGCCAGAGCCTCCTAATTGCCCTCCCTGTGTCCATTCTGTAGTTCAGAAAAAAGAAAGAAGAAAGAAGAAGAAGAAGGAAGAAGGAAGAGAAGAAGAAGGAAGAAAGAAGGAAGGAAGAAGAAAGAAGGGGGGCGGCGGAGGGGGAGGTGGCGGCGGCAACAGCTATGCAGGTGTTTTGTTTTGTTCTTTTTTAATAGTTCAAAGACTAAAAGTCAAATGATTTATATCATTTATATTTATCATTTTGTTGTAGTTTTGTTTTGTTTTTATAATACCCATCAGTTTGTGCTCCTTCTCTGTCCAAAACCCTCCAGTGGCTCTCTAAAACATTCATAATAAAATATAAACTCCTTTTCATGGGCTATATTACCCTATATATCCTGACCCTTGCCTACCTCTCCAACCTCATGACCCACAACTTTCTCTGTGTGCACTCCACTCCAGCTATACAAAGCTTTTGCTCCCCAGTCACACCCAGCATGTTCCTGCCTCAGGGTCTTTGCACTTGTTACACCCTCTGCATAGGTCCTTTAAAAAACAAACAAACAAAAAGCTTTACTGAGATATGCTTTGCACGCTGTACAATTCACCCATATAAAATGTACAATTCAATGCTTTTTTTTTATTCTTATGTTAATCCCCATACATTACATCATTAGTTTTAGATGTAGTGTTCCATGAGTCATTGTTTGTGCATAACACCCAGTGCTCCATGCAGAACGTGCCCTCCTCAATACCCATCACCAGGCTAACCCATCCTCCCACGCCCCTCCCCTCTAGAACCCTCAGTTTGTTTTTCAGAGTCCATCGTCTCTCATGGTTCGTCTACACCTCCGATTCCCCCCCTTCATTCTTCCCCGCCTGCTATCTTCTTCTTCTTCTTCTTCTTTTTTTTTTCTTAACATATAATTCAATGCTTTTTTTAGTGTATTCGCAAGCCTGTACAACCACCACCACTATCATTTTAGAACATTTTGTCCCCACCAAGACATCCCACAATTATTCACAGTCACTCTTCATTTTCCCTTATCCCCTCTCAAGCACTAGACAACCATAAATCTTTCTGCTCTGTAGTTTTTCCTGTTCTGGACATTTCACATATGAAATACAACAGTTTATGGGACTAATGTCCCATACATGGTCTTTGTGACTGACTTCTCTTAGCATCATTTTCAAGGTTTATCCATATTGTAATAGGTATTAATACATCATTTTAAAAAATTTATTTATTTGAGAGAGAGTGAGCATGAGCTGGGAGAGGGCAGAGGGAGAGGGAGAAGCAGACTCCCCACTGAGCACAGAAGCTGACAAGGCTGGGCTTGATCCCAGGACCATGAGATCATGACCTGAGCCAAAGGCAGACACTTAACCAATTGAGCCACCCAGGTGCCCCAGTACATCATTTTTTATTGCTAACACTCTATTGTATGAATACACAACATTTTATTTAACCATGTATTAGTTGATGAATATTGGGTTGTTTTCACTTTTTGATTATGGATAGTGCTGTTGTGAATATACATGTATGAATTTTTGTAGAAATATATGTTCTCATTTTTCTTGGGTTGAAACTGTTCAATCATATAACTATGTTTAACATTTTGATGAACCACCAAAGTGTTTTACAAAGTGGTTGTGCCATTGTACATTCCAATTAGGATAAAATTAAAAAGATGAATAATACTAAATGTTGGCAAGGATTTGGAAGAACTGGAACTCTTGTGAATTGCTAGTTAGAGTGTAAAATAGTTCAACTGTTTTTGGAAATCTACCTGGCAGTTTCTCATAAAGTTAGACATATACCTACTTCTATAACCTAGCAATTCTACCTCTACATATTTGCCTGAATCTGAGCAAAGTAGCTGGGGGAAAAAATTAAAACAAAAGTTAAAACAAATGTATGAACTTAGAATACCATAAATTGACGGGGAATAAGCAGGCTAAGTTTACTCTTAGCATATCATACCAGTTCATTTTAATATCATTGCATCAAGATGCAAAACATTAGTCCCATAAACTGTTGTATTTCAAAAATATACTCAAGAAATGTGAAGAAAACAGCCATACAAATACTATATAATTTTACTCATATGTGGAATCTAAAAAACAAAACAACTTAAGCAAACAAAAAACAGACTCAGACCTATAGAGATCAAACAGATGGTTGTCAGAGGGAAGGGAAATGGGCAAAATGGGTGCAGGGTAGTGAGAGACACAGGCATCCAGTTATGGAATGAATAAGTCATAGGAATAAAAGGCACAGCATAGGGAAAACAGTCACTCTAATAGTGGTGTATGGTGACAGATGTTAGCTATACTCCTGGTGAGCATAGCATAACATATAGAGGTACTGAATCACTATGTTGTACACCTGAAACTAAGGTAACACTGTGTGTCAACTAAAGAAGAAAGAAGAAGGAAGAAGAAGAAGAAGAAGAAAGAAGAAAGAAGAAGGAAGAAGAAGAAGAAGAAGGAAGAGAAGAAGAAGGAAGAAAGAAGAAGACGAAGAAGAAAGAAGAAGGAAACAAGAAGAAGACGAAGAAGAAAGAAGAAGAAGAAGGAAGAAGGAAGAGAAGAAGAAGGAAGAAAGAAGGAAGGAAGAAGAAAGAAGGGGGGCGGCGGAGGGGGAGGTGGCGGCGGCAACAGCTATGTAGGTGTTTTGTTTTGTTCTTTTTTAATAGTTCAAAGACTAAAAGTCAAAGACAATGATAAATGATAATCCTCTTTGGGGGTTGTGTTATGACTGGGTGCTACAAGGGTGGTTTGAGTCCAGTAATTTGAGATGCTTATGAAGGAAATAGAAGAGGTGATAAACAACATGTTAATTAAATTTATTATTAATATTAAAGTAGGAAGTGTTAAAAATATCAGTAAAGAAAGGTGATTATAACTGGCTGAGGAGGAGTGTAGAAGTTAAAGAAAAAGTAACAAAAGGACCATTATTCTGGTATTTGTGCCTTTTCAATGTATAATGATGCATATTAAAAACTTAAGAGCAAACATAAATAATCTGAGACAGGGACCTAGGAATAATATTACTATAAGTGTGTAAATAATGCCTGGCCTTCCTCCGAGAGATTTTAGTAAGTTTTTCTCAGTCCAGCATTTTCTACTTTTGGAATAGAGAGAAGCAACTTGACTTATTCTTTCCCATTGTCCACTGATAAAATCACTGCATGCTTAGTGCCTAGTTCAGGGCAATATATCTCTTAGGGGAACAAAAAGAATAAATAACAGAAAGCAACTGATTTTGCATTCTGAAAGTAGTTAGTGAGAACTTCTCCAAATCATCCTGAACTATCCATGCAAGATTCTGCATCTTATCTACAGGGATAGCCTTACCCAAAACAATGAGGTCTGGTAAGGTAGAATTTTTAAAAATTATGCTAGATTCATCTATATCTGGTTCTTGACAGAGGTACACACATGGTATATAATAAGATAGATTTATAGTGTCCATGATTTGTTGATATTGAAGAGTTGCATGGATCCACAAAAAAAAAAAAATACAATCCCATGATTTTTCCAGGTAGAAAGAAATTAAGAGCTAATTCAACTTCATGAATTCATAAGGAAATTGTGCACTTACAAAGTAAAGGAATGGACCCAAAGGCAGAACCACAATTGGGACACAGATCACTTCAAGTCTAGGGCTTTTCCCAATATCCCCCACTGTCCTCAAATGAGATCACTCCCTGGAATGGAAACTGAGTAGCCATGTCATCTACACTACACTATCCACTATCTTTAATTCATGGCTGGTCTTGGTATTCAACTGTAAACATGACAATTATGTTGATCTTTAAAAGGCAGCTAAAAATAAAACTAATAGCTCAAGAAGAAGAGTTTGTTTTTTAGTATTTCTATCTTAAAATAAGGGAAAACTCAGTGTAATGATCAATTAAGTAGAAACAAAGGATTGAGCAGATTTTGTGGTAAAAAAATTTCCAAAGGTGAAATACCCTAGAACTAAAAGAAAAAGAATAAAACAGGGTTGGAAACATATATAGTGTGTTAATTAGCTATTAGACTGTGCAATAGAGGAGTAGGACCAACCTCACTTAAACTATTCAAAATAATTGAATAAATATGGTAGTTAATGCTTTGATTATACTAAAAATATGCTTATGTCCTTGGAATTAAATATTCAATCCAGTTGTTTTTAAGCCAAGTGTTCTCTCATTAAATATGCTCAATATTCAAGTCTAGAATATTCCCTTGAAAATTAGCAATATAGGGCATTGGTTGAACTGGGAGAATGTGTTTCTATAGAATTAATATCCAGGAATATTAGAAGTGACATAAATTAATAGCTGTATAACCAGAACTACAGAATCTTTTTTTTTTTTTCTTCATTAGTCTCATTAATCTATCTTTGTAATAGACTGTAATATAGCAGCCGCAACTGTTTCAGCCAGATAGTTCTAAGGCAGCTGTTTCGGGTTGGGGGTGGATCATGTCATATAGTGATGAAACAAAGATAAATTTTCTCTTACTTTTGTGTATCTACCCTACCCTCACCACTCTTTAATTCTAGATTGAAGGAAGAGGGAGACAACACTTAGCTTCTGCTATGGAGGTAGATTATCTTTTACCTTTTTACAGATGAGGAAATTGAACCACAAAGATAATGAATCTTTTCCAAAGTTACACAAAGAGTAATGGAGATCTGAGTTTATGCACAAGCCCATGCTCTTTCCATTACAAAAGTATGACTTTTCATAATGCTGGGATAGATGTTGGGGGTGGGTGGAGAAGAGAGGAGAAACTGTGGTTGCTAGGAATTTTTTTCAATTAACTGAAAACAGTATAAATAAGAGGAGCAAATGGCTTCAAGAGAAAAACCATAGGCTTCCAAGTCAAGCAGACAAAGTTGGAGTCTTGTTCTGCCACTCACTGGTCTTGTAAATTGGGCAAGCTGCTCAACATTTCCTCAACTGCTGTTTCCTCATCTGTGAGACATGGTGATAACACCATGTCTCTCATAACATCGTTGAAATGAGTAAATATAAAGCATTTATCACAATGTCTAGTACTACTAATTGTTTAGTAATTGTGAACTATTTCTACTTTTCTTGTTAATTGTATTTAAATCGATATTGTGTTTTTTTGGTTTTTGTTTGTTTGTTCGTTTGTTTTTGAGGGAGAGAAGGAGCTGGAGGGGCAGAGGGAGAGGGAGAGAGAGAATCATAAGCAGGCTTCACAGCCAGCACAGAGCCTGACGTGGGACTCAATCTCACAACCCTGAGATCATGACCTGAGTCAAAATCAAGAGTCAGATGCTTAAATGACTGATTCACCCAGGCGCCCCAGTATTCCTATGATTCTTAATAAATTTTTTACATTTATAGAAAGCTTTCTTCTAAGCAGCATTAAAGATGAGGGGGAAATTAATGGACATATTGGTAAAGTGGAAAAAAATCACCTTTTCTAGATTTTTCCTAAACTTTAACTTTCTTAAAATATTTTGGGGGCCCAGCCATCTCTTTTTACAACTATAAGCCAAAGTCTCCAATGTGGTCAAATTCTTAATAACATCAGTCCAGGAGGCTGTATAGTATAGATCCATCATTAGGTGAAAGATTAATCTAGGTGGTGTTTAAGTTCCTTGCTAACTTCGAGTTTGTTAGATGTCAAACATATATTGGTACATCTTGGTAGGATTTTTTTTTCCTCCAGAAAAGTAGTTTATACCTGTTACTGGAATATGTTTTGGAGGGTAGCATCCTGATCAACCATGCAGCAAACCATAAAGTGCAAATGATACTAAATACCTTTTTGGAAAAATGTCTGGTTTTTTGACCACAAAAACAGAAACTTTATCTCAAAACCTCTGATGCAAGTAGAAAAGCTCATGGTGTGGGCTCTTACTTGCCTTTGAACTTAATACTCTTCTTACACATTACCAGGATATCATAAATGTTTGTCTTTAAAATTTTGTAGCATTAAAAACAAGCAAACAAAAACAAATTTTCTAGCCCTTTGATGTTTATACTGGAACGGATTGCAAGGAGTTTTAGTAACCGTAAGGAAGCCATGAATCACTCCTGTCCACTGATTTAATACTAGTTCTGGATTAGACAGAGGGTGGTTAGACCAGATGCCTTCAGGTATGAAACCAATGCCTGTATGCTAAGCAGATCAATTTAAAGCTGAAGTCAATTTAAGAAGGAGACAGAACAGAAGACTTACAAAAACATCAATAGAATACCTTATTCTGTAATTTCTAAAGAGTTGATTATGCAGAGATTTGTGGAAAGATTATTTTATGGTCTTAAAATTCTTTGACTGTTTTGTTTTTCACTTTTCCCCCCTAATCCAGAGATATCACTGTTTCTTTTTGATCTACTAAATTGATATAACAAATTTCTCTTAAGGATTTTAATATCGAACCTAGTTGAAAATTCATGAATTACAATACTCTTTGATCAGTGATGGTTTCCTATTTTCTTCTAACACAGAAAGCAAAAATATACCTTGCATATAAGCATATAATTATATGTATTAAATCTTTCTTTTGGACTCAGTTCACATCCGTTCAAATAAAGGAAAATTGAATCAGCCTGAACTTTTAAGTCATTTCAGTTTAATGCAACTAGGTATTTTAATAGGGCCTAGATGCTGTCAATATGTTAGGTTCTAATAATATTTAAAGCTGTCTTATTTTTCCACTAAAAATCCCCCATCTGATTGAGATAGGGGTTTCTCAAAATGTGATCTGTGGATCACTTGCGATGAAATCACCTGGGAATGGTTGTTTAAAATGCAGATTTCTGGGTCCACACCAGATACAGTGAATCAGTTTGAGAAGGTAAGAGCATCACAAATTCTGTATTTTAAAGAAGCTTACCAGATAATTCTTGTGCACAATAAAATCAGAAGCATTGTACAGATATGGTACCCAGGTATTAAATGGTAGCTGCTATATAAAACTGTGAAGAGAGCCAAGTAACAAATACAAGAATTATCTACAAGATGAAAATGGTAATAACAGTTTATGAGCCTTGGCACAATTCAGTCACTCCCTTGTATAACCTTTTACAAGGTACTTAATCTTCCTAAATCTTCATCTGCTGATAAGATAATATGTTACAAAGGTATTGTCTTTCTTTACCTTATAGATCTCTTTAATTCCACAGGTCCCTGTGGAAAATGACAAATAGTGACACAGTTCTCTTTTCTATTTTGCTAATGAGAAAACTGGAAGGTACTAAACGAGTTGTCTAAGGGCCTTCAACCAAAAAATCATGTATTTTGTCCCATTATAGTACCTGATTCAAACTGTATTCTGTGGTTACTGTTTACCAAATTTACCACAATTATTTTTTAAAAATTATAGTCATCATTTTTGCTAGAATTTTTTTTAAAACAGCAAAATGCATAAACAAACTACAACTTATTCTCTAGTTGACTTTGGTCATATTGCAGAAGGGGGTTTGTGACATTCACAAACAAGAAAAAACAGTGTTCTTAGGTCTTATATTATTCCACTTAGTAATGTCTAATCTTTCTTATTTGATTGCAAACTCATAGAGGGAGCACCCTCTCTGCTCTATAGACATTAACAGCACTTTGCATATAGTCAGATTTCAATAAATAGTTTTAGAATGAGTAAATGGATTTTTATTTTGCATCTTTTTACATTTTCATGTCTGTTTTACTCTAGGTAGATGGGGAATATGGTGTTCCTTCTGCAATTACTTTGACCACTTATTTATCCTATTAGGTTTTATTAGTAATAAATGGCAAAGCTTTACAAGAGATTTAGTGGAAATAATTACTCAACAATCTTATTTATTAAACATATAATAAGTACTCCCAATTGTTCAAGGGGCTTTAAATATTACCAAAGGATTTCAAGGAATACATACACAATGTATAGTAATAATGAAGGCTATACATACCTTTGTGTATGTATAGTAATAATGAAGGCTATTATTCACTGGGTGCATATTATATAATCAGACCCTGTGAGATACATATTAAGAACTCTACTAATAAATCCCACTTTGCTTTTAAGTCTCTGAGTAAGTGACCTGAAGTCACAAAGGGTTCCATCTATTTAATGCTTTGTACATAAATGTGGAAATTCTTTGGAAGTGTCATGGGCACTTTGGGTTGTCCTAGTGCATTAAGTTAGGAAGAAACTTTAGAGATGAGCTAACCTATCCATTGACTGCAATTTATAGATTCCATTTCCTGATTCCTGGGATAGAATCATGAGCTCTCTCACCTGGTGGTTCTAATGGCTTAAACATCTCTCTCTGGAGGTAATATCCAGGACTTTTAGGCCCAACTGCAGGTTAGTGACCATATCAACAGGTTCCAACGTGAGGACCTCTGACTGCAGAATCCTCCAGAGTCAGTGGGCTTCTGGCTTCTTTAGGCCATGTCATTGTTTTGTGGAGCATGGTTAATTTTCCAATTTCAGGGGATCTCACTGCACTGACAAAGATCACTAGATACGATGGCAGCTCTGCTTTCATAATGACCTACTGATTATATCAATAGCCTCTAGTGTCCCAGAAACCAGGGCCCAAGCTAAACATTAATCCTCAATACATATAAGACATGATGGAGGCATCGTTGCCAAGTAAGTTAGAATCATAATGTGGAGCTCACTAATGGCCTATCCTACTATATCCCAATCATTTTTTGGTGAAATTCATTCTTCCAGGGATGTAAACTCACTGCTTGTGTTACAGTGGCAGCATAGAGGCAACTAAGAGTGCTAAAAAAAAGGGCACCTGCGTGGCTCAGTTGGTTAAGCATCTGCCTTTGACTCAGGTCATGATCTCAGGGTACTGGGATCGAGCCCCACATTGGGCTCCCTGCCCAGCGGGGAATCTGCTTCTCCCTCTCACTGTCTTTCTCGCAAATAAATAAATAAAATCTTTAAAAAAAAAAAAGTGCTGAAAAAAATCCTGGATATAAAGGTACTTTCATCAGTCCAGTATTTGTAGGTCACTGGGGAGAAGTGCCAAACATAGGCCCATTGTTCAAGCCCTTGGTGATTCCCTGTTTAGTAGTTTATTTCACTCCTCCTTTAAGTTAGATCCTTAAAATACCAATCCAGGGTCATGAAGATATGTAAAATAAGCAACAAATCTCATTAGTAATATATGATGCAATCATATGAACTAAAGCCACTGAGGTTTCATTCACACCCAAGGAAGTTCTGGAAATCTAGAACTTTCTAAAAGCTATGTCTGCATTTTCCTGGAGGTAGTCTTCAGAGCTTTTGTGAAAGACTTTTAGGAGACTCATTTTCAGGATTTATTGATTGTTTTTATTTTTGTTTTTTTATGAACTCTTAACTCGCATGGTATAAAGTGCCCTAGTTGCTTTTTGGTAACACATGAGGTGCAGATGATTATAAATCTATAGGAAATATGTAGAAAATAACTCACTGGTCTTAGCTGGAGTGGAGGAACTATTCCAATGCCATTGCCATACACAGTGGAAATGGACCCCCTGAAAAATTACAATAAAATAACCATTTTCATCTTTAATGAGTCAGTAGGTATTAAAAAGTAGCTAGGATCTTAAAGGCTCTAGAAAGTTCAGATCTTAGAGGCAAAGAAATCTGCCTGACAGAAAAGTATATATTTTAAAAAGTCTACATTTAAAAGTATACACTTAAAAAAGTATAAAGAATTTTAAAGATTTAACATCTGTGTCAATGTTTTACTAATTAAAAACTGCATATTCATTTAAAAATATTTATTGACTACTTATTGAAAGCCAGATACTGAGAATAGGAATATTGACTAACTTGTCAATATGCTGTAAATGCATAACTATTTGTCAATATACTATATAAATAGATGGCAGTTTAAAATGATATGGAATTGGGGGAAAGTTACTAATATAGCTGGTGTTATTTTTTAATAAATATTTTTGGATATACAAGTATTTTCTATATTTCAGACAATGTACTAGGTGCTAAGAATACAGTGTAAGAAATGAATAGACTCATATATCCACACACATCCAGAGTCCCTGCCTTCGGGTTGTTTTCAGTGTAATGCAGGAATAAAGGATAAATAAGCAATTATGAAATTATGTGATGAGTGCTGTGAAAGAAGCACAAAATGAGAGAGCATCTAGCCTATTGCAGGGATCAGGCAGAGCTTCCTGGAGTTGATTGTGCATGAGTCAAGTCTTAAAAGTGAGGAGTTAGCTAACAAAGATTATGGGCAATAACATCCCAGGCAGAGAGAACAGCACTTGTGAAAAGATCTAGGAAAGAGAGTCATTGGTGCTTGTAGGTACCTAGTTAGTTAGGAACCATATAAATAAGCAGAGAAGGTGAAAGACAAGGAGCAAGGGGTAAAGCTAGTCTTTGTAAGCCATATTAAGGAAGTGTATTTTATCTTAAAGACAAATGTAAATTCATTAAAGGAGGGGGGGGATGAACTTGCTCATATTTATATTTTAGTAAGATCACTTTTGAGGTAGGATAGAAAGATGAATGGGGAGAGTCAAAAATAAGGAGGAAAACTAGGTAGACTGCAGTCATTAACAGGAAAGACCATGTGATGATGAACTGAAGGAGTGACAGAGAGGAGGAGAAGGAGAATGAATAAAAAGACATTAAGGAAATTAACATTATTTGGACATCAATTGAAGAGGGTAATTTTAAAGGAAAGGGTCAAGAAGGATGGTATCCAACTTTCTGACCTAGACATCAGATTAAGGAACAAAGGAATGGGAACAAGTCCTGGACTGCAGAGCAGAGCTCAGTTTTTAGCATTTTGTGTTCTAGGTATCTGTGGGAAATATCTAGGCCCTTGAATATATAGATATGAATCACAGGCAAGAATTCTGAGATGGAAATAATGATAGTAATGAATAACTCACATTTTTGAGCACTTAATATGGGTCAGGAATGACTCTACACATTTTGTATATGTCTACATCTTGACCACAATTGTGTTATTTTCCCATCTAATTGATTACAATGAATTGAGGCACAAGCTTCTAAGGTCACATGTACACTAAGTGGTGCAAGGTGGTCAAGATTTTGCTGGAATCCTTGATGAGCAGTTAAAATGGAAAAAAATTACAGTACATTAAAGCATGAATAAGAGATAAAGAACAAGAAATAATGGGTATAGATTACTGTTTCCTAACATAAGTACCTAGGTCTTCCCAGCTACTGAGGATAAAATGAGATGACATTAACCTCTTTTATTTGTTGATTCCTATATCCAAACAACCATCAAACCATCAAAATCCAGAAACTGGCATGGATAAGGTACTCCCACCTAGTGATTATACCTCATTCAAGCTTTAACAAATGTCCCAATGTCATTTATAGCAAAAGACCTCCAGTTCAGGATGACACACACTTAGTTGTCAATTCTCTTTAGTTTCCTTCAATCTGAAACCATTTGTCTTTCCTTGGTTTTCAAGGACTCAATAATCTTGAAGATTATTTTGTAAAATATCACTCAATTTGAATTTATCTGGCATTTACTCATAAGATTTGGATTATACATCTTGGTTGGGAATAGGATAGAAGTGATACTGTGTTCTCTCTACATCTATCAGGTGGTACATTACTTCAATTGTTTCCGTAACTGACAAAGGTAAATTTGATCTCTTCATTAAGGTAGTGTCTGCCTGGATAGCAACTGCAGTTACTCTTTATCGCTTTGTAATCAGTATTTTATGGGGAGGTATTTTGAGGCTATATGAATATCCCATTCATGATTAAATATTTGATTTACTCACTTATTTATACCAATATGAACTCACGGGTTACTATTTTATTTAATTGGTTATGATCTGTGCTATTATTATTTTGATGCTCAAATTAGGCCATAATTGACCACTGGAAACCACTGGTTAGAACCAGCTGGCTTGTATGCCCTTTGTTGTGTCTGCATCCTTCTTTTAGCATAGTCTGACTTTCTAACAAAACAAAATTCCCAGACTCATCTTGTACTTTCTCTGTTCACTCCTGGAAACAGACTTTTTCCCAAGGAACCCTGGTTCTTTTTAGAGAATGATAAGTAGAAACCAGATCATGACACCCCTTCCATTGAAGTATTGGTGCCCAGGCCCTTAAACCCCCATTTCCTCCATTGCCAGATTATACATCATTCTTGAATAATTAATGGAGAAATATTCAACAACTTCAGAGAAAATATCCTCCCCATTCAGAGGAACATAGCCATTCCTTATGGACAATTTATTCAACATCAGTGCTTTCTGCATCAATCAGACTTATGTAACACTGCATATTGGAACCAGTCTGGTTCCTTCTCTCTACTGCTCTTCAATGCCAGATGCAGGTAATACCCCCGATAATGATTCCATATTCTTTCTACAGACATCTGTCTTAATTACTTATCCCCTCCTTAACCTCTTGAATTAGAATGCCCAAAACTCCCCTCACAAGAACAAGCAACACTTTGCAGTACTGGACATTCTAAATTTATTCAAGACCAAAAAATAGTTCTCATCTCCTCCCACCACATAAACAAACACAAAGAACATCTCAGAGATGTTAATCTTCTCCAGGAACATAGAACAATTTATATTACGCCAAGAGAATATTTAACTTCTCATTCTAAAAAATCTGTCAGATTTGGATTAATAGTGTTCTATTTTTCACAAGAGCAATAGGCAAATACTTGCTTTATATTTATCTAACAAAAGGGTCCAATTAAATATTTTTTCCAGAGCCAAAGGAATATGTTATTCTGCCCTTACAGAAAAAAAAAAATTCATAAAGTTTTGAAATAACTCAGTTTCCAGTCTTTATTGTTAGGTTCTTAAAGCTCCTATGCTTAGTATCTTAGCCAGGATACCCCCAACAGCACTTTTAAGAATTTTAGACAGTGAAAGAAAGGCAAGGTATTGGTCAATAGTGTGGACTGAGGATGAGTTCAGTAGTTTTAATGTGGGAAGAAACTAAACATATTTATAGTTAAGGATAAAAAGCCCACGGTGGGGAGAGACCAATGATACAGAAAAAGAGAAAAACAGTTGTCGTAGCAGGTTCTTATGGAGACTGGGAGGGGTGGGATCCACAGAGCAGGTGTAGTGTTTGACCCTGATCAGTAGAAAAGAGTCCTCTTCTGAAAGCAGAAGGAAAAGGTGAGGAAAAAGAGGGTAGATTCAACAAAGCCTGTAAATATGACAAAATGGAAGAGGCTCAAGTGTTTCTGCTCGGTGGCCTCCACTTTCTCAATAAAGGTAGAGGTACAATTGGAAGTATTAAAGAGCAGTGAAGTTTTTAAGCTGTTACGTGAAATTAAAAGAGGTAACCTATGCCATATACAGAACATACAAGTGAAGCTAAGGCTCATCCAAGGTTAGAGATCACAAATCTGCAGTTACTGATTTCTAATTTCATTCAATTATAGTTGGAGAAAAAACTTTATATGGTTTCAACCCTTTCAAATTTATGGAGAGCCATTTATAGTATACAGTCTATCCTGTACAATATTTCATGTGTACTTGAGAGGAACATGTGTTCTATTATTTGGGGATTGAGTGTCCCATAGATCTGTTAGGTTTAATTGGCTTATAATATTGTTCAAGTCTTTTATTTTGTACATCATGCCTAGTTTTTTTTATTCATTATTGAAAGCAAGATAAATAAACCTCCCAACTATTAACTGTTGAATCGTACATTTGTCAGTTTTTGCTTCATATATTTCTATCAGGTTTTGCTTCATATCAATTTTTTCTTCATGTATTCTGTGACTCTTATTAGACATATAAGATGCATGAGATATTATAAAATGTCCCTTTTTGCCTCTAGTAACATTTTTGTCTGATATTTTGTCTGATATTTGCAATGCCACTTTTGGTTACTGTGCTCATGGCATATTTTTCTCCATCATTTTATTTTCAACCTATTTTTGTTTTTAGTTCTCAATAGGTCTCATATACAACGTATAGTTCTATTATGTTTTTTAAATCCATTTTGTCAATTTTTGCCTTTTCATTGAAGTATTTAGCCTATCTACATTTAGTGTAAATATTACACAGTAGGATTTATGTCTGCCATTTTGCTATTAGTTTTGCATATTGTTCTTCTATAGATCTTTTGTCTTTTTTGTTTCTATTCCTCTATTACTGCCTTCTTTGGTTTTAAAGGAGTATACCATTCTAGTTCTCATTTCTTTCACTACATCTTTTAGTTGTTGTGTTACTTACTACACTACTTATTACAATTATCATCCTAATCTAGTTTAGATTGATAACAACTTAAATTTGATAACACACAAAATGTTTGCTCCAATACACCTCCATTATCTCTCATTTCCAAAGAAGGTATACAGATGGCCAACAGGGAAATGAAAAAAAGGTGCTCAACATCACTAATCACCAGGGAAATGCAAATCAAAACTACAATTCTGTTTTATCTCATACCTGTTAGAATGGCTACCATCAAGAAGACAAGAAATAACAAGTATTGGCAAGGATGTTGAGAAAAGATATCCCTTGTGCACTGTTGGTGAGAACATAAATTAGAGCAGCCTCTATGGAAAACAGTATGAAGATTCTTCTAAAAATTAAAAATAGAACTATTATATGATCTACAAATTCCCCTTCTGGGTATTTATCCAAAGAAAATGAAACACTAACTTGAAAAGATATATGTACCCCCCCATGTTCATTACAGAATTATTTACAATTGCCAAGATACTGAAACAAGCTAAGTATCCACTGATGGATGAATGGATTAAAAATGTGGCATATACACAGTTGAGTATTATCCTGCCATAAAAAAGAAGGAAAATTTGCCATTTGCAACAACATAGATGAAACTTGAGGGCATTATGCTATGAAATAAGTCAGGTAAAGACAAATACTGTATGATTCAACTTATATATGGAGTCTAAATAAAGAAATAAATAAGTTCATAGGTACAGAGAACAGATTGTTGATTGCCAGAAATGGGGTAGGGGATGGGTGAAATGGTTGAAGGGGATCAAAAGGCAAAAATTTCTACTTATGAAATAAATAAGTCATAGGCATATAATGTATAGTATGGTCACTATAGTTAATACTGCATTCTCAGCTCCATTTACCCTTTCTCTTAGTTCTCAAGATAAATACCTTAAAAAATAAATAAAATATATAAAAGGTCTATAAAATTGATCTTATAAACTTGATTTGTTCATATTCATGAAGTAAACCTACTAATTATATAGTGAAAACAAAATAAATCTCACCCTGCAGTTATGCATTGGTATGTGTTTGTAAAAAAAAAAAAAAAAAAAATTACTACTAATAATACTGTATTGCAGATTTGAAAGTTCCTAAGAGTAAAATCAAAGTTCTCATCACACACACACAAATTTAACTGTGTACTGTGATGGATGTTAACTATACTTATTGTGATGATCATTTTGCAATATACTGAGTTACTGAATTATTATGTTTTATACGTAAAGCCAATACAATGTTATATGACAATCAGACCTCAACTTAAAAAAAAAAAGTAAATAATAAAGAGCAGGCTTTTAGCATGAGCTTTAATTTGTATCTGTAAGAGGAAAAGATAAGCTAGGAAAACACTCTGGTTCAATTAAATCCCAGTTTAAAATGAATTTGGGCCTAGAGGCACTAACAACCTGGAAGAATAGGAATTTCTCCTTAAATTTTGCATTTCATCATGAAGTTTCATATTTCACAAGTCAAAGAATACTCCAAAAATATTACCAAGGAGAGCCTTAAAAATGCCCAGAAAACAAGGCAATCAATACCTTTCCTTGGAGAGTTCAGAGATTTATACGTTAATCATTCCAATCCAAAGAGATGTCCAAGGAATATGGCACTTGCTTTCATCTCCTTAACTATCTAGCACTGGGCTTATTAGGAAAACTCCAACATAACAAATTATTCACAGATATTATTCTTGAGCCACTAAAATGTTCCAAAAACCCAATCTCTATCTGAGGATATCAGATCACATTTAGGGAGAAAATAAACTGTAGGGACATAATTATAACTTATTCTAATAAATGCTAGTATATTGGAATGTTCAGTGTTGAGACTGCACACAAATGGTAACTGACCTTCCAAGAGGAGTTTGACAAAAACAGACATAATGTGAACTGAATTCTAATAAATTAGTTCAACTTAAAAAGGAATGGGAGGGGAAGAAATGAGGCAGGTCTATATATATTGACCAGCAATATTTTCTAAGGCACATAGAAAAACATAAAAAAATTATAGCACAAAATGTTCATTATGATCCTACTCACGGAAGAATGTATGTGCACACATACATAGATAAATACATAAAATAGGATATAAAATAATATAACCCAACAGATACTTGCTGTTACTTTTGGAAAGGGGAGGAGAGTACAGGGCAATAAATTGAGACTTGAGTGTGCTCTCTATAGTTACAAACAATTTGAATATTTTCAGCATATGACTTTGCATGTTCATAGCCAACCAGTTTCAAAACTCCAGGGACTGTCATTCACATTGAAGGATAAGTGAAGGGCTTGCCCACAGGGACTGTGCAGTGTATCTTTCACGTAAACTACAATGTGAGTGGAGCCCCTGGAGTCCTGTGCAACTTGGCTATAATCAACAGTGTAATATACACATATATTTAATTTCAGTCGCCTTTAAAGAGGAAGAATCATCTGAGAGTGAGCATGTAGAAGAGAACAGGCATGGAAATAGCCAGGCCCAAAACACAGACTCAAAGAACCTGAAGTGTTTTGAACATGAATATTGTATACAAGCAGACAGACACAGAAAATGAATCTAGAAATACAGATCTGGGTCAGATCAAGAAGGAGATTTAGATTTTGTTTGGGATACTTAGGAGAGTGACATGATCATGTTTGACTTTTAGGAGATGACTGGGAACAATGGGAAGGACCAGTAGGGAGTAGCATGGCAACTGTGATGGAAAGACTAGTTAGAAGCCTGTTATAATAGTTGAAAGAAGATAAGATAGGCATTGAGACAAATGACAGTAGGAATGATTGGGATAAGACAAATTTAATCAATATTTAATAGACAATGAACATAAGAAATGAGAGGGATGTCAAAAATGACTCCAAGATCCTAAATCAATATTTCAAGCAGCATGTCTGGGAGAACAAGGTATGATGCTGACTAGCATGCTTGGACATGGAATTCCTGACCTAAATCTTGACCTGGGTCAGAAATGGTCTCAGAGCCTTAGGTGGGGTTGAGCCTGCCAGTAGGCACTCACAAATTGGTCCCACATTAGATGTACCGAGTCAGATAGGTCACTGTATTGTGTTATGAGACAGTTTACATTTCTCCATCTTATTACTAAGGATATTACAACTTGGTCAAATTCCTTGCTGAATTATGTCTATAGCCATCCCCTTAATCTGCCAGTTAAAAAGCAGCAGCACATTTCATTTCTCTGTGAACTGAAGCTGCCTCTTGCTAATACCATCTTTTTTCCCAACCTCTCAAACCCATTTAAAACATCAATTAGTTGTTTTTGCTAGATATTTACATTAGGACTGTCACACTCCACAGTTTTCCAAATCTAATTTCACGTGATTTCAGTTCTCTCTCAATAGATGAGTGTTAAGAACTGAATGCTTATATTCTCCCAAAATTCATCTGTTGAAACCTTTCCCCCAGTGTGACTGTATTCAAAGGTGGGGACTTTGGGAGATAATTAGTTTTAGATGAGGTTATGAGGGCAGGACACTCAAGAATGGGATTAGTGCCCTGATAAGAATCATCAGAGAACTTGCTGCTCTTTGAGGATACCATGAAAAGACAGCAACCATAAACCAGGAAAGGGGCCCTCAACAGACACTGGATCTGCTGGCACCTTGATCTTGGACTTCCAGCTTTCAGAACTCTGAGACATGTGTGTTATTCAAGCCACCCAGTCCATGATAATTTATTATGGCAACCCGAACTAAGATGATAAGTAAAAAGTCAACCCTCTGTTTTATACTTGGCTGACTTGCTCACTCTATGTTTATCTATCAACATATAGCAATAATAATAAATATTTGAGTTATTTACTACTTAGTAAAGAACTATTAAGTTTTTTACCTACAAAATTTCATTTATTTCTTAGAATATGCCTTCAAGTCCATATATTGACATTTAAAGAATAAACTCCATTGTAGATGGGTTAAATGAAGAATTTTTATTATAGGATATTATGTAGCTTATAGAATCATTCAAAAGGCTGAAGAAGCAGATTCTGGGTTGAGTTTAAGGAGAAAATTTCCAGAAGCCAGAAGCCACACCACAAAATCAGTGCTGCCTCTTTTAGATCAGGAAACCACTGGCCCCAAAACACTGGTTAGGAAGCCACAACGGCCAGGTGGCTGCCACAATCAGAGAATTGCCATAAATCAGAAGCTGCCATAGCTGTCAGCTTAGGAATCATTCCCTGCTAGCTACAATCTGCACTAGCAGAATAGATGTCCCATGCCTGCCTCTTAGCACCTACAGAGCGAATAACTGGACATGGTGAACTCTGCTTAACACTGCCACAGAACAAATTAAATGCCTCCTCCACTACTTCATTGCCAGCAGAAAAAGCAGAAGCTGCAGGAGCCCATCATCTACCTTACTTCAGTCTTTCAAATGTCAAGAACTGTATTTTTTTTTAAGATTTTATTTATTTATTTGACAGAGAGAGCACAAGCAGGGGTAGTTGGAGAGGGAGAAGCAGGCTCCCCACTGAGCAGGGAGCCCCATGCAGGGCTCGATCCCAGGACCCTGGGATCATGACCTGAGTCAAAGGCAGACGCTTAATGACTGAGCCACCCAGGCGCCCCTCAAGAAATGTATCTTACTGGTTAATTTATACCTAGAGCTCTTGCTACAAGTGAGGCTGAGAGATGTAGTTTCTTTTTAAATTGACTTTATTGGCATTCAAATTACATTTTCCTGTGGTAAGTGCAGAGATGAGTTTTGAGAAGTTATACAGTTATGTAACTACCATCACAATCAAGATCTAGAACATTCTCACTACCCAAAAATGTTCACAGGTATCTTTCTCTTCAGTCGTCACCTGCTATGATAATCCCCAAGCAACCACGGATCTACTTTCTATTATTACAATTTTGCCTTTTTAAGAATTTCATATAAATGGAATCATACATTATATTATCTTTTGTGTCTGGCTTTTTCACCTAGTAGAAGGGCTTTTGAGTTTATATGTTGTTGCACATATCAGTAGTAGTTTGTTTCTATTGCTGATTAATATTCCAAGTATGGATAGACCACAGTTTCTTCATGCATGAACCTAACTGGACATTTAGGTTGTTGGCAGTTCAAAGATACTATAAGTAAAGTGCTAGGAATATTCACTTACAAGTCTATTTGTGAATATGTTTCCATTTCTCATGAGTAAATTCCAAAAATAGATTTTTTGAGTCATATGGGATATGCTCAATTTTACAAGAAAATTTCAAGCCATTTTCCAACCTGCTGTGTATAAGAGACATGGATATTCTATATCCTCACCAATATTTGATATTGCTATTATTTTCCTATCTATTCTAGTGAGTGTTTTGTGAGAAAATTAGTACTGTCCTAATGACAACACTTGATACATAATTCTTTTCCTATCCATTCTAGTAGGTGTGCTGTGGGAAATGTAGCATTGTCTTAATAACTAATGATGATGAACAATTTTCATGGTATTTTCCCCATCTTTCACATATCTTTTTGTGTAAAGTATTTGTTCAAATGTTACGCTCATTTTTTAAATCATATTTTTTGTCTTCTTAATATATAATCAACTCATGCAGCCTAATACTATGGATGGAAGTCTTTTGTTATAGAAATGATTGACAAGTATTTTTCTCCAATCTGTGGCTTGTGTTTTCATTTCTTTCAAAGAATAAAAATTTTGATGATGTCTGATTTTTGTTGTTCTTGTTATTTTATGGTTTATGCTATCTTCTGAGGCCTTTCTAAAAGATCTGAGCCTAACACATGGGATTTTACCTATGTTTTTATCTATCAGGTTTACAGTTTTAGCTCCTGTATTTAAGTCTATGATCCATTTTGGGATCTTTTTCTATGTGGTGTGAGGGAAGGATTGTAGTTCAGTTTTCCAAATATACCTGCCCAGTTGTTACACACCATTTATTGAAAAGATTATCCTTTTCCTAATGAATTGTCATTGTACTTCTGTTCAAAATCCACTAAATATATATAACTGGTCTATTTCCCAACTTTATTCTGTTCCGTTGATCTATGTAAGTAGTTCTCAAAATGTGATCTAGATCTCAGACATCCTTTCAGAGATCCCTCAGGTCAAAATCAGTTTCATAATTACACTAAGTCATTTACCCTTTCACTTTCATTCTTTCATAGTATTTCAATAGAGTTTTCTAGAGGCTACATTAAATGTAATATTGCAACAAATTAAATGCAGAACAGAAATGAGAATCTACATTTTTTTTGCTTCTACTTACCGGTTTATTAACAGTTTAAGTTTTTATCTGAATTCCAGTTAGTTAACATACAGTTTAATATTAGATGATTCAGGTGTATAAGGTAGGGATTCAACACTTCCATACAACACCAGATGCTCATCCATCACAAGTGTACTCCTCACTCCCCATCACCTATTTAACCCATCCCCAACCCACCTCCCCTCTGGTAAACATCAGTTTGTTCTCTATAGTTAAGAGTCTGTTTCTTGGTTTGTCTTTCTCTTATTTTTTTCCCCTTTGCTCAGTGGTTTTATTTCTTAAATTCCACATATGAGTGAAAGCATATGGTATTCATCTTTCTTTGACTTATTTCACTTAGCATAATACTCTTTAGCTCCACCCAAATCAACAACATAAGAAACAACAGATGTTGGTGAGAATGTAGACATAGGGGAACACTCTTAACACTGTTGGTGGGAATGCAAACTGGTGCAGCCACTCTAGAAAACAGTTTGGAGCTTCCTCAAAAAGTTAAAAATAGAACTACTCTATGAGCCAGCAGGTGCACAACTAGGTATTTATCCAAAGAATACAAAAATACTAATTCAAAGGGATTACTGCACCCTGATGTTAATAGCAGCAATTATCTACAATAGCCAAATTATGTAAACAGCCCAAGTGTCCCTTGACTGATGAATGGATAAAGAAGAAGTGGTATATATAAACAATGGATTATTATTCAGCCATAAAAAATATGAAATCTACCTGTCTTTTAATAAACAGAAATTTAAAAATTTTCAAAAATGAAAAATAATGCCACTCTTCTAATTTTTGAGGGGATTGTGAACTTAGCTATTTTTCAAATTTGTTCAATAATTAAGTTAATATTTAAAATAGTTCCAATATAAAATTTTTTAGACTCAAGTTTTTTATGTTAAACAATTAAAATATATGGTATATATCAACAGACAAAACCCATATAACTCAGATAAGCAAAAAGCACTATTAGACTCTCAATTTTTAATTCTTAAAAATTTGGTGTCAGGGGTTCTGACACCAAAACTTTTGAGATAATATCCCTATGACAATACCATACTACGCTGATTACTCTAGTTTCATAGTAAGACTTAAAATCAGATACTGTGAGTCTCCCAAATGTGTTTTTCTTTTAGAATACTGGTGTATTAGTTGCTCCTGTAACAAGTGGCTTAAAACAACACAAATTTATTATCTTATAGTTCTATATATCATAAGTCAGACATAGGTCTCGCTAGGCTAAAGTCAATGTGCCCACATGGCTATGTTTTCCTATGGAGGTTCTACAAGAGAAATCATTTCCTGTTGGCAGGTGGTTAGAATAATTCAATTCCTGTGGTTTTAGGACCCCTTTTCCTTGCTGGCTTTCAGATGAGAGTTAGTTAAGAATGTTCAAGCAAAGAAAATTCTAGCCTCCAATTACTTCACTGGTGATTTCTACATTTAAGGAACAACCAATTCTATACAAACTTTTATAAAAATAGAAGAGGAAATGCTTCCATGAAAAAATCATAAACCAGCATGTATCCCAGTATATGGATTATTCAGTGAATATTTTCATAGAGTGGGTGGCTTCAAAAACACTTATTCCTCACAGTTTTGGAGGCTAGAAAATCCAAGATCAATGTGTAACAGATTCAGTTCTTGGTGTAGGCCCTCCTTCTGGCTTGTAGATGGCTACCGTCTTGCTCTTTGCTCATTTAGCTTTTCCTTGTTGGGTGCAAATGGAGAGAGAGGGCTCTTGTGTTTTGTTTTGCTTTTAATTTAAGTGTGGTGTTACCACCATGAGAGCTCCCCTCCCTCATAACCTAATGTAACATCACCTACCTCCCAAAGGCCCCAACCTCCAAATACTGTCACTTGGAGATGAGGGGTTCAACATATGAATTTGGGGGAGACACAAGCATTCAATCTTATTATAGCACTATCCTTATTTTTGTTAACTTGCATATAAATTTCTGAGAGTTACTTAAATTTTCAACTATAGGTATAGATCTCCCTTATCTTTCAGTTTTATCAGATTTGGAGTCATGTATCTTGAAGCTCTGTTATGAGTATATATTTATGACTGTTTTATCTTCTTTATTAAATGGCCCATTTTAATTATAAAATGTTTCTTTTTATCTCGGGTAAAATCCCTTGTTTTTAAGTCTATTCTGATATTAGTATAGTCATTCCAGCTTTCTTTTGATTACGGTTTGTATAATATTTCTTCCCCTATCCTTTTGTTTGGTTAATATATCTTCCCCTGGCCTTTTCATCTCTTAGTATAGTGTCTTGCTTTTTTATCCAATATGACAATCCTTTGTCTATTTTTGAGTGCTTATACAATTTACTTTTATTGTGATTATAAATATGAACGTTTTAAACATTCTATTTTGCTGTTTGTTTTCCTAATTAATTGTCCCATTTGTTCATTGTTCCTTTTTCTTCTCTTTTCCTTCTTCTTTTGGGTTGAGTATTTGGTTATGATTCTCTTTATCTCTACTAATGGCTGACTTTCTACATATATTTACTTATTCTTTAGGGATTGCTCTATGGTTTATAATACACCTTCAAGGTGTATATATCACAATCAAGGTTCAAAAAAAATACTTGCTATATAGTTCATACCACTACAGTAGCATACTTGTATTTCTTCTCTCATCGTTTGTGCTTTCATACGTTTTTACTTCTACATATGTTATAAACCCCACAATATGCTATTTTATTTTTAGCCATTATCTTTTTATCTTTTAAGAGTTGTTGTTGTTTTTTTTCTTGACAGAGAGAGACACAGTGAGAGAGGGAATACAAGCGGGGGTTTGGGAGAGGGAGAAGCAGGCTTTCCGCCGAGCAGGGAGCCCGATGCGGGGCTCGATCCCAGGACCTGGAATCATGACCTGAGCTGAAGGCAGACGCTTAATCACTGAGCCATCCAGGCACCCCTATTTTAAGAGATTTTCTGAATGAAATCAAAATATATTTTGTTTTTACCCACACATTTACTATATATGACAATCTGCATTTGTTTTTATAAATAGTTTTTTCTGGTACCAATTTTCTTCTGCATGAAAAAATTTCTGTAACATTCACTGTGGTGCAGTCTTACTGGCAAACAATTCTCTTAGTTTCCAACTGTTTGAAAAATATATTTTTCGGGTGCCTGGGTGGCTCAGATGGTTAAGCGTCTGCCTTCAGCTCAGGTCATGATCCCAGGGTCCTGGGATGGAGTCCCGCATCGGGCTCCCTGCTCAGCGGGGAGCCTGCTTCTCCCTCTACCTCTCTCTCTCTCTCTCTGTCTCTTATGAATAAATAAATAAAATCTTTAAAAATATATATATGTATACTTTTCCTTCATTTTTGAATGACAGATTTTGTCTTTTCTTTGGCAGCTTTTAAGATTTTCTCAGTATCACATTTTTTCAATAACTTGATAATGTTGTACCTTGGTGTAGCTCTCTGTATTTTTATTTCAGTTGGGATTCTTTGAGCTTCTTCGATCCATGGATTTAAGCTTTTGTCAATTTGGAAAAATTTGAGCCATTTTCTTCAAATACTTCTGTACCTATTGTCTCCCTACCCCACCTCTTTCCTTTCCTTCTAGGACTCAAATATATGTTGGACATATTAATAACATTCCACAGTTTCCTGGTGCTGTTTTAAGTTTTGTTCCATCTTTTTTCTTTCCATGCTTTATTTTTAATCATCTCTAGTGCTATGTCTTTAAGGTCACTGATTTTTTTCTGCTTTAATTTGTTACTAATCTCCTCTGGTGTATTTTTTATTTCAGATATTATATTTTCATTGCTTTGAGTTCTACTTGGGTCTTTTCCATATTTTTCATTTATCTCTTAATGTTCACTCTTTTATGTTCTTCAACAAATTTATAAAATATGGATTAGCTGTTTTAGGGTTCTTTCCTGTCAATTCCATCATCTCTATCAGTTCTTTATCTTTTTCTATTAATTTTTCTCTTTGATGATGTTTTCCTATCTCCTAGCATGCCCGGAAATTTTCACTAATGCCAAACATTGTGAATTTAAAGATAGTAAGTAGTAGTTTTTATTGTATTTTTTTTTAAAAATCCAACTTTATTTTGGCATGCAATAAAGACTTTCAGTTCAGTTTGATTCTCTTGTGGCTTTACATCCCTCCCCTCACTTCCCTTGGCATACACAAAATCATCTTCTTTCTGGGATAATTTATCTTCACTGCTAAAGCATGACCTTTCTGAGGACTCTTACCCAGTGGCTTATGTGTAATGAAGGTTAACCACTTTGGCTGGAAGAAATGTGATGTATCTCTAGCCTTATGTGCTCCTGGAATTATTTGGCCTATTGACTTCCAGTGTTTTCTCTTTCCCCAGCTTCATGAAATTGCACCTCATGTTGATACAAATCAGTACTCAAAGACTAAATAGGACCCCTCTGCAAATCTCTGGAGTTTTTGCTCTTTACAGCTTTCTCCTTTCTAACATTTGGTCTTGCAAATTATAGCCTCCTTGTCTTCCCTGGGCTCTCATCTCTATGCCTTGATTCAGCAAAGCTACTAGGCTTTCTTTGGTTTCCCTTCTCTATGCTGTAACCCAGAAAGTGTTCTTGGGCAGTAAACTGAGCTGATGGTTGGGCTCACCTCATTTGTGTCTCTTCTCTCAGAGATCACAGTATTGCAGTGCTTGTTGTCCAATTTTTGAAAAACACTTTAAAATAATATTTTGTCATTCTTCTAAGGTTCTTATGGGACAAGGACAATTCCTATATAAGTTCATCCTTCAAGGGGAGAAGCAAACAAGTTTAGGAATACAATTTTTAGTTTTCTACACTACAAAGAAGTCAGACTACAAAGAAGGTAGGATGATTTGAGTACTAATCCACCATATCCAACCATATTATCCCCATGATACAAAGAAGAATACTTGGGCATAGTAACTCATGAAGATAGTAAGTGGCAGAAATAGGATGAGAAACACAATATGATTTTGGAGCCTATGTCCTCAGTCACTCTTCTCCACTTCCTCCTTAATTCTGAATATTCACACCCATCTTTGTGTGACTGATTTTTTTTCCAGTTTGGATCCACTCTTTGTATATCTAAACCCAGTATGATAAAGAGTACACCCTGTAGCACTAGAGAACTCATAAAAGGAGTCACCACTCTAACAGATAAAGGAGAGAGAAAAAAATTTAAATCCATGGTCCTTTATCTTCAGGTCAACCTGAACATCCAGGAGGATTGAATTTCTCATTAATGCTCAAGATGTATCTCCTCTAAATGCTCTTAGCATCTCATTCTCCTTCATTTAACACTTTCTCCCCAGTCTTTTTATTTAGAATTCCTCTTAACTTATAAAAACCAAATGGTGGAGCTTGCACTTTTAGTATTAGAATTAGTGAGAAATTAGGAACAAAAATTCATGTAATTCAATGTCTGGGTCAAGGAACTCTACCCTAGAAAGGTTTTATATAGCTGCTGTATAAAGTAACATTCTGTTGCTTGTCATTACAGTTTACTCTCATTCAACCAACAAATATTGCTCAATCTCTGAAATCATGTCTTTATAAATCATGTAAGGCAACACAGGTTCTATTTATAAGCAATTCTCAAAGGCCATATTGTGTCCCCAATTCACATGCCAAACTCCTACTGATATCTAGTCACATGCAGATCAAGGTCATACCATGGTTAATATTCTCACTTTCATTTCCATGTGAGAAACTAGGGTGAAAGCATAAGTCCTTTACATCAGTAAAGTTCAAGCTCCAGTGTAAGTGAATGGTGTCCAAGGCCAAACACAAAGGCTGATTTTTAACAGAATTGTTGCCATGGCTTGGTCACCTCACAGATGTGCACGCATATCAAAGCAACAGGCACAAACTGAAACTGCTCAGATCAGAACTAACCACAGGACTCAGTCACTCAAAATTCAGCAGAATCACTGCCTTGGAGCTGTCAAACAATAGACTATTGATCATCCAGAATCTATAGTTACACTCCTGCCTCCCTCTCACTTACCTACTCAGCTTCAAGCTGAGATGATGCAGGCATAATAATATATTTTAAGAAAAAGGGGAGCCCACGAAATTGTTAGTCTTAAACCTGCTTCCTGCAAAGGTAATTCTCTACAGTGATTCTTAACTTTCAGTGTCTTGAGTAATTACATATTTAGAAACTTTATCCTAATTTGTCCTTTGTTTGTATCCAATAGTATATTATTTTCTTGTCAAGGTACAGAGATCATAATTTCCATGCCACTGTTGTTTTGAATATGAAATATATTTCTTATTACTTCAAACAGCACTTGATGCATTACATTTACCAAGTATCCAAATAAGTCAGGTGGAGGAGATCCTGTAATAATGTAGACATTTTTGTGCATTACTCACTCAGGGGAAAAGGTGAAGTGTACAGTGGCTGGGAATTTATGAAAAGATTCAGCCTCCTCCACTTGAAAAAATATCACGTAGTCATATTCTCCTGTCTTTCAGAGCCAATATTAGAGGTGATGGCCCATTTCAGGTCATAACAACAACAAAACGGTTGCACTCATTTTAAACAGGTTTGCTAAAAATTAGAAGTCAGTGTTGCATTGTCCTTCTTTTTTCTTTTTATTTCAATAGATTTTTTTTTTCTGCTTCTGTGGTTTAATGCAGGCTTTATGCCAAAATCATCTTAGAAAGTCTGTTATGCCAGATGTCACCCTTTTGCCCTTTTGCTCTATCTGCAGATTTTCTTTTAACAACAGCTGAAGCCCAAGTTAGCAAGCATGCATTTTCTACAGTAAAAGAGGTATTATGGATAACACCTTTTATATTTTGAATAACACCCTCAAAGAGCACATCACTTTATTCATGCACTACATTTTTAAAAAGAATGATTATTCATGACTCCTTTAGATTTAAAGGAAGAACTTTAAGGTTTTAGCAGTTTAAGATCAGGGTCACCACCTGTAGTAGAAACTGATGAGTAAGGTTTAGTATACTGATGGTTTATTTTTGCCTTTAAACTGATGGTTTTGGCGGGGGGAGAAACACTGCTTTCCCAGTAAGTGCTTTATGTCTCTGTCTACTCCATTGCCAAAACAGAACTGTAGACAGTGAAACTATTCCACTCCCCTACAGGAGCTAGCTACCTGATGGTTAAGTGCCACTGCAGAGAGGAGTGCCCTGGGTCAATGGTTAAAGCAGGAAGAATTCCTGGATAAAATGTTGGGCCAACTTTGGCTTTTCATACATTCGTGTACTTTATCAACTTCCAGCTTTGGAAGTTTTTGTCTGAAAGTTGGTCAACAGCCTATGAACTGAATATAACAGAAAAACATGACAATTTAATCAGAATATAGGACATTCAATATTCAGATTTTAGAAAATTGAAGAGGTCAAGAGAAAGGGAGGTTCAGAGCAAAAGAATTCTTTATCTCAGGGAGAATCTATTCTAAGTATCCAATTCTGAGTTTCACATAAATTTATTTCTACCCATCTCCACATTTATTTTACCCTAAAGAAGCCTAGGGGTGCCTGGGTGGCTCAGCTGGTTAAGAGTCTGCCTTCGGCTCAGGTCATGATCCCAGGGCCCTGGGATCGAGCCCCGCATTGGGCTCCAGCCCCACACTGGGCTCCCTGCTTGGCAGGAAGCCTGCTTCTCCCTCTCCCACTCCCCCTGCTTGTGTTCCCTCTCTTGCTGTGTCTCTGTCAAATGAATAAATAAAATCTTTAAGAAAAAAAAAAGACTTTCTCTGCCTCTGTTCTGTCCCTCCCCACCTCCCCCCAACCCTGCTCTCTCTCTCTCAAATAAATCTTGTAAAGAAAAAAAAAAAAAGGAAGCCTAAATTACAATATCACAACAGTTAATATATAAGGTTCTAGGTGTTGCTCTTTTAAAGCTGAAACAAATCTAAGAGATCATCTAGTGTTAAACTGAAGAAGTAAAACAACAGGTATGAAATGAGCTAACATTTTTATTTATTTTTATTTTTTTTTATTCTTATGTTAATCCCCATACATTACATCATTAGTTTTAGATGAAGTGTTCCATGATTCATTGTTTGTGCATAACACCCAGTGCTCCATGCAGAATGTGCACATTCTGCATGAGCTAACATTTTTAAAAACTACTGAGCAGTAGCCATTAGCTGATGTCCCTAACTACTGGGACAACAAAGCAATACACTAGCATGAACTCAATGAAAAGAACAAACACTGAAAAGGAACCAGCCATCTCATTTCATAAGTGAGGAGCAGAAAACCCTGAGAGAGGAAGTGGCTTGTTCCAGATCAGAGATGAGTCTTTTCCCTTTTATTCCTCCACTTTTTTCACTCCACCACACTATAGATCATTTGGTAAAGCAGTTCTGGGCAATTGGTAGTATTGCCTTGAATCACTTTTCGGAAGGAGTTCACATCAAGGATCAGTATAAAAGATGTCATGATTGATAGTCCATGTCTGCCATAGGCTCCAAGGAAGGTGGTGCTGACATTAATGCTGTGTGAATTGCTAGCTGGCAAAATTGAGTCCATCAAATTACCACATGTCATCACAATTAAGCTATGAGGTAAGGAGCAGGAATAGGATGCTATTTATCTGCCATCAGGATATCTTCTAGAGAACTTTCTGGAGCTAATTTATGGTCCTGCACCCAATTCAGTTGTACTTTATAGACCCAGACATATGAAAACTAAAATAATGAATTCTGCTGATTTTTAATCTGTTGAATAGAAACATTTTCTTTTCAGTCCAATTCTGCATATACCCTATTAAAAATCAAATCCCAACTAGACCAACTAGAAACTTACAAAAAGACAAACAAACAAACAAAAAAACAGAGAGCAAAAGGGTAATTAATTGAATTCAATTTAAAGCAAATACTATTACTTGGGGATTTAAAACATTAGTGCCAATCCTTAGCCAATCTTCAGTTTTAAAAATCCTAGTCACCCATTAAAGCTAAACACTTCAAAACAGTTTGATAAGCATATTCAGACCTGTGCTCCTGTAAGCACCTGAGCATCTTAATTCAACTATCTAGAGAAAGAAGTATTGTCTTTAACTTGAACTGGTCCATGTCACAGCACCCAATCTTTACTCAGAGTAAACAGCTTCACACTGGAGGTGGAGAGTTGATCCACAGAAAAAAAGTCTGCTCTTTCCAGACACTTCTGCAGTCACTGATTCCCAACCCTGGCTGCCTCTTGGAATCACTTAGGGGAGCTTTAACAACACACAAACTTCCTGGCCTCCACCCAGAGATGCAGATTCAGTAGGTGTGAACCCAGAAAGCTTTTTTATTATTTTTAGTTGAGTTCTCTGGGTGATACTTATGCAACTAGTCCAGGAACCAGTCTTTGGAAAGCAGAATAAGGGTTCTCTGATCCAGAATCATGTTTCAACTGGTAAAGTACTTGCTTTTATCCATTTCTTCTGTACTTTTTTAGTTTCAAGTAATTGTATGCATCAGAGAAAGGCCTATATCTCAAAGGAGAAACAAAAGAGAAATAAGAGTTCCTATAGACACAACAAACCAACAAAATCATAATATATAAAACCTGGGAAGAAGTTCCGAAGACCTCTACACCACAGTATGAGTCAAGATTTGAAGGACATGATCTTGGCCACAGGCTGTGCCATTATATTATTATACCTTGACCCTATTAATTAGCATAATGGCCCTAATACCCTGGCTTTCCTATATACAGAGCCCCCAAGAGGTATATCTCTAGAAAGCACTGGTAACTAAGGATTTTCCATTTATATAGACTACAATGTGAGTATCACCTCCTAGAATTGTGCTCACCCAGTGACCCTGACCATAGGAATTTGAGTTCTTGATCTCTGATCTTGTCCAAGCCTCCCATTTTTCCAATCTGGAAACTGAAGTCCAAATATATGATGGGACTTACCTAAAATTATATAGTATAGCATGGTAGTGACAGAGTTACGTAAATATGATACCCAAAATAATAAGAACAGGCCACTAGCTCAATGCAGACAACCCATTCAACATTCCCAGCTTCAGAGAAAATAAGCACAGAGTGTTGAGATAAAAGAGATGACCCACTGAAGTGAAATATTGATGTCATCAAATTCTTGCCACTCAAGTAAATCTGAAGGGATCAAAAGCAATAAATTCAGTTCTACTGCAATACATGTACTCATTCCAATAGATTGGGGTACTTGACAGAAGGAGGAAGCCATGTTGTTAAGAGTAAAGAAGATGGTAATAATTTGTTCCATAAGGTTAAGAAGAGTTATTTGTAGGATTTCCTCTTCCACGCTCTTCTCTTTGTCATCCTAGAAGAAAAATGTCTAGAATAAGAAAAGTCTTAGAAGTGTCAAGAATAAAAGGATTAACTGGTCAATTAAAGAGTAGCACTCTTTCAGGAGGAGCAAGACGGTACAGGAATAGGAGACCTAAATTTCATCTAGTGCCAGTAATTCAGCTAGGTAGGGGTCAAAACATTCAGAACAACTACAAACTCAACAGGAGATGGAAGAAAAGAATAGCAGCAACTCTCTGAACAGAAAAGGGACCACTTTCTGGAAGAATGACAAGACAGAAAAAATCACCTCAAAAAAAAGAACAAGAGACAGTACCG
>NC_138380.1:34966700-34999253 GCF_054177405.1 Leptonychotes weddellii | reverse complement strand
TAAGAAACTGTCACCTAATCCAAGTTCATGGAAATTGACACCATTGTTTTCTTCTAAGAGTTTTATAGTTTTAGCTTTTAGGTCTTTTAACCTTTAAGTCTTTGTTCCATTTTGAGTTAATTTTTATGTTGTGTGAAGTAGAAGTCCAATGTGGACATCTAATTGTCTTGGTCATGGATTTTTGATAGTGCAAATCCTCAGTAGTTCGAATAGCTTGTGACACCTAGGCCGATTCTGTGTCTTACCAGTCATGCTTTATAGTTTAAACCCTTGAAAGGTACAGATAACAATCATTTTAAATACATTTTCAATTGAACAGAAGGTTGGAAGGACAAGAGCATTATAAAGAAAAAATAAAAATCACTTCTACACCTAAAACTTAAGGCTATCCAGCTTAAATATATTGTAACATATTTTTCTATCTTCTATTTTTGTGTTTATATCACAAATTTTATACATTTCTTTTCAGTTAATATGAATGTTTTACTGTGGCAATAGTTTTAAATTTTTAAATAACTACAGTACTAAACCATGTGACTGCAATTTCATTCCATATTGTTATTCATTTTCATTTAAGAGTGTTACTATGAGTATTCTTATACTTTAATGTATGCATGTGATTCTGATTATTTCCCTAGGTAAAGTCTTAGGATTTGAATTTCATTATCAGAGGCTTTTAATTGATATTGCCAACTTTATATTCTAAGTGTTGATTGACTTTGGCTCTAGCATTTCTTTTTGATTCTTACCTAGAATTTCCATATCTCTGCCTACATTGCTCCTCTGTTCTTGGATGTGGTCTACTTTACCCATTAGAGCCCTGAGCATATTATTATTGTTGTTTTAAGTTTCCAGTCTGATAATTCGAACATCCCTGCCATGTCTGCTTCTGATGTTTGCTCTGTCTCTTTAATTTGTATTTTTTGTTTTCTGGTATGCCGTATAATTTTTTCTTGATAGCCTGACATGAGATAGTGGAACCATTATAAACAGGCCTTTAGTAATGGGTTGTGGTGAGGTGTGGTGGGGAGGAGAAGCATTCTATGGTCCTGTGATTAGGTGTCAGTCTGTCAGTGAGCCTCAGCCTCTGGACTATGAACTTTTTGTGTTTCTCAGGTTTTTTATCCCCACTTAGGTGGAGCAGTTTGGCTACAAAGGGCTGAGCTCGATATTTTTCTACTCCCCCAGGTCAGCTACACTCTGATAATACCCTTGCAGGTTAGGCTCTGATTAACTAGATTGCCCTAAAGGCAGGCCTTGTTAAGAACAAAGTATATTTCTAAATTGTTCCTCTTCCCCTCCTCCTGCTGGAAGCATAAAGTGATTTTTCTCTGATACTTACTGTGGGAACTTGTCAAGCTCTTATAAGTAAATCTCAAAATATTATGGAGTCTCTCCTATGACTGCCCCCCTGGACGTTTTAATGCTTGGACTTACCACACCAAGCCTTCAGGGATGTATTGATGACAGTGCAGGTTTTCCTACCCTTGCACTGGTTTCAAGGTTGTTTTTGTTTGTGTGTTTGTGAGCCACTACTTCTTCTCTAGCCTGCCTGTCTTTCCAATTTTGAGGCCAACAGTTTGTCCTGTTTCCTCCTCTCTCTTAAGGTTCCAAAAAGAGTTGTTGATATTTCAGTTTGTTCAGCTTTTTACTTGTTATTAGGACAGAGTGGCAACTTATAAGATCCTTACAAGAAGAACCAAAAACCAATGATCAACTTTGAATCCTTTTAATAGAAATGTAGGATTTAGAAAACATAGGAAGGGAAGCCTAACCACTGCTTGCTTAAATGGAAAGAGGCTTAAAGAAGTTTAGAGAAGATGGGAGTCAATTACATTTTTACTTTCAAAGATAAGAAAATAAGGATTAGGGGTGCCTGGGTGGCTCAGTTGGTTGAGCATCTGCCTTAGGCTTGGGTCATGATCCCAGGGTCCTGGGATCAAGCCCCGCATTGGGCTCCCTGCTTAATGGGGAGTCTGCTTCTCCCTCTGACCCTCATCCCGCTCGTGCTCTCTCTCTTGCTTGCTCGCTCTCTCAGATAATTAAAATCTTTAAAAAAAAAAAAGAAAAGAGTAGCCATTGAGAAAAATATGCCATAAAATCCTCTAAACTGAGAGCTAAATGAGTCAGCATTGTAAGTTTTCTGAAGTCAGGACCTACATACAATTTCTTTTGTAAATTCTTCTAACATACAGCAGTCATACAGTAAATGATTGGCAGCCTGGAAGAAATGTAATTTCTTATAGCCATGGGTTAGTTACTTCAAAGTATCTCAAAAGCGTACAGCATCCTCTAACCATAGCTTGTGGGGATGGGTAGTCTTTTTTTTTTTTATGTTATGTTAATCACCATACATTACATCGTTAGTTTTTGATGTAGTGTTCCATGATTCATTGTTTGCATGTAGCACCCAGTGCTCCATTCAGTATGTGCCCACTTTAATACCCATCACCAGGCTAACCCATCCCCCCCACCCCTTCCCCTCTACAACCCTCAGTTTGTTTTTCAGAGTCCATAGTCTCTCATGGTTCATCTCCCTCTCCGATTTCCCCCCCTTCATTTTTCCCTTCCTGCTATCTTCTTCTTCTTCTCCTTTTTTTTTTTTAACATATAATATATTATTTGTTTCAGAGGTACAAGTCTGTGATTCAACAGTGTTACACAATTCACAGCGCTCACCATAGCACATACCCTCCCCAATGTCTATGAGGAACTCTTAATCTCAGGAAACAAACTGAGGGTTGCTGGAGTGGTGGGGGGTGGGAGGGTTGGAGTGGCTGGGGATGGGTAGTCTTATGGAGCTACGTTTTCTGCAATATGACTCTTTGCCTATCTCCTGCCACGGCTAAGTAAAGCGGTGGTGAACAGTTAATAGGCTGCTCAAAAACCCATGGTGTGGCCTCAAAGAAATAGATAAATGAGTCATTTAGATTATAACTCTTAGAAATTTGACCTGGGAAATTTTGTAAAGCTAATATCATGAAGAGGAAGGAGATTAAGCAGAATGAGTATGTCGTCAAGGACATAAAGTAGAAAAGAACATAGGAATGACAACAAACCAAAGGCATGAGAGAGAAGATGAAGCAGAGACTATGAGAAGATAAAAAGATAAGAGTACAGAGTGCAGATGTTCATAGATAGTAAGAAGAGATTGGAATAGATGTCAAAAGAAGTGAAGATCATCTGTATATTCCTACTAGTGTGATTGCCTGATTTGCTTTGGATCCAGAATACCACTCTACACAAGGCCCAATTCAACTCTGACTCCTGATACATGAAATTCCATCTCACTCACTATTCCACATGCATCCATTGATACCCTATCCATCCAGCACTTACTTAGCTAACTTATTACAAAAGGGTCTAAATAAAGCAACATATATTAATTTTTGTCCATTTTATGATATAGATAAAACTTAATTTAGTTCAATTTCCAATAAGACAAACACACACACACACACACACACCTACACACACACAAACACACTGGATGATTTTCCATAAACTTCTTAAAGGGGAAATCTCCTTTAATTCACAATAGTTGAATGAAATGTGACCTTTACTTGAACTGATTTTATTACCTAGTTATCCACTTAATTCATATTGCTTATGTTTAAGTTAAAAATTATGTGATTTAAAGGAGTGTACCTAATAAAGAAGAAGGACAAAATAGTTTCTACTTACATACTTCAGACTATAAGCAGCTTACCAATTGAAATTTAGGAGTGTTTCCCAAAGGCATTTTTTTAAAACTTAGTGGTTGGCTTATGAATTCCTTAGACCTTCCTCAGATACACCAATATAGATCTCTTTGGAAGTATAATAGTGATTTGAATTTGATATTTTTAGCTCAACACCAAAATTATTGAATTCTTATAGAAAGAAGTATGAATTATACACAGTAAATTTGCTTTATTTTTGTTTTTGCTCTTAAATATAAAAATTGCACAAAAAATGTTTTTACCAAAACCTTCTCTTCTCTATGGGATTAAAATCCCATATAGGGACACCTGGATGATTCAGTTGGTTAAGTGTCTGCCTTCGGCTCAGTTCATGATCTCAGGGTCCTGGCAGGGAGACCCACGTTGGGCTCCCTGCTCAACAGGGCGTCTGCTTATCCCTCTCCCATTGCCCCTCCCCCCCTTATGCTCTCTCACTGTCTCTCCAATGAATAAAATCTTTAAAAAAAAAATAAAATCCCGGGGCGCCTGGGTGGCTCAGTTGGTTAAGCGACTGCCTTCGGCTCAGGTCATGATCCTGGAGAACTGGGATCGAGTCCCGCGTCGGGCTTCCTGCTCAGCAGGGAGTCTGCTTCTCCCTCTGACCCTCCCCCCTCTCATGCTCTCTCTCTCTATTTCATTCTCTCTCTCAAATAAATAAATAAAATCTTTAAAAAAATTTAAAATCTCATATAATACCTTAATATTTCAATAGTGTCATTTGGAAAACAAGATTCCTTTAGCAGTGGACACCGATTTTTGACTAGAAGTCATAACTATATTATACAGAGTCGATATTATAAGAACAAAAAAAAGTTCTCAGACATTTTGATGCATTTCATAGGCTGGTTGGCTGACTGCCAAAAACACCTGAAATAATGATGCTTAGTAGATGCTTAGGTGGGTTGGTGATGACAGAATAGATAGAAGAAAAGGAATCTTATTTGTTTATAACATAGAAGATTTGGATGAAAGGAGAATAGGGGGGAAAAAAGTAAAAAGGGAAGCTGAAAGATTTGGAAACAATCAGAGAAACTGGAGAGAATCTTAGACAGAATCAGTACACTTGAGGAAAATTGTATGATGTGTCCACAAGTCTACCCCACAAACAAAGAAGGGAAGAGTATGATTCATAAAGCAGTGTTAAATCTCTTACCCTATAATTTTCTAAGTACTTACGAATGCAAATTAAAGGAGACGTGGTCATGTCCTACTAGCTCTAAAAGAAACTATAGACATCTGTTTATGTACAATTAAACAATGAAAAAAATTGGCTGGAATACTATAATAGTTCTTTTGTTACCGTTGTATAAAGGAAAAAGTCACCTTTTTTTGCAGTATCATGGCAAAATAGATATTCTAAGAACTGTTTCCCGTACAAAGCATCATGTTTATGAAAATTAATCATATACTTTAAAATATGGCAGATGAGAATACTCCAGAGTACCTATCATAAACAAAAACAAATTACTCTCATGAAATGTAGCCTATACCATGTCCTTCAAGATAACTATAGATTTAATCAGCCAAATATATGGTTTTAATAAAAAATAGGAAAAAAACGACCATGAGAGGAAATCAGAAGAAAATTTTAATTATATAATTAGAATTCAAAGAATATTAGATACTGAAAGAATCAGAAAAATACATTTTAAAAATATGAATAAATATTTAAGAGATAAAAAGCAAAATTGATAAAAGAGATTATTATAAGTAACCAGGGAATTTTGAAAAAGCAACACCTATAACATTTAAAATAAATACATAAATATTGACATTTAATGCTAAAAAAACCCCAAAACATTAAATGATAGAACAGACATAGTTAAAGGGAAAATTCACGAACAGGAAAATCTTAGGTAATTCTGCAGACTTCAATTTAGAGAGAGGAAGAGATCAAAGTTATAAAAGAGAATTTAATAATCAAGGAAGACAGAATAAGAAGTTCTTGGATTTGCCTCAGTGTTTTTCTAGATACAATATAGAAAATGAGCCAGTCAACATTCAGGGTGATGATAGTTGTGATCTTTTCAGAATCCATAAAAGACATGAATATTCACAGCAAATTCTAAATAGGATGAGTAAAAAGAAAGTCCTATCTAGGTTTTAGTAAAAATGAAGAATCCAAAGACAAACTAAAAAGAGTAACTTAAAAGAAGTAAGAATGAAACAAAAGATTCCTACCAAGTAACAGCAATGACTGGATGGGGAACTTCTCAGTAATAATGGGAGCAAGAAAATAATGAAATATTTCCTTTGAGATATTGAGAGAAATATAAGGGTTAACAAAATATTATGTACCTATAAACAATTATTCAAGAAGAGAACCAGATTAAGCCAGTTTTAGAAAAATAAAAATGAGAGAATAGACTAGCAATAGGATTGTTGGATATACTTCAAAGTAAGAAAAATCCCAGAAAAATAAGAGGTGCAAGAAGGAATAAAAATTAATGATGTGGAATGAAATTAGTAAAACAGTGAAATTACTGTTAACAATAAAATTTGTGTTATTAAAAATATGAAAATAAAAACATTAATTTTTTCATATAACAATTTTGGAGTCTCTGACATTGTCCAAAAAATGACATGTTAAGAAGGGAGGGGTTAATTGGAGTCAGAGTGTTTGGTTTCTTCCAAACCTAGAATTGTTGAGAGGAAGATGGAGGTGTTAAGTTTGGATTTCACATTAAGCATGCAAATTAAAGTTTTAAAAATACTAAAAAAATAGAACAGGGGCCAACTTACTTTTTCTGTAAAAACAATAAATAATCCAAACCTTGCAGTCTATGGTCTTTGTAATAACTACTTAATTCTGTCATTGTAGCATGAAGGCAGTCATAGAAAATATGTAGAGAAATGAGCATTGCTTTTTTCCAATAAAGCTTTATTTACAAAAACTGACAGGTAAAGCCAAATATGACCTAGGGGCTGCAATTTACTTACCGTCGGGTTAGAGGGCATAACCATTAAACATATAGAAGTATAAAACATTTAAAAGTAACAGATTTAATAAACTCTTTCAGACTAAATATAGGAAAGAAAAAAAAACAAGATTGAAAAAAATCAAATGGATCCATAATTATATAGATGTAAGAAGAACCACCTGCAACTATCAGCTATATTAGTACTAACAAATATAAATGAATTAAACTACTTAGTTGAGGAAGATTGCCAGAAAAGGTACAAAACAAAATCTAAATTCATATTCCTTATAAGAAGCAAAATTAAGGGCGCCTGGGTGGCTCAGTTGGTTGGGTGACTGCCTTCGGCTCAGGTCATGATCCTGGAGTCCCGGGATGGAGTCCCGCATCGGCTCCCTGCTCGCGGGGAGTCTGCTTCTCCCTCTGACCCTCCTCCCTCTCGTGCTCTCTGTCTCTCATTCTCTCTCTCTCAAATAAATAAATAAAATCTTTAAAAAAAAAAAAAAAGAAGCAAAATTAAAATCTTAGGCCACCAAAGGTTGGAAGTAAGTATATAGATAAAGATACACCAAGGAAATGCTAATAAATAGAAAGTTATTCTAGCTGCATAAATTTTAGAGGAAATAGACTTTAAGGCAAGGAAAGAAAAAACATTAATTATAAAGAAGATGCTATAGAGTGATAAATGATAAATTCAGTAAGCTGTAATACTAATAAATACACAATGTAAAAAATGACAGGATTATGAGGAAAAATAAGGACAAATGTCCTATAATGGGAACTTACATCTCAGGAATTGATAGAATAAACAGGAAAATATTAGCAAGGATATAGAAAATTTAAATAACATAGGAATGGGATGTGTCTAATGAATAATTACAGAACTTTATTTTCTGTAGTGGGTGAAGACCAGTCCATACAAGTCTAAATAAATTTTTTAAATTTCTTTTGCCTGGGAGATTTTTCTTTCTGTTTTTTAATTTTGATTCCAGTATATTAACATACAGTGTTATATTAGTTTCAGATGTACAATATAATGATTCAACAATTCTACGCATGACTTAGTGCTCATCACAATAAGTGTACTCTTAATCCCTTTCACTTATTTCACCCAACACCCCCACCCACCTCCCTTCTTGTAACCATAAGTTTGTTCTCTAAGAGTCTGGTATTTTTTTTTCTTTTTCATCTCTTTTTTCTTTTGTTCCTAAATAAATTTTAGAGACTATCATTTTAGGCCGCATTCACCCACTTTAAGACAGCTATGTTAGGAATCAACTTAATGGGATAGCCAGATAACAAACCAGGGAATAATTAAGTCTCCCACAACAATTTATACATTAAAGTTATTGCCACTATAAGTTCTGCTAGTTGTTTTCTTGAAACATACAAAATCTAAATATAAAATGTATATGGAAGAATATGACCAATAATGATAATTCTGAGAGAAAAAACAAAAAAACCCCAGGAGCTTACTGCAGTAGAATTTAACACTTATGAGTCTATGGTAATCAAGACAAGTTGACCAAGTAGAACAGAGCAAAAAACCCAGAGATAAACCTATACATACATGGAAATTCAATATATGATGTGGTATTGTTGCAGATGATTGGAGACAAATGTACTGTTCAAGAAATGCTGAGAAAAGTAGCTCAACATATGAAAAAATAACATGGTATTCCTACCTCAAAACACACAGGTGCACACACAAACATATACACATAATAATTCAAAATGGATAAATGATCTAAATGTGAAGGTTATATCTTGATATGTTTTAGGAAAAGCATATAGGAAAAGAACTTTATGTTCTTAAGTCATAGAAGTATTTTTTGAACTGCTATTTCTGTCCTCTGAACATTCAACTGATCTTATATGTGCTACAACTAAGCAAATAAAGTTGCTTTACTACTACATGTGGTAAATGCCTGAAGCAGAAGCCTAGGATTATGTTTATATGAATGCTTCACAGTACAACACTTCATAGTACAATTGGGCTACTCCATGGTATGACCTAAAGCACATTGAAAAAAGACTTTCTTTTTTTCATAAGCAAATGTAAGGCTACACTGTGACAGTTCTGAGTGATAGTAAAGGCATTTGAAAATCAGATGCCACACTCTTGGGCTGAATATAATGAATGAGTTGGAATAACTCAGAATTGGGATTATTAAAAATGTTTACCCTCCAAATTATTTTACAGTGCTGATAACATAATCTTTGTGGGTGACAGCATGGCTCTTACGTAGTGTAAGTAAATTGGAAATTAGAGTTTAGGTGCTTAATTTTTCCCTTTGCTAATTTTTCATGAGACTATAACATAATTTCAAGGTAGGGAAAAACTTTCTACCAGGACTTTAGTTGTTGTCTCACATTTTCTTTGAATTTATCAACATTCAAACAAAATAGGAAGAAACAGTACAAGTGGTAGAGCAGCTTTTATTTGTAGAGAGCTAAAAGGTTTCCACATATTTGACAGAAGATACACTAGTTTCAATCTTAAAATAATAGAAGCTAAGCAGTAGAATTGGATGTTGAATTGGACTTCTGGACACTGTGTCCAAAGTACTAAATAATTGAGTGCATATATCCCTTCAAAGCTTGTAATGATGCCAAATCCTTTTATTAGCCTCAAATATGACTCCTACCCCTAGCTTCTATAAATAGAAAATAACTAGGAGACATTAATCAGTAGTATGATAAATGGTTGTTTTAGGAGGTTTTCCCTTCCCCTCCCCATAGATGTGGTCCACTCAGTAACCCCTTCCCATCAAACTAAGTGATGGAGGCTTTGAGATTAGAAATGCCTATGAGAAGAAGAGAGTGGCATCTCATTTTTTGGTTGGAAGTCTGCTTATGCAGCAGGCTTCGTTTTCCTGTGGAAGTGGGGAATGGGATTGGGAAAGAAAATTGGAGAGAGACAGCAGGTCTAGACTGGGGTCAGCTGTGGAACAGGCTGCTTTCATACTGCTTGATGTGGTAGAAATATAGGAATTCTCTTGGAGATATGTCACTTATAAGAGCTGACTGCTAGGCTGAATGAAGGTAATCCTCTAAGAAAGATGGGTTGAGGTATACCACCAACTGCAGGAGAAGTGGTCAAACTGGAGCATATCTCCCCCTTCGTGGAAGAGGGCAATGGGAAAGACTTCCAACAAGATCAAACAAAATGCTCCTTACAATGTCTGAAAGCCAATTTCCAGTGAGTGTCCTCTTTTTCCATCTTTGCCTTCCCTTCATTCCTATCCCAGTTCATTGAGGAGGGAAGAGACCCAAAGATATGGTGAGGATGTGTTTTATAAGCAAACTATTTCCAAGGAAATGTCAGGTAAAATTTAAGAGAGAAGGAAGTCCTGTCCATGTGACCAATACCAGATTCAAAAAGGAGGAAAAGGGAGTGTAGGGTAATGACTACCCAAATAATTAAAGAAAAAACTTATCTGCTAAAGGAGAACCCCATATGTAATTTTTACTTGCTGGTAGGATTATTGAGGAATTTACCAGACATATCATGGTAAAATTTCAGAATTTGAAGAATAAAAAGAAAATGTTTTAATATGTAATAGGTTACCTAAAAAGAGTATCAGACTGGAATCAAACTCCTAATTTGTACATTAGAATTTAGACTATGGAATAGCAACTAGATTCTTAAATGAGAAGGTCTGAAACATGAGAATCCATTGTTTTAGTTAACTTAGCATTTACCTGTTAAGAAAGATACTTATTAATGCATAGTATTAAAAAATTGTATCAACTGCATATTCTATATAAAGAAAATACTTGGGAAGTATTTGTCACCAAGTGACACACCCCAAGGAAGACATCAAGAAAGGGGATAATAAAGAGAAGAAGAAACAGTAATGAATAATGAAACCATCTCTCCAGTTGTTGACACATAGATGGGTAATGTTAAATAATGATGCAGAAATGAAAAATTTACAAATAATCTAGGACAAAAAGGACCAGAGGATTAATTTTGGCAAAATCTATAAACTGAGGTGAAAGCAATGATGAAGTAAAAACCTTTAGTCAAGGTAATTTTAGAGTGGTAAAAGTAAAGGTGTTTTAAAGTTGGATATTTGGGCCATGGGAAAGGGCACATTGTTGGAGGGTAAACAGTGAGTGCCTTATTTTCATATGATTGTTGAAAATAAGTGCTCAATTATATGTTTCATTAAGATTCTATTTGTGAAAGAGAAAGTTAAAGAAGAACTTTAAAATTAACAAAAGGAATAAATGGAATGAATAGTGATTGATCATACCAGTTAAAATACCAGATTGGTAAAATAGGAAACCAACGGTCAATATAAATCAAAATGGAAGAAATAAAATACCAGATATTATACTAAATGCAAATGCCTTGGAATCTCCTTAGATCAGAGATTCAGCTTGGACTAGAACACAAAACCCAGAAATACATACTTCACAAGAAATGCACATAAAAATAAAAGTAGTAAAGGTAATGAAAATGGACAAAGAGATACGAGGAAACTGCAAATAAAAAGCAATTGGTCATAACAATATTAGACAATGTGGGATTTAAATTAGGAACATTCAACAATATAAAGAGGATAGTAGGTAACAATAAAAACGATTCATGAAGATGATATAACAGACACAATTGTGTATTTCTAAACATTACAGCTAACAATAAAACTAATTTCATTGACAGGCTGTCTTGTTAAGTAAAGTTGATAGATTTTAATATACTCCCTTATAGTGGGAAATACTTAACATACAAAAATTAGTAAAGATGTTGAATGAATAAAAAAATACAACTATATATAACATTAAGATGCAAAGTTTATATATACTTATATAAGAAATGATAAAATGCATTTGTATATATCCATGAACATTTACGAACTAGATTCTATACTTAGAAAAATAAAAATTATGCTGCAATTTCTCTTCAAAATCTAATAAAATTTAAAATAATGAAATTAACTGGTTATAAAATGTTAATATCTTAGAAATAAAATATACTTGTAGATAACCTTTGGATCAGAGAATGTAAAAAGTGAAATTACAAGCACAAAAGCAGTAAGAAGGAAAACATTTTATCACAAATTATAGGGCACAAAAAATCCTTTAATCAATAGAAAAGAAAGTATACCTACCTTCATTAGACTAAAAATAAACAATATTACTATTTATCTCAAGCAATTAGAAATTGCATAACAAAATAAACAGGAAAAGGGAATCACTGCATTACAAAAGCTGAAATTAATAAGATAAAACAAAAAATAGTACTACAATGAATAACTAAATCCCAGATTGGATCTTTGGGAAGAAAAATTAAAGTGTCAAATACCATATTAGGCTGATTAAGGAAGAATTAAAAACAAGATAGTTTGATAGGCAATGAGAAAACTCACAAAACTGAACATGGATAGATTGTAAGAGACTATGCAATTTTATGGAAAATTTTTAAAAACTAAAGGAAATTATCAAATATAACTCACGAAAGAAAAAAATTTCACTAAATGAATGAACATAAAAGAAATTATAAAGATGATAATAAAGCTTACCATTAGAATGAAGCAGTAAGACAGGTGGATTCATGCCTAATCTGTATCTAAATTTTGAAGATAAATTCCGTGTTACTTAAACTATGTTGGACTATTGAAAATGATGAATAATTGGCAATTACTTTTCAAGACTACATAATTTCAATAGAAAAGAATAATATAGGTAATGTCCCAAAGAAAATGATATATAAAACTACCTGATTAATATAGTTGTAAAAAATGTTATTAAAGAAATCCCAGTAATGCATGGGTGCTTCAGTAACAGGAAATCTGTCAACATAACTTAAAATATCACTCCCATTGTTGGAGAAAAATTATGTGATGATATCAATAGATTCTGAAAAATCCTTTGATAAAAGTCAGCAGTGATGCCTAATAAGAATTCAATTAAGATAAAAATAGAATTAAGCTATTTAAATATCATTAAAGTTTTTCAAACACAACTTACATCATATAACAAAAATGTCATTCTTATCTGAATTAATATGTAAGTTTAATGATATTACATGTAGAATTTCATTTTGTAGTGATTGGATCATAGGATTTTAAAATTTATATAAATATAAACAAATACAAATTCCTGAGGCTAACTAATGGAAGCCTTGCCTTTCCAAAAAGGAGAACTATAAAGCTACTATAATCAAATCAACGTGGGGTGGGGACAAGAACAGGCAAATTAAGAAATACAACAGCATAATAACATCCAGAAATAGTTCAGAGTATATATGATTTTTTTAATCATAGCAAAAATGCTGTTTAAATTCAATGTAGGGGGAAAACAGCATATTTAGTAAATGGGGTTGGCACAGTTAGATATACATTTTGAAGAAAATTGAACTGTTTCATATAAATTAAAAATTTCTAGAAAGTAATTTTTTAATCAAATAAAGGATTATTTCAAAAGATTTTATTTATTTTAGAGACAGAGTTTGGGTGGGGGGAGTAGGGGGACAAGCAGACTCTGTGCTTAGCCCCACACGGAGCTGGATCTCAGGACCCTGAGATCATGACCTGAGCTGAAACCAAGAGTCAGACGTTGAAATGACTGAGCCACCCAAGCACCCCTCAAATAAAGGACTTTAATGTACATGAAAAGAAACACAAAATTAGTTAAGAAAAACAATATTAAACTTGAATTGGAAATGTCACCATCAGCTTATGATTTCCTTTTACTTTTTTTTAAAATTTATTTTAATTACATGGTACTCATCACTACAAGTGCACTCCTTAATCCCAATCACCTATTTCATTCATCTCTCCACCCACCTCCCCTCTGGTAACCATCAGTTTGTTCTCTATAGTTAAGTCTGTTGCTTGGGGACACCTGGGTGGCTCAGTTGGTTAAGTGTCCCACTTGATTTCAGCTCACATCATGATCTCAGGGTCTTGGGATCCAGCCCCACATTGGGCTCTACGCTGGGTGTGGAGCCTGCTTTAGGATTCTTTTTGCTTCTCCCAGCTCCTTCCACTGCCTCCCACCCCGTTCATGCCCTGTCAAAAATAAAAAAAATTAGAAAAATTTTTTTTTAAAGTCTGTTGCTTGGTTTGTCTTTTTTCCCCTTTGCTCATTTCTGTTTGTTTCTTAAGTTCCACATATGAGTGAAATCATATGGTATTTGTCTTTGACTGATTTCGTTTAGCATCACATTTTCTAGATCCATCCTTGTCATTGTAAATGGCAAGGTTTCATTTATTTTTATGGTTGAGCAATATTCCATTTATATATATACCACTTCTTTGTGCATGAGTCGATGGACACTTGGGCTCCTTCCATATCTTGACTACTGTAAATAATGCTGCTATAAACATAGGGGTACATGTATCCCTTTGAATTAGTCTTTTTGTATTCTTTGGGTAAATACCCAGTAGTGCACTTGCTGGCTTGTAGGGTAGTTTTATTTTTAACTATTTTTTTAAGATTTTTTTTTTTTAAAGATTTTATTTATTTCATGGGGCACCTGGATGGCTCAGTCAGTTAAGCATCTGCCTTCGACTCAGGTCATGATCTTGGGGTCCTGGGATGAAGCCCCACATTGGGCTCCCTGCTCAGCAGGGAGTCTGCTTCTCCCTCTCACTCTGACCCTCTTCCCTGCTTGTGTTCCCTCTCTCTCAGATAAATAAAATCTTTAAAAAAAAAATTGCAATTTTATAAAAAAAAAATTTTTTTTTCAGAGAGAGAGAGAGAACACAAGCTGGGGGAAGAGCAGAGGGAGAGGGAGAAGCAGAATCCCCACTGAGCAGGGAGCCTGATATGGGGCTCGATCCCAGGACCCCAAGATCATGACCTGAGCCAAAGGCAGATGCTTAACCAACTCAGCTACCCAGGGGCCCCTATTTTTAACTTTTTGAGGAACCTCCATACCGTTTTCCAGAGTGGTTGTATGAGTTTGCATTCCCTCCAAGAGAGTGAGAGGGTTCCTTTATTTTCATATCCTCAACAACACTGGTTTCCTGTGTTGTTGATTTTTGCCATTCTGACAGATGTGAGGTAATATCTCATTGTAGTTTCGATTTGTGTTTCCCTGATAAGTGATGATGAGTAGCTTTTCATGTATTGGCCATCTGTATGTCTTCTTTGGAGAAATGTCTGCTCATGTCTTCTGCATGTTTTTAAATTGGGTTATTTGGATGTTGAGTTTTATCAGTTCTTTATATATTTTGGATACTAACCCCTTACTGAATATGTCAGTTACAAATATCTTCTCCCATTCTGTTGGTTGCCTTTTAGTTTAGTTAGTTGTTTCCTTCACTATGTGGAAGATCTTTATTTTGATGTAGTCCCAATAGTTTAGTTTTGCTTTTGTTTCCCTTGCCTCATGGGGCCTATCTAGAAAAAAAGGTGATATGGCTGATGTCAAAGAAATTACTGCCTATCCTCTTTCCTACGATTTTTATGGTTTCAAGTCTCACATTTAGGTCTTTAATCCATTTCGAGTTTACTTTTGTGTATGGTGTAAGAAAGTGGTCCAGTTTCATCCTTTTGCACATTGCTGTCCAGTTTTCCCAATACCAGTTGTTAAAGAGACTTTTTCCCATGGGGTATCCTTTACTGCTTTGTTGAAGATTAATCGACAATATAATTGTGGGTTTATTTCTGGATTTTCTGTTCTGTTCCATTGATCTGTGTGCCTATCTTTGTGCCAGTACCATACTCTTTTGATTACTACAGCTTTCTAATATAACTTGAAGTCCAAAATAATTGTGATGCTTCCAGCTTTGTTTTTCTTTTTCAAGATTGCTTTGGCTATTCAGGATTTTTGTGGGTTCATACAAATTTTAGGGTTGTTTGTTCTAGTTTTGTGAAAAATGCTGTTGGTGTTTTGACAAGGATTGCATTTAAAGTATAGATTGCTTTGGGTAGTTTAGGTATTTGAACAATATTTGCTCCTCCAATCCATGAGTGTGCAGTAACTTTCCATTTCTTTGTGTCATCTTCAGTTTTTTTCATCAGTGTTTTATGGCTTTCAGAGTAACAGGACTTTGACTTCTTTGGTTAGGTTATTTCTAGGTATCTTCCTGGTTTTGGTGCAATTGTAAATGGGATTAATTCCTTAATTTCTCTTTCTGCTGCTTTATTATTAGTGTATAGAAGTGCTACAGACTTCTGTAGATTGATTTTGTATGCTGCAACTTTACTGAATTCCTGTATCAGTTCTGTTTTTTTTGTTTTTGTTTTTGTTTTGGTGGTTTTTGGGTTTTCTATGTAGAATATCATGTCATCTGTACATAGTGAAAATTTTACTTCTTTAACACTCTAGATAGCTTTTCTTCCCTTTTGTTGGTTAGTTACTGTGGCTAGGACTTCCAGTACTATGTTGAATAAAAGTGGTGAGAGTGGACATACTCGTCTTGTTTCTGATCTTAAGGGAAAGGCTCTCAGTTTTTCCCCATTTAGAGAGAAGTTAGCTGTGGGTTTTTCATAGATGGCCTTTATTATGTTGAGGTATGTTCCCTCTAAACCTACTTTGTTGAGGGTTTTTATCATGAATGGTTGTTTTACTGTGTCATGTGCTTTTTCTGAATCTATTGAAATGATCATACGGTTTTTATCCTTTCTCTTATTGATGTGATGTGTCATGTTGATTGATTTGTGAATATTGAACCACCTTTGCAACCCAGAAATAAATCTCACTTGATCATGGTGAATTTTTTTTTTTTCTATGTATGTATGGATTTAGTTTGCTAGTATTCTTTTGAGGATTTTTGCATTTATGTTCACCAGAGATACTGGCCTGTACTCTTTTTTTGTGGTGTCTTTATCCAATTTTGGTATCAGGGTAATGCTAGTCTCATTGAATGAAATTGGAAGTTTTGCTTCCTTTTTCTATTTTTTTTATTACTTTGAGAATAATAGGTATTAACTCTTCTTTAAATGTTTGGTACAATTTGCCTGTGAAGTCATCTGGTCCTGGACTTTTGCTTGTCAGGAGTTTTTTTATTACTAATTCCATTTCTTTGCTGGTTATCAGTCTGTTCAAATTTTTTATTTCTTCTTATTTCAGTTTTGGTAGTTGATGTTTCTAGGAACTTATCCAATTCTTCTAAGTTGTCCTATTTGTTGGCATATAGTTTTTCATAATACTCTCTTATAATTGTGTTTCTGTGGTGTTGGTTATTTTTTTTCTCCTCTCTCCATTGTGACTTTACTTAATTGGGTACTTTCTTTTTTTTTTTTTTTTTAGTATGTGTGGCTAGAAGTTTATCAATTTTAATGTTTTTTTTCTTCAAAGAATTAGTTCCTGGTTTCACTGACCTATTCTATTGTTTTGTGTTTTGTTTTGTTTCTATATCATTTATTTCTGCTCTAATCTTTATTATTTCCTTCTTCCTGCTGGTTTTAGCTTTGGTTTGATGTTCTTTTTCTAGTTTCTTTTGGTGTAAGGCTAGATTGTTTGAGATTTTTCTTACTTCTTGAGGTAGACCTGTATTGCTATATACTTCCTTCTTAGAACCACTTTTGCTGCATCCCAAAGGCTTTGGACTGTTGTGTTTTCATTTTCAATTGTTTCCATGTACTTTTTTGTTTATTCTTTTATTTCTGATTGCCCCATTCAGTGTTTAGTAGCATGTATTTGTGATCTTTCCAGTTTTTTTCTTCTGGTTAACATCTAGTTTCATAATATTGTGGTCAGAAGAGATGGATGGTATGACTTCAATCTTTTTTAATTTGTTAAGGCTTGTTTTGCGACCTAATATGTGATTTATTCTGGAGAGTGTTGCATGTACACTTGAAAAGAATGCATATTCTGCTCTTTTAGGATGAAATGTTCTTGAATATATCTGTTAAGTCCATCTGGTCTAGTGTGTCATTCAAAGCCATTATTTCCTTGTTTATTTTCTGTTTAGATGATCTGTCCATTGATGTAAGTGAGGTATTGAAGTCCCCTACCATTTTTGTATTATAGTTTTTTTAATTCCTTTATGTTTATTATTAATTGTTCTATATTTGGGTGCTCCCATATTGGGTGCATAAATATTTACAGTTATTATGTCTTCTTGCTGGGTTGCCACCTTTATTATTATATAGTCTCCTTTGTCTCTTGTTAAAGTCTTTGTTTTAAGTCTATGTTGTCTGATACAAGTATTGCTACCCTGGCTCTCTCTTGATATCCATTTATGTGATAAATGTTTCTCCATCTCCTTACTTTTTTTAATTTTATTTTATTTATTTATTTGACAGAGACACAGCAAGAGAGGGAACACAATCAGGGGGAGTGGGAGAGGGAGAAGCAGGCTTCCCTGCCAAACAGGGAGCCTGATGCAGGGCTCAATCCCAGGACCCTGAGATCATGACCTGAGCCAAAGGCAGACGCTTAATGACTGAGCCACCCAGGCACCCCTCCATCTCCTTACTTTCAATGTGCATTTGTCTTAGGTCTAAAATGAATCTCTTGTAGGCAGCATATAGATGGGTCTATTTTTTTTTTTTTATCCATTATGTCACCCTATGTCTTTAGATTGGAGCATTTGGTCCATTTACATTCAAAGTAATTATAGATAGGTATTTATTGCCATTTTATTACTTGTTTTTTAGTGGTTTCTGAAGATTTTATCTGAAACTTTCTTATCTTTCCCTCTTTTATGGTTGCCTGTTTTTGTTAGTAATATATTTGGATTACCTTCTCTTTATTATATGCATATCAATTCCTGGTTTTTGTTTTGTGGTTATCATTAGGTTTGTATATAACATCTCCTGCCTATAGCAGTCTATATTAAGTTGATGGTTGCTTAAGTTTGAACCCATTCCTTACTCTTCTCTTCCCCACATTTTAGGAATGTGGTTTCCTATTTTATATCCTTTTATTTTGTGAGTCCTTTGATTTATTTTTTTTTTTTACAGAAATATTCATTTTTACTGCTTTCGTGCTTCTTAACTTCATACTGTAATTTTTGGTCTTTCCTTTCCACTCAGAGTTCCCTTTAATATTTCTTAAAGGGCTGGTTTAGTGGTCATGAACTCCATTAGTTTTTGTTTGAATGTGAAACTCTTTATTTCTCCTTTTATTCTGAATGGTAGCTTTGCTGGATAGAGCATTCTTCATGCAGGTTTTTTCCCACTGAGCACTTAGAATACATCATGCTACTCCTTTCTGGCTTGCTAAGTTTCTACTGAAAAATCCACTGAGAGCCTTATGGGGTTTCCTTTGTATGTAGCAGTCTTCTTTTGTTTTGCTGCCTTTTTTTTTTTTCTTTGTCACTAGGTTTTGCCATTTTAATTAAAGTATGTCTTGGTGTGGCTCTGCTTTTGTTGATTTTGGTGGTGGGGGGGGGTATTCCGTGTGCCTCCTGGATCTGAATATCTGTTTCCTTCCCACATTAGGGAAATTTTCAGCTATTTTTTTCTTCAAATAAATTCTCTGCCCCCTGTTTTCTCTCTTCTTCTTCCTCTTCTGGGACTCTTATATTATGAATTTTATTACATTTGATAGAGTCACTGAGTTTCCTGAGTCTGTTCTCATTTTGCATAATGCTTTTTTCTCTCTTTTGTTCAGCTTGATTACTTTCCATTACTCTGACTTCTAGGACATTAATTCACTCCTCTGCTTCTTTCAGCCTGCTGTTCATTCCATCAATCATGTTTCTCATTTTGTATATTGAGCCCTTTATGTCTGTTATGTTATTCCTTATCTCTGTGTTAATGGTCTCAGTGATATCCTCTACTCTTTCCTCAAGTCCAGTGAGTATCTTTATGATCATTGCTTTAAATTGTCCATCAGGCATGTTACTTAGATTTGTTTTACTTAGATCTCTGGCCATGGCCTTGTCCTGTTCTTTCACTTGGGACAAATTCCTTTGTCTCCTTATTTTGTCTAAGTCTTTTTGCCTGTTTCTCTGTGTTAGGAAAGGCAGATATGCCTCCTGTTCTTGAGGGTAATGGCTTTAGGTGTGTGTGTGTGTGTGCGCGCACGCGCGCGTGTGTGTGTGTGATTTGTGCTTTTGTTTGTTTAGTATTTAGTATTCATTTTGCTTCGTGCTTTATGTGGTGCTTGCCGTTAATTTTTGGAAAATTCTCAGCCATTATTGCTTCAAATATTTCTTGTCTGTTTGTTTATTTTGATTATATATGCATGTTACAGCTCTGTTCTTTTCCTTTTTTCTTCCCTATTCTTTTTGAATTTAAGTTTGGGAAATACCTTTTGATCTTTCTTCAGAATTGATGTCTATTGAGGAGGTAATTGAATGCACACTTCGTTTTTGTTACAGTGGTTTTGATTTTAGCATTTCCATTTACTTCTTTGTTAGAGTTTTCATCTCTCTGCTTACATTACTACTCATCTGTTCTTGCAAAGTTTCTCCTTATTCCATTAGTTCTTAAAATGTTAATCATAATTATTTTTAATTTTCTAATAATTCTGAATTTTCTAATAATTCTCACATCTGTATCATATCCAAGTCTGGTTATGATTCTTACTTGTCTTTTCAGACTACATTTCTATTTTGGCTTTGTTATGCTCTTTAATTTTTTGTTGAAAGCTGAACATGTTGGATGCCTGGGTGGCTCAGTTGGTTAAGTGACTGCCTTCGGCTCAGGTCATGATCCTGGAGTCCCAGGATCGAGTTCCACATCGGGCTCCCTGCTCGGCAGGGAGTCTGCTTCTCCCTCTGACCCTCCCCCCTCTCATGTGCTCTCTCTCATTCTCTCTCTGTCAAATAAATAAATAAAATCTTTAAAAAAAAAAAAAAGAAAGCTGAACATGTTGGATACAGTAATGGGAAATTAAGTAAATAGGCCTTTAGTACAAGGATTTATGTGTTAACATATTGTTTTATTAATATAATAATTACATTAAATTAATCAATTATTAATAAATTAACATATATTAACAGCTAGGATTTGGGCTAATATAGCTAGTAGTTAGAGCTTTCCAGAAGCTTCAGATTCCTCTAGTGTCCTTGTCTCTTGTCTTCCCTTTTGACTTCAGGCTTCCCTATGTACTTCTCCTCAGAGAGTCCGTGTGTTTTAGCTCTTTAGCTGTCATCCACTGTTTTTATACTAGAATCCTGTGATGTGGTGTTAAGGTATGGGGAAGGGTGAGTGTTCTATAATCTTCCACTTAAATCTCAGCCCTTTTGTGGGCCTGTGTTTCAAACCTTGATATTCATGTGTTTCTCCAGTGGTATAGTTCTTTTTGTTTCCCCTTGCCCCTTATTTCTTGAATCTGTGACTCCTGATTACTATATATCCCTCCCAATTAGGTGAGACAGGAAGGCTGGAGGAAGCTAGGCAAGAGGAATTCTCTTCCCCCAGCAAGGCATTGGCAAAGGACTTTCCTCTGGAAAATAGCCATTTGTTATGGAGAAGGCTCTTGGCTTGTTTTGCAGTTGTTGCTCTTTTGTTCCCCCTGTCAGAGACAGTAGGGGATCTTCCTAGAAAACAGCATAAGAACTCAGTGAGATTCTGGAAGAAAAAGACCTTTCAAAGTATGGGTGCCCTTTATCTTCTCATTTTCTACTTGTTCATAATTGTCTCCAGATTCATCAAATTACACTAAAGCATTCCTATCACTTTATTGTTCCATGTAAGCAGAAATCACTTGGAACTTTTTCTTTGAGGCACCTTTCCAGATTTTAGGGTGATAATTTGTCTGCAACTCCAGTTCCTTGACAGACTCAAGAAAAATTGTTGATTTTCAATTTGTATAGCTTTTTTTGTTGTAAGGATTGGAGGGATGATTTTTAATCTCTTTACATGCAGGAGCTGAAACTGGAAGCTGTATGATCAAAAAAAATATTTGAGTATATAAGAATATAAAACTTAGTATAACAAAAAGATAGCATAGAAAAAATCAATTTTAGTAAGACATAGTTTTTGGAAAAATCTATTTGCAACCTGGATGACAACTATAGAATGTATGCAATACAAGAAGTCTTACTGACACACAAGATAAAGATGAGTTAGGAATGTGATCAGTTAACAAAAAGCAAACCAAATGGCCAATAAATACATGAAAAAATAAATTAATAGTTAAGTAACAAAACTCAAAAATCAATATTAAAAAATTGTGGCACTCATATTCTGGTAGAAACATGAATTGTTGCAATCTCTTTTGGAAAATAACCCGGCAACAGTCATTGAAATAAAAGGTCCACAAACCCTTAACCCTAGACTACTCAATGTTCTATAGTCATTCCATACAAATAAAAGTAGATCAAGGTATGCACATGGAAGTTGACAGCATATAACTGTTAATCAAGTGAATACTCAGTACTAGGAAAATGCTTAAATAAATTGTGAAATAGCCAAATTTTGGGATGTTTTGAACTCACTGAAATGAACAATATGAATTGGAGCTATATCACTTAACTTGGAGGAATTGCCATAAACTATTTATGAATGAGAAAAACAATGTAAAAACATATGTTTAATAAGATTCTAATGTTGAAAAATAGTAAAAAAAAAACAACATATATTTATATCTATGTAAAGATTTTGTCAAAGTTATAGATTATTTTTATGATATGATTTTATATGGCAAAATAATAGAGCATAGGAAATTTTTTAAAATTCCTCTGTATGCATGGGAATGCTTGTTTAAGTTTGAATAAACAAGTTGAGATGTTTGGAAAAACACATAAAACAGTTGACATGGGTTGGCTCAGAAGATGGGATAGTGGAGGAGGTATGGAGCAAATGATAAATTTTTCTTCATATGTTTTTATATTCACTATTTTAAAGCTTATATTAAAATATAAATTTGACAAAAGTCAAATATACAAGCTATGAAGAATTTAAAAAAATACTTTAAAAAATATACCTCCATAGAGATTTTACTGACTATATCAGCCTGGATTTGGTGAGGATAACAGTTACAAGTATTACAGGAACATAAGGGATTTAGTATAGGAATCAAGTGTTACGTGGCTTTAAGAGTAGCTGAGGGAATGATACTCTATAGGCTGTATCTGGATGATCAGAGAAGGTTTTTAGCCACTTTAGCAAAGCCACTGAGTCAGATGGCCCAGGTCTCTCTAGAAAAAATGTTTTTCACTTCCTCCTTAACAGACTGGACAGCCTTAACAGAAGCCTGTCTTAACACCAAGTCCTCTCAGTCATAGGCTTGGTTAGTCATAGTTCCAACCTTAACCAAGTTGATGCGACACAGTGTAGCACAGTCTACTTTTTCTGTCAACTTGGCATTCATATAGTCCTTTTAAACTTTCAAATCAAGATAATAAGCACATCATGCTTCTGGCTAACATAGTGTAAATACACCTAATCATGAAGTGGCATCAGATCTTGTGAGGAACTAAATTCATTGCTGTATTATGTTGGTTATAAGCACATCACTAATTTCAGCCCACATTCAAAAGAAGTGGATTGCACAAGAACATAAATATCAAAGGGTAGGGATCACTGGTGGTCATCTTAGAAATCTGCCTGCCACATTGGGCATACTTCTGTCTGCCACCATTGTGTATTAGCAGACTGATTGTACCAGTCAGCAGTTTTTTTGTCTAATTCCATGGCATAAGGAGCTCCAAGTGACCAGATGCCATTCTCCACTCTTAGTTCAGTGGAATTATTGCTTTATCTCCTTGTGGATTCATTCCATTGGGAACTAAGATCTCTAACCCAGCAGAAACCTTTTGAGCAGGAAAGGCAAATTCAAATTCAGCTCAAGTGTCTATTCCAGTAAGAACAAATCACTGCCCCTTCCATTAAAATGTAATTAATTTGCCATTCTACAGCTCTCTGGTCACTCTGGAGTACTGTTATACCAGGGACTCATGGTTTGTCTCTACCACTGGCATATTGGGCGCTCAGCATTGATAGAATCAGATTAGCCTTGTTAAGTGAATGCCCACGTTGATGATTGTATCTGTTCCCACTCTTCATTTTAGAACTAGGAGCATGACAACAGTGTCGCTTGAGCTAACCACTGTAGGTGTTTAAATAGCATTAATCACTTGGCTTTCACAAGCCCCCTTTTTGAAAAGTGGATCACTGTGCTGTTTTGTGTCCCTAAGAATTTGTGTTAGCTCAGAGCTAGTGTCCAGTAATACCTAAGATGTTTGGTTATTTCTTTCCCTAGAGCAGAAATCCCTTGGTAAATGAACACAGATGCAGGTTCTTTTGGAAAGAACTAAATAATTTACAAAATACACTTCTGGCAGTGTAGCAATATCCTTCCTCAAGGAGATAAAGCAGCCCTCCTCTTCATTTAAGGTGCTCTGAGTCTGCAAACCACTCAAGTCTGAGAAGTAGATAAGGACCATAACTCTTATAGCAATGCAAGTCAGTCCTCCATTTACCAGTCCTAAAGGTTTTGCTTATACAAATCAAATAGACTTGATTTAGGAGGCTGTTCATCTATACTAGTCCTAGGGATATAATTATTTAGCCACAGACAAATATCTCTACATTTCTAACTTATGTGACTACTGCTCTATCCTTGCCACCCATTATGGTAACTATGCCCATCTTAACCCTGGTAATTAAGTACCAGTAGCAGTTAAATGCATCATGTGGCTCCTTTCACTTCAGAATCCCACCATCCCCATTGTTTTTTGGGAGTCCGTTCCACTGATAGCCTCCCCCACTGTCATTTCTGATATGGAAAGAATAGTCTTTCAAGGTTGAATGTTTCTCCCTCACCAATGCATTTCTGAAAAACTTGAAGTAGGGGGTGGGTGTGAGCAGTGGAACACAATAAAACCATTCTTATCTCTATAAGCCTTTGGGTACTGCCTTCTTCGGTAAATTTTGGCCACCGCAGAGACCTAGTTACAGTGTCAACCAATGAAACAAGCTGTCACAATTATTCCCAATTGTTCAAGGTAGCACACTGAATCCAGAATTACTCAGTGATTCCTATAAACCCAGCTGAATTCAATAGTGTGTTCCTTCTTCCCTGTTCTAACATCCTTAGAAATCATTCTCAAAAGAATTCCACTGGTTTTCAAAGATGTAAATTGTCAAAATACTGTATTTCTTTTGATGTGTATGGTGTCTCCTCCAAAATCAGACTTGGTATTTTTTTTTTTTTAAAGATTTAATTTATTTATTTGACAGAGAGAGAGAGATAGCGAGAGCAGGAACACAAGCAGGGGGAGTGGGAGAGGGAGAAGCGGGCTTCCCGCCGAGCAGGGAGCCCGATGCGGGGCTGGATCCCAGGACCCTGGGATCATGACCTGAGCCGAAGGCAGACGCTTAACGACTGAGCCACCCAGGCGCCCCGCTATTTTTTTTTTTTTCAAGATTTGAGTCCAGTTAAAAGTTAAGAATCAATGAGTGATGATGGAGTGGGTCTTTGTGAAAATGAGCATTCTCCTACTCCTTAGAGGAGTAGGAGGAGGTTTCTACTAAGTGGAATTTGTGAATTTGAGGTCTTCAGGTCCTTTGGGATCTTTCCAGATATCTCAGTCATTAGGGTTCCATTCCTTCCCATTTGATGTCACACACACACACACACACACACACACATACTTACTTGTAAGAAACCCTGAGAATTTATGGATTTGATTAACATTTTAATTTAGTCACTTGCAGTATCAGATTTTGTATTTGGTTTTCAGAAATTTCAAACCTGTAACTAAAAAGCAATAGGTAATCTTTCAGGATAGTCATAATATTTCTGGTTTCTTACCCAGGACTTGAGATGGGAATTTAAAGCCTTGACTTCATCATTTTTTTTCCAGTTTTTCCAGTGCAGTTAAAATAGCCAAACATCCCCTTCACTCAATACACCCCATCCCTATATTCCATATTATGATGATAACGTTGTTTTGGTTTTTAGGTTGGTACTTAGTCACACAAAACTATAGGTGACTACACATAATAATTTAAGAAACTATTTTACAACTCTATATCATGGTCTGTATCTAATTTACCACTGACAGTTTATTAATGCTTTTAAATCTAGTTACATTATAGAACCAATTCCAGATTCCCATCTTTAAGATTCTGTTCCCCTGGATCCACTTTTAGCAGCAAAAGCTGAATCAGTCTGGGTTTGTTCATGGAAACTGAGACAAGTATTACAGGAATGAGTGGTTTAATATGGGAACTAAAGTTTATACACTTGTATAGCTGGTTGTGATGTCTCTGGAAGCCTGTAGTTAGCGTGTCAGAGAAACTCATTCATCATTTCATTCTGAAACACTCGTACTGAGTGAAAATTCTTGCAGGATATTTATGAAGTTAAGCATGTGAAACCTCAAAATGGGAACTCATGGAGAGGTCTGAGGAAGCACCACAGTGAATGAAATCATCATGTTTGATTCTCATGGCCTCCCAAGAACAATGGCTTGTGCTTCATTTCTGCCTTCCAAATAATTTGTGAGGGCCCTTCATTGGCAAGTTCCAAGTTGAAATAATACAGGGAGGGGGACTTTGTGAAACAAATTTCTTAGACTTGAATGGAAGTAGTAGCAGTATTTTGGGTTGTCCTCAGATAATCTAGAACAATCTTGTTCTTCCCTATCTCCACTATAGTTTTCTAAATGCCCAAACTCTAAAAAGTCTAGGTGTCTTTAAAAACATTCTGTATTAGGGTGTTGAGTTCAACCACCATTTATTGAGTGCTCTGTGTATATTAAAATATGGAATACAAAGATGAGAAAAATCACGTTTCTTCAAGATCTCATAGGCCAGCAGGAAAGAAAAATATAGCAACAAACAGTGATGTTTATTTGACGGAAACTACAGCAATGGTATAATTCAAGATACAGTGAAATAAAATGGATTTTTATCAGGTGGAAAAGTGAAGGTCATTCTAAGGAAAGAGAACAAGGTATGAAGAAGCATTTATTCCAAAAGATGAAATATTTTTAAAAAATGCAAATAGATTTGTATGGCTGGAAATTAAGAGTTTAAAAACACAATAAGGGAACTTAAGTTAGAAAAGCAGGCAGGGGTAAAATCAGGAGGAATATATAGAGGTTTAACTGTTTTTTGTAGGAAATTGAAACCAAATAAAGAGATTTAGGCCCTGGAGACATGTTTTGTATAAAAATCACTTTTATAGCAATATAGTGGAGGAATTAGAGTGGATAAGGATAGAAATAGAAAGGTATGTTAGAAAGCAATTGCCATAGTCTAGGTGAAAATTAAATACTATGGTAGTTGTAGAAGAGGGATGGTTTCAAAGGGAAGTTGCGCTTAATTTAGTGGTTGGTGGGCTATGGAGATGTGCAGGGAGAGATGATCTAGCATAACCTTTCTAGTTTTGGCTTGGTTGACCAAATAAATAGATAAACGCTATTAGCTAAAATAGGAGCTCAAACTAATATGTTCTTTTAAAGAACTAAACTATGGAGAAATATCTTGATCTATTTTATTACTTTGAAATGGAACTATTTTTAATATTATAAAATGGACAAAATGTCCCTGTGTTCCATGGTATATAAAGAGAATATACCTTAATAACGTCCAAATAAGAAATGTAATGTATGTGCAAATTTAGCTACTCAGCATGACTTTCATATCTATCAATTAGAAACCCTTGTAAATAGTATGCTGTGGATGTCAGAAAATATAGGCAAGGTGTAAGAAACTTACAGAATTAAATCTGAGCCATTCATTTTATACGAGTCAAGGCATATTATATCCATTTCCTTTTTTTTTTCTCCTCTCCCTCTCATTCTTCTTTATTAACTTGTAAATTCTGAGTTCACTGTTTATACCCTTGTCATAGTTTTCTTTGCACAATAACTCACATAGTTCTGTTCCTTAGTACACTTCCTGAACAAACGAAGGAATCAATTAATCAAATGGGAATTATTACAGTAACTCAAAGTATTGATAACAGCATTAGATTAGGGTCAGGAGACCTAGGTCCTGGACTCAGTTTTGTCACTTCAGCAGGTAACTTAATTCTCTTCAAACTTCAGTTAAATTATGTGAATGATTGATTACTTCTATTTTTGTACTTATAAGACTACAGTTTGATGTATTTATTTTTTGGAATGCCCTAATGTGTAGAATAAGCAATGTGTCCTAATCATTTTGATTTCCCAACAATTGGTCTAGTACTAAGCATATGGTAGAGGCTTAAAGGACAATAGTTGAAAGTTTAATTACCAAGAGTGTGAAGGAAGGTTAGGGTTTGGAAGGTGGGGTCAAAACAGTATCTTGAGAATCTCTAGTGCCTAAGATGAAGAGAAGACCAAAAACTGAGGCTTGAAAGAACAATCATAAATCCAGGGTTGAGTTTGGAATACCTCAACTCCAGTAGAGCAAGTCTGCTCATGGGGTAAAAAGGCAAAAGTAGGCTTAATCCTGAGCAAGAGTGATTTGTATCTGGTCTATTTTGACCAACTGTGGGAAGTGCTGTGTTTGGGAATGTAATGTAAGAAATAATTAGTTGGACACTTGCTACTTCCGGGTTGTTACCATTTGTTTAGTAGTGGGGGTGGTGATGTGGTAGTGTAGCGTAGTTAATAAATTAGATTATACTGTTGTTCTTTACACTTTCATTTCAAATATATTCTTCAGAGTCAGAACCATTCTATGGTTAAAAATCTACTGAGGCTTCCACCAATACTTGTTCAGATCATGTCTTCATAAGCGTGCCTGGCTGAGGCAAAAGAATCTGCACGGAGCTCTGACTGCCAAGTCATGACCCTGGGAAGAGGAGAGGCGGAAGGTAGACATAGGAAGAGCTATGCTTTTTAGTTGATCTGTCTGACAGAAATCTTTTTCTAATTTGCATTTGTTTTAAAACAATATGGGTCTTGAGTTGTATTTTTGACTTATTGAGCTATCATTTTAAATCCCTCTTCACCTCCCTTCTGCTACCCTGAAGTACTGGACAAAATATTTTCACAACTAATATATTGTTAGATGAATATAGTTCTAACTTGAGTTTTGTATTTACCAGACTGAATAGTTCCAACTTTTCCAAGCATTTTTTATACCACTGTATTTCCTAGAAACTCACACTTATTTTTCTTCCTCTTGCTAGTCTTGAGTTTTGTGGAGATCTCCTTAAAAACTTATATTTGAATTCCAGATCCACTTTTTACTAGCTCTATGACTTTGGACAGTTATGTAATCTCTCTTTGCCTCAGTTCAGTTATAACCTGTAAAACATTAATTACTTGACAGATATCTCTTGAGCACCTACCATGTACCACACAATCTTATAGGTGGTTGAGAAACAGTAGTGGGAAACACAAGTTCCTTGGTCTCATGGAAATTAATTTTTATGATGTTTCTTGGCACATAGTAGATGATATTAGTTATGTCTGTAAAGGTTATATGAAATATGGTATATGTGTATGGTATAGGAGTGATAAATGCTATAACTTATGTGTGTATATATTTGTGTGTATCTGTGGAGGAAGGTGATGTCCAAAGTAGTCAAAATATATCAGACATACTCTCATAATGTTGAATGCATAAGTTTTAAAACCTTCTTAAATTTGAACGGATATTACTTCTTTTAAGGTAGCATAAAATTGTTTTAGTAGCTGGGTTAATCATTGCTCTTGTTAAGGCAAAAGTCAGCTGATACCTTCAGTTACTATTTGAAAAAAAATAACACCTAGTGCTGTTATTAGTTAATATGAAACTGATTGGTATGTGGAGTGCAAGGCTATGGGAAAGACAAGAACTTATTCTGTATGTTTATGTAGGGTTAAGTTTCCTTGACATTGCCTCTGCCTTACTGTGAGTACTGCTATCACTCTCTTGCCTTTGATCTCCTGCCTCTTCTCCCCAGCCAAGTGGTGTCCTGGAGCCAACGTGTATCTGCCGTTCAGCTGATAGTTAAAAATTCAGGAATTTGGGGTGCCTGGGTGGCTCAGTCATTAAAGAGTCTGCCTTTAGCTCACGTCATGATCCCAGGGTCCTGGAATCGAGCCCCACATTGGGCTCCATGCTCAGCAGAGAGCCTGCTTCTCCCACTGCCCCTGCTTGTGTTCCCTCTCTCGCTGTGTCTCTGTCAAATAAATAAATAAAATCTTTAAAAAAAAAAATTCAGGAATTTTACAAGCTCGTTGAAAGCTACTGTTGGTGGCTTAAAAATGGCTGTGAAAGGGGTACAGGAATCAGCAAATCTTACACATCAAAACCTTTTTTTTTCTTTTTAGGACAATGTACTAGAACATTATTCAAACCAACAATACTTGACCAATGTCTCATTATTGTGTTTTTAGTCGCCAATTGAGGTTTTCTTGAATATTTACTAAAAATTAGTCTTTTGGCTGGTACATGTTCAACTGTATCCTCCATCTAGGATATTGGCATTTTTAAAATTTTTAATTCTGGTACAGTTAACACAGTGTTATGTTAGTTTCAGTGTACAATATAGTGATTCAACAGTTCTATATATTACTCAGTGCTTACTCAACATGGTAAGTATATTATAAATCCCCTTCACCTATTTCACCCATCCCTCCACCCACCTCCCCTCTGGTAACCATTTGTACTCTTTGGTTAAGAGTGTTTATTCAGTTTGTTTCTTTTTTAGTTTGTTCATTTGTTTTATTTGTTAAATTCCACATAGGAGTGAAATCATGTTTTTTCTCTCTTTTTTTTTAAGATTTTATTTATTTGAGAGAGAGAGAGAGAAACAACATGAGAGGGGAGAGGGTCAGAGGGAGAAGCAAGCTCCCCGCTGAGCTGGGATCCCAATGCGGGACTTGATCCCGGGAGTCCGGGATCATGACCTGAGCCAAAGGCAGTCGCTTAACCAACTGAGCCACCCAGGTGCCCTTTTTTCTCTGACTTAATTCACTTAGCTTTATACTCTCTAGCTCCATCCATATAGGAGTTAATGGCAAGATTTTAATCTTTTTTATGGCTGAGTAATATTCCATTGTGTGTGTGTGTGTGTGTGTGTGTACATACACACATATATGAGTAATATTCCATTATAGTCCATGTGTATATATATATGTACATATATATATATTCATGTATCAATGGACAATTGCTTTCATAATTGGACTATTGTAAATAATGTTGCAATAAACATAGAGGTGCATATATTTTTTTAATTAGTATTTTCATATCCTTTGGGTAAATACACAGTAGTGGGGTTACTGGATCATGTGGCAATTCTATTTTTAAGTTTTTGAGGAACCTTCATACTGTTTTCTACAGTGGCTGCACCAGTTTGCATTCCCACCAACAGTACACAAGGGTTCCTTTTTGTCTGCCTTCTCACCAACACTTATTGTATCTTATGTTTTTTTATTTTACCATCCTGACAGGTGTGAGGTAATATCTCACTGTGGTTTTGATTTGCATTTCCTTGATGATGAGTGATGTTAAGCATCTTTTCATGTGTCTGTTGGCCGGCTGTTTGTCTTCTTTGGAGAAATGTCTGTTCATGTCTTCTGCTCATTTTTTAATTGAATTTTTTGGGTTTTTTTGGTGTTCAGTTTTATCAGTTCTTCATATATTTGGGATAGTAACCCTTTAACAGATATGTCATTTTCAAATATCTTCTCCCATTCAGTAGTTTGTCTTTGGTTTATTACTCCCTTTTATGTGCAGAAGTTTTTTATTTTGATGGAGTTCCTATAGTTTATTTTTGCTTGTTTCCCTTGCCTCAGGAGACCTATCTACAAAAACGTTGCTAGGGTTGTCAGAGAAATTACGGCCTGTGATCTCTCATAGGATTCTTACGATTTCAGGTGTCACATTTAGGTCTTTAATCCATTTTGAGTTTAGTTTTGTGTATGGTGTAAGAAAGTGGCCCAGTTTCATTCTTTTGCAATTTGTTTAAAAGACTATCTTTTTCCTGTTGCATAGTCTTGATTCCTTTGTAAAAGATTACTTGACCATATAATAGATTATTAGTATTTTAAGACAGATTATTTTTTAAAGATGAAAATACTTTATATATATATATATATGTATATATATATAAAAGCTATGATAGTGAGAGTTCCTAAAAACTTTCATGACCATGAGAATCTTTGTCTTGTCGCTGATAAATCTCAGCCACCTAGATGATTGCGTGGTATATAGTAGGTATTCAATAAATATTTGTAGACAAATGAATGCTTTACTTGTAATTACTAAACTGAAACAATATAGTTAAATAACTGAGGTCATGCAGCTAGTATGGAGCAGAGCTGGAATTGAAATATAGGCAGTTTTTTAAGGTTTTGTTTGTTTTCCAAAGCTAAAGGAGTTAACACAGCTAGACTGTGATTTAGTCACATTCCGCCCAGGTGATACCCTAAGGGAGAGAAAAGAAAGCAGATGACCGCATCAAATCTTCTTGTCAGGCTGTAAAGAGTAATACTATTATTCAAGAGGGAAGAGACTTTATCTATTTAGTGTTCCTAAAGGAATTCTCCTTGCAGAGTTGCTTACCTCCACCATTCTTGGGTGAAACTCATAGGAGGCACCATGGTCAGGACATAGGTGAGAACTGACATATGGACACAAAGAAGCAGCTCAAATCCAAGGGTCATTGATAGACTAGACTTTCAGAAATCCATAGCCCTGAACTTGTCCTATGTCTGACATGAATGGGAGTCACACACAGAATTGTGTGTAAGCACAATTCTGGTGGCCAGATCTCATGATATTTAATGAAAGAAACAAAATGCTGGCCAGTGGGAACCATCTGCTTGTAAGACTGTTCTCCTGGAACTGGGTCCCAGTCCTTGGCACATCAAAGACAATCCCAGAGCTCCTCAGAGCATCTGGTTGACTCCATGTGTAGTATAAAGGACTAAAGAGTTCTCTAAAGAGAAAAAAAAATGTAAGTTACAGCACATAAGGTACTCTGCTTTCAGGAACTACTGGCTCCAGGCAGTCCCAGCCACTGGAAGGGGACTTTTAAAATCTGTAGAAGGCATTTCTAGCAGAGACCCAAATAGGGTCTGGTCCTGGCCAAGTTCCAGGTCTTAGCCAGTCCCTGTCATTGGAGTGAGACAAAGGTTTTGATGTAGGTGTTTCTGGTGACCAGGATCCAT
>NC_138380.1:34947323-34966200 GCF_054177405.1 Leptonychotes weddellii | reverse complement strand
GTCTGATTTCCTAGTCTGATTTTATGTTACTCAGTTGGTGAATATGGTTGATGTTTGGGAGTATGAGCTATGAACATGGTGTTAAATTTATTGCTTCCTCTTCTGCTTAACTCAAAAATGGCAGGTACCAAAGCAACAAGTAGTCTTTTCCTTCAGTAGGGGGTAGAGGGAAGATTGAAGAAGAGCAATTTAGTTTTTTATTTAATTTTTTATTCACTATTGTATATATTGCAAAATGAGCACCACGATAAATCTAGTTAACTTCCATCACCATCCATACATAGTTACATGACATTTATTTTATAACTGTAAATTTGTTACTTTTGACTTCCTTCATCCATTTTGCCCACCTCCCAACCTCTGCCCCTGGCAACCACCAATCTGTTCTGTTTATCTATGAGCTCAGGGATTTTTTTTCTTAAATGGCTCATAAAAGTGAAATCATATGGCACATGCCTTTCTCTGACTTATTTCATTTAGCATCATTCCCTCAAGGTCCATCCATGTCATTGCAAATGGCCAGATTTCCTTCTTTTTTGTGGCTGAGTGATTATCAATTGTGTGCATATATATATATACATGGCTAGGTGGCAAGCATATACATAGATCTACCACTTTTTAAAAAAATTTGAGTATAGTTGACACACAATGTTACATTAATTTCAGGTGTACAACTTAGTGATTTGACAAGTTTATACATTATGCTAAGTTCACAAGTATAGCTACCATCTGACCCATTTCATCACTATTACAATATTATTATTTGTATTTCCTTACACATTGCTTCTTATATGACTTACTCACTTTATGATTGGAGGCCTGTATCTCCCTCTCTCCTTCACCTATTTTGCCCAACCCTCTCCCCTCTGGCAACCAGCAGTTTGTTTTCTGTATGTATAGTTCTGATTCTGCTTCTTGTTCATTTTTTAAAGATTCCATTTATGAGTAGAATCATACGGTTTTTGTCTTTTTCGGTCTGACTTATTTCACTTAGCATAATATCCTCTAGGTCCATCCATGTTGTCTCAAATGGCACAATTTCATCCTTTTTTATGGGTGTGTAATATTCCACTGTGTGTGTGTGTGTACACACACACACACTATACATATATATATATATATATATATATATACACACACACACACACACACCACATCTTCTTTATTCCTTCATCTTACAATGGGCGTTTAGGTTGCTTCCATGTCTTGGCTATTGTAAATAATGCTGCAATAAACAGCAATTATTTGCCTGGGTAAATACCTAATAGTGGAATTATTGGATCATATCGTATTTCTATTTTTAATTTTTTGAGGAAACTCCATAGTATTTTCTACAGTGGATGTACCAATTTACATTCCACCAACAGTACACAAGAGTTCCTTTTCCTCCCAATCCTTCCCATACATGTTTCTTGTCTTTTTGAGTTTAGCCATTCTGACCAGTGTAAGCGGATATCTCACTGTAGTCTTGATTCGCATTTCCCTGATGATGAGTGATATTGAGCACTGTTTCATGTATCTGTTAGCCATCTGTATGTCATCTTTGGAAAAATGTCTATTCAGATCATCTGCCCATTTTTAAATCAGATTGTTTTTTCAGTGTTGAGTTGTATCAGTTCTTTATATATTTGGGATATTAACCTGTTATTGGGTATATCATTGGAAAGTATCTTCTCCCATTCAGTAGATTGTCTTTTAGTTTTGTTGTTTCCTTTGCTGTGCAGAAGCTTTTTATTTTGATGTAGTCCCAATAGTTTATTTTTGCTTTGTTTTCCCTTACTCTAGGGGACATATCTAGAAAAATGTTGCTATGACTAATGTCAGAGAAATTACTGCCTGTACTCTCTTCTAGGATTTTTTTGGTTTCAGGTCTCACATTGAGGTCTTTAATCCATTTTATTTTTGTGTATGGTGTTAGAAAGTAGTCCAGTTCATGTAGCTGTCCAGTTTTCCCAGCACCACTTATTGAAAAGACAGTCTTCTCCCCATTGTATGTTCTTGTCTCCTTTGTCATAGATTAATTGACCATATAAATGTGATTTCTGGTGTCTCTGTTCTCTTCCCTTGATCGATGTCTGTTTTTGTACCCTACTGTTTTGATTACTATAGCTTTGTAGTGTATCTTGAAATCTGGAATTGTGATACTTCCTGCTTTCTTGTTCTTTCTCCCAGTTGCTATGGCTATTTGGGGTCTCCTGTGGTTCCATAAAAATTTTGGTATTATTTGTTCTAGTTTTATGAGAAATGTTATTGGTATTTTGATAGGGATTACAATGAATCTGTAGATTGTTGTGGATAATATGGACATCTTGACAATATTCTTCTAACCCATGAGGATGGAATATCTTTCCATTCGTGTCATTTTCATCAGTGTTTTATAGTTTTCAGAGTACAGATTATTCACCTCTTTGGTTAAGTTTATCTCTACGTATTATTTTTGGTGCAGTTGTAAATGATATGGTTTCTTTAATTTCTCTTTTTGTGATTTCATTGTTAGTGTATAGAAACCCTACTGACTCCTGGGTATTAATTTTGTACCCTGCCACGTTACTGAATTTGTTTATCCTAGTAGTTTCTTTTAGGATTTTCTATGTATATGATCATGTTGTCCACAAATAGTGACAATTTAACCTCTTTACCAATATAGATACCTCTTATTTCTTTCTATTGTCTGATTGTTGTGGCTAGGACTTGCAGTATTGGGTTGAATAGTTATGGCTATTGTGGATATCCTTGTCTTGTTCCTCACCTCAGAGGAAAAGCTCTCAGCTTTTCACCATTGAGGATGATGTTAGCTGTGGGTTTTTCATATATTGCCTTTATTATATTGAGCTATGTTCCCTCTAACCCCATTTTCTAAAATTTTATTTTATTTTATTATGTTATGTTAGTCACCATACAATACATCATTAGTTTTAACCATCTAACCCTATTTTGTTGAGAGTTCTTATCATGAATGGATGTTGAATCTCGTCAAATGTTTTTTCTGCATCTGTTAAAATGGTGATGATTTTTATCATTCATTTTGTTGATGTGGTGTATGACATTGATTCATTTGCAAATACTGAGCCATTCTTGTATCCTGGGATTAAAACCCACCTGATTGTGGTAAGTGTATTTTTGTATGCAGTTTGATAATATTTTGTTGAGGATTTTTGCATCTATGATCATCAGGGATATTTGCCTGTAGTTTTCTTTTTCTGGTCTAATTGTCTGATTTTGGTATCAGGGTAATGTTGGCCTCATAGAATATATTTGTAAACTTTCCTTCCTCTTCCATTTTTTGGAGTAGTTTGAGAAGAATAGATACTACCTCTTATTTAAATGTTTGGTAGAATTCACCTGCAAATCCATTTGGTCCTGGATTTTTATTTTTTGGTAGTTTTTGATTACCAATTCAATTTTGTTACTCATAACTTGTTCAGATTTTCTATTTGTTCCTGGTTCAGTTTGGAAGATTCTTTATTTCTAGAAATTTATCCATTTCTTCTAGGTTGTCTGGTTTGTCCATATATAATTTTTCAGTGTTCTCTTTTAATCTCTTGTATTTCTGTGGTGTCAGTTGTTACTTCTCCTTTCTCATATCTGATTTTATTTATTTGAGTGCTTTCTCTTTATTTCTTGATGAGTGTGGCTAAAGGTTTGTTAATCTTTTCAAAGAACCAGCTCTTGGTTTCATTAAAATTTTTTTTTAGTCTTTACATCATTTATTTCTGCTTTAGTTGTTTAGTATCATGTTGTTTAGTCTCGACATGTTACTGGCTTGTTTTTCGTTTTTTTTTTTTTTTTACGGTTTTTTTCTTGTGATTTATTTCTAGTTCCATTCCATTGTGGTTGGAAAAGATGAATCGTATGATTTCAGTCTTCTCAAATTTATTGAGGCTTGTTTTAATATATGATCTATTTTGGAGAATGTTCCATGTGCATTTTAAAATAAAGAGTATTATGTTTTTGGATGAAATATTCTGCATATATCTGTTATGTCTATCTGGACCAATGTGTCATTCAAAGACATTGTTTCCTTACTGATTTTCTGTCTGAAGAATTAATGTAAGTGGAATGTTAAAGTCCCCTCCTATTATTGTATTAGTATCAATTTCTCTTTTTTTAATCTGTTAATGTTTGCTTTAGGTATTTAGGTGTTCCAGTGTTGGGTACATAGATATTTATAATTGTTATGTCCTCTTGTAGGATTGATCCCTTTATCAATATGTAATGTCTTTTATCTCTTGTTACAGTCTTTGTTTTAACATCTATATTTCTGATTAAAGTATTGCTACCCTAGCTTTTTTTTTTTTCCACTTCCTTTTGTATCATGAATGTTTTTCTATTCCTTCACTTGCAGTTTGTATGTGTCTTTAGTTCTGAGAGGAGGCTGTATGTAGATGGGTCTTGTTTTTTTTGTTTTTTTTTTAATTCATTCTGCAACTCTATGTCTTGATTGGAGCCTTAGGGCCTTTACATTTAAAGTAATTATTGATAGGTATGTACTTATTGCCATTTTAAAATTTTGTTTTCTATTTGTTTTTGTTATTTGTCTTTGTTCCTTCTTCTCTTGATCTCTTTCTTTGTGATAGCTGAGTATTTATAGTGTTTTGTTGGCTTTCTTTCTCTCTATTTTTTAAGTGTCCTAGGTTTTGGGCTTGTGGTTGCCATGAGGTTCATATATAACATCATAAGTAAATAGTAGTCCATATTTGATGGTCATTTAAATTCAAACATATTCTTAAAAAAAAGAAAAAAATCTTCTTTCTTTTTCTTTTACCTCTTCTCTTCCCTTTTGCTCCCTTTTCCACATTTTATGTATATGTTGTCATATTGTACATTTTTTATTCATATTTTTCTTATGTCTCATTATGACCATTTCTTTTCTACTTGAAAAAGTCCCTTTAACATTTCTTGTAGAGCTGGTTTAGCAGCAATAAACTCCTTTATCTTCCGTTTGTCTGGGAGACTTTCTCTCCCCTTCAGGTATGAATTATAGAGCATTCTTAGTTGTGGGTTTTTTCCTTAAATCACTTGGATGAATATATCATGCCACTTTCTTCTGGCCTGCAAAGTTTCTGCTGAAAAATCACCTGATTGCCTTATAGGTTGTCCCCTGTAGGCAACCTTTTGTTTCTCTCCTGCTGCTTTTAAGATTCTTTATCTTTAATCTTTGACATTTTAATTATTATGTGTCATGGTGTAAACCTCTTTGGTTCATCTTGTTCATAGTTCATAGTTCTTAGACTTCGATATCTATTTCCTTCCCTAGGTTTGGGAAATTTCAGTTATTTCTTCAAATAAGTTTTCTCTACCTTGCTCTCTTTCTTCTTCTGGGACCCCTATAATGCAAATGTTTGCTTGCTTGATATTGTCCACAAGATCTCTTAATCTATCCTCATTTAAAAAAAACCTGTTTTCTCTTTTTGCTCTTCAGCTTGTGTGCTTTCCATTAATTACCCTGTCTTCCAGATCCCTGATCCATTTTTCTGCATCCATTAATCTACTCTTGACCTCTAGTGTGTTTTTTATTTCAGTTATTGGACTCTTCAATTCTGATTGGTTCTTTTCTATCTTTTCACTGAAGGTCTCACTGAGTTCTTCCACTCATCTCTCCAGCCCCATGAGCATCTTTATGATTACTACTTTAAATTCTTTATCAAGCATATTGCTTGCCTCTGTTTCATTTAGTTTTTTTCCGAGTTTTTTTCTTGTTCTCTTTTTTGGAGCATATTCCTGTCTCCCCATTTTGCTTGACTTTCTGGGTTTGTTTCTATGGATTAGGCAAAATGGCTACTTCTACTAAACTTGAAGTAGTGGTTTTGTGTATGGTGTCCTCTATGTAGAGAATATGCTGGCTGGCTGGAGCTATGGCTGTGTATGCTAATTACTCTTTTTAACAGTGGTATGCTTTCATCTCTCTTGCTATTCTCTTGACATTTTATCTTTGGCTGTTGAGTAGCTGTTCAATCAGCCCTCAGTTCTTCTTCAGGAGGAATTACTCTACTAATAGGTAAAATTTGGTGTTTTCTGTGGAGGAGGTGAGTTCAGAGTCATCGTATGTCACTATCTTGAATAGGAATTCCACCAATATCACAGTTTCTTTGTTCATTCATCCATCCATGGGCACTTAGGCTGTTTCCTTATCTCAGCTATTACAAATAATTCTGCAGTGAACGTGGAGTTGCATACACCTTTTTGTTAGGGTTTTCATTTTTCTTCAGATAAATACCCAGAAGTGGAATTGCTGGATCATATGGTAGTTACATTTTTTTAAAGATCATATTTATTTATTTATTTGACAGAGAGAGACACAGCGAGAGAGGGAACACAAACAGGGGGAGTGGGAGAGGGAGAAGCAGGCTTCCTGCTAAGCAGGGAGCCTGATGTGGGGTTCGATCCCAGGACCTTGGGATCATGACCTGAGCCGAACGCAGATACTTAATGACTGAGCCAAGCAGGTGCCCTAGTAGTTACATTTTTTAATGTTTTTAGAACCCTCCATATTTTCCGTAGTGGCTGTACCAATTTGCATTCCCACCAATAGTGCACAAGGCTTCCCATTTCTCCACATCCTCATCAACACTTCTTAGATTTTTTTTTCTTCTTTGAGAACAGCCATTCTAACAGTTGTGAGGTGATAGCTCATTGTGGTTTTGATTTGCTTTTTTCTGACGAGTAGTGATGTTGAACACATTTTCATGTACCTTTCGGCCATCTGTATGTCTTCTTCAGAAAAGTGTCTATTCAGATTCTCTGCTCATTTTTTAAATAAGATTTTTTTTTTTTTGCTATTGAGTTGTATGAGTTTTTTTTTTTTTAAGATTTATTTATTTGATAAAGAGAAAGAGTGCACAAGCAGTGGAGGGGTGGGCAGAAGCAGACTCCCCACTGAGCAGGGAGCCCGACGCAGGGCTTGATCCCAGGACCCTGAGCTGAAGGCAGATGCTTAACTTACTGAGCCACTGAGGAGCCCCAAGTTGTATGAGTTTTTAATATATTTTACATATTAACTCCTTATCAGATACATTATTTGCAAATGTGTTCTCGCATTCACTAGGTTGCCTTTTTATTTTGTGGATGGGTTCCTTTGCTGTGCAGAAGGTTTGTAATTTTTTTCTTTTGTTACCTTTGCTTCCAAGACATAAGTGCCATGACCAATGTCAAGGAGATTAACATCTATGTTGTTTTCTAGGAGTTTTATGGTTTCAAGCCTTACCTTCATGTCTTTAATCCACTTGAGTTAATTTTTGGGTATAATATAAGACAGTGGCCTAGTTTTATTCTTTTGCATTTGGCTGATTTTCCCAGTACCATTTCCTTTCCCCATTTCACATTCTTGGCTCTTTTGTCATAAATTAACTGCCCATACGTGAATTTATTTCTGGACTCTGTATTCTATTCTATTCTAAGTCTGGTTTTATGCCAGTGCCATATGATTTTGATTACTATAGCAATGTAATATAGTTTGAAATCAGGGAGTGTGATGCCTCCAGCTTTGTTCTTACTCAGAATTGCTTTGGCTATTTGGGATAAGATCCATCTAAGATCCATCATTTGTAAATTCAGTATTCTCAGAGTGATATGCTATTTCTTTTTACATGGCTAGCTGGCAAATAAATTTAGAAACACCTATCAATTGTCTATGTTAAGAATAGAGATAAAGCGTTCAAAATTCAAAACATGCACCACTCTTTCAAAATAAGCTATGTATTCCTTCTATCCTAACCCTTGCTCTGTAAAAGAGAATTATCATAATAAAGCCCCATGTTTTTGAAATATATATATTTTTTGTGACTACACATTTCAAGGACAAGTTATCCAAACAGAGGTGTTGATTTGTATGCATAAAGTACAGCCAGTATCTCAGAATTTCTTTTACTTCAAGTGACTTCAAAAAGTCAAGGTGATCATTTTTGAACACTTGTACAAACTTAAAGTGGTAGGGTATCTTTTTGAATTACATTTAACTGATGTGTAGTGTCTTTTTTGGAGAACTGGCCTGAACCATAGCTTTTAACCATTATAATTGTATTTACTGTAAATTTATTGAAAACTTACTGTATGCTAGGCATTGTTCCAAGAACTTTCTGTTGAATATCTCCTTTTATCCTCCCAATAACATCTGAGGGACAAATACTATTATCCCCACTTTACAGATAAAAAAACAGGTACAGGGAAATTACATAGTTTGCCCATGGTTCCATAATTGGTAATTGCTGTGAGTCAAACATTCAGATTGATTTCAACCTGGAACTAAACTTTAAGATCAGAATGGATATAAAGCCCCAGATTTAATAGCTCAGTAATTGTAGATGATTCCTCACTAGCTATTTATATCTAGGTCCTAAGCTGAAGGACTGGATCCAAAAATCCAGAAGTGCTAAAAGATTGCAACCAGGCCATTCTCCATAACTGTTCATTTTAGAGATATAGAACTAATTATAAATGGTGTGTGTGTGTGTGTGTGTGTGTATTTTCTTTTAGGCATACTACTCTATCCATTTCCATGTTCACACTACAGTTTGAGGAACAGCCTAGAATGGAGATATAATGGAGTGGTAGGAAGGTGGTGGTTGCATTGAGTTGATGAGTTTTGTCTTCCTCTATCATTCATTAGTCAATCGCACTTATTAATAAATACCTATATTATATGATACAGGAAGTTTTTGATATTTCATAGAAAATATGATGCTATCCCAAACTTTACACATTTAAAAATTTATTTATTATTTATTTATTTATTTTTAAGATTTTATTTATTTATTTGACACAGAGAGATAGAGTACAAGCAGGGGGAGCAGCAGGCAGAGGGAAAGGGAAAAGCAGACTCCCCAGTGAGCAGGGAGCCCAGTGTGGGGCTCGATCCCAGGACCCTGGGATCATGACCTGAGCCAAAGGCAGATGATCAACCAACTGAGCCACCCAGGTGCCCCAGTACATTAAAACAAAACAAAACAAAACAAAAACAAAAAGTTAAGAGCATGAGAGGGAATGGATATGGATTACTTTCATTATAATTACATAAACCACATTATTAAAATGATTGACATGTGCAAAGCTGTACATTATTTAATGTATACATATCAATGAGTTCGGAATTATCACTACCATGGAATTATCACTACAATCAAGTCCGTAACCTATCCACCTCCTTGCACAGTTTCCTCCAAACTCTATTATTATTATTATTTTTGTGATATTGACACTTAAGATTTACCATCTTAGCAGCGTTTAACTGCACAGTACATAACTGTTAACTCTAGGCACTATGCTATATAGTAAATCTTTAGAAATTATTTAGCTTACATAATTGAAATTTTATACACTTGTGGCCATCACCTCCCCATTTTCTCCTCCCCCAAGAAACCACCATTCTCCTCTCTCTTTCTATGAGTTGGACTATTTTTAGATTCACATATAAGTGAAATTGTACAGTACTTGTCTATCTTAGCTTATTTCACATAGCATAATGCCCTTCAGATCCATCCACTTTGTTTAAATGCAGGATTTTCTCCTTTCTCAATGCTGAATAATGTTGCATTGTATGCATATATAATATTTTCTTTTCAGTTATCCATCAATGGACACTTAAGGTGTTTCCATATCTTGGCTATTGTAAATAATGCTGAAAGGAACATGGGAGTGAAGCTATCTCTTTGACATTCTGACTTCAATTGTTTGGATAAATCCTCTAGAAGTGGGACTGCTGGATCATGAAATGTAATTTTTTAATGGAATCTTCATACTATTTTCCATTATGGCTGTACCAATTTAAATTAACACCAACAGTGTACCAGAATTCTGTTTTCTCCACATCTTTACCAACATTTATATCTTGTCTTTTCGATTATAGCCCTAACAAGTGTAAGGTGTTATCTCTTTGTGGTTTTGATTTGCATTTGCCTGATGGTTAGTGATAAATTCCACATCTTAGTGAAATTTTCCTTTATGTGAAACGTACATCTTTATATTATTTGTAAATCACATATTATACATTGACTTGTATAAATATACACATTACAAACTTATACTTTAGTACTTAGTTTTATGGTCACTTTTATGATCATTACTTAAAATTATGTTTATTTTTATACTGTTGTAATAGCAATAGTTTTATCTTTTATCCCTTCTAAGTAATGTGTCTTTATTTATTCAAAAGCAGAAGTAGTTTCCCATCAGTTTATAGTGGGTGGATGCTTTGCATTACATTTTCCCCAATGTTGCTCTGGAAACAGGCAATTAGTTATAAACCGGGCCTGCCATTGTCATTTATTGATGAAGAAACACTGATACTGAGTTCCTTCCTTTGTAAATTTGAGATAAGCTGTCCTCCCAAAGACATCAAGATAAGAGGAATCAATGTACATTGTCATTTTGACAGGCCATACTCTCCTGTTAGTTTATACATCTGCTCAAGGAGAGAAAACTATCAGATACTTTTTGCTGATAATGATGAACAAGAGAGTGAGTCTTGGGTTAGTATCTGAGGACAGCCTGTCAAGGCTGAGTGGAAACACAGTCACTTGTTCTAAAGAATGCCGTTGCCCTACAGGGGGAGCCATGATGACAGCTGATCCCTCCCTACAGTTTGAAGTCCTTGCTAATGACCTAACTGTAATTCTCAGACCTCTCAACAAGGATCCTACATGCTTCCTCAGGCCAGCAAGGTACTGTGAGCTATTTTCATTATATGTGTTTTCAGAACATTATTCCTGTTTTGAAATCACTCTGTTCTGTTGGGGTAGGAACACCAAGGACAAATCATTTGCTCCCAGATAATATGGAGAAAAGACTGGTTCATCTTAGAAGTTGAGTGAAAAGTGATAATTTTTACTATAGAAACTGAAAAATTTAAACAGCTTGGTGAGGGGGGGAGGGCAGTATTAAAATAAATACTACTTAATTAACTATAAACATATATCCACCATGAATTTCAGCTTTCACAAGGACCTATGAAGCCCAACTCATGGTCTCAGTCTCATGAAATAGCTCTATTATTCACAACTCTTTCTTTTTAGGAAGTCAACTCTGAGATCAAATGAAAAGCAAACATCACTCTATTCTCTATTTTCTTAACTCTTTTCCCCTTCTTATGTCATAAAAATATCTAATATTTTTATTATTACATTAAACAAATACAGATGTATTTTCACAGACTCAATCATCAGAACCAATGTATTAGAACCAAAGGGACTGATTATTTTATTTGAAGTCTGAATTTTTTTATCCTTAAAGAAAAGATAATTTTAATAATTAACAGTTAAAACCAGTAAAACAAGTATAAATATTAACCCAAACATTATTTTAAGGGAATTTTAGGTGAATCCCAGACTATTTTTACTTACATGAAATAAAGAGCTGGATGGAAAGGAACTATTAGAATAAATAAAGAATTTTTTGAAATGGCATAATTATTTGAAACTTTTCCCAGGAAAACAGAAATATTGGTATGTTTAATTTGCAAAGTAACCTAGATTTTCCACTTTTAAGCCTACATGAGAAAATGTGATAGGATGATTTTAAGCCTACATTAGAGAATGTGAAAGGATGAAGTAGTAAGTGAAAATGCCTTGCCCAGGTTCTGAGACTTAGTGCTGCATAAGTGTTGATATATGAATGGTGGTCTCTGACTTCTATTTTGCTGAAGATAAAAATTTATGATGCGTGTACTGCCTGATTTTTCTCTTATTACTAATTCTTATGGTGTTATAGGACAAAAATGACAAGGATATTGAAAACCCCAAATTATTCATTGCTGTTGGGGTTTTATAAAGTAATAGGGCTCGCTGTATCATCAATAGAACTAATGACATCCGTGCCAATTGTGAATACTGACTCTGTAGATTGATCTTGTCACAATCAATTTTGCATTCCATGGCCTGTTGGGCTGAGTTACTATAGACATGGCCCATGGAGTGTAAAGTGTTTCAGAATCTGATGTAAGGCTAAAGAAACCCATGCCAGAAAGATGTACAATATAAATGTGCTGAAGTTACTTTTCTTCTGCATTATTCCCCTTCTCACTTGTGTTAATTCTGTTTAAGGGCAAAGTAAGATATAAAGAGGTAGCCAAGAATTAGTTTTCATAGTCTTTTGGGAAATTACTACTTACAGCGATTATTAGTTCAATCAACAAATCCCACTGGATGGGTTCCAATAAGGATGTGCTTTGTACAGAGTTTCAACTTACTAAAAAATAAAAAAAAATCATCCTGACTAGGAATGACTCTGATCTTTTTCCTTTGTATTATTAATATAAATTGACTTAAAGTTTCCTGAACCTGAATTTTACTTGGCTTTAATTCATTTTTGATAGCATAAAGAAAGAAAACAGCTTTTGCTAAATTATTCTTCATGTTATTTAATAAGAGTGAGCACTGTACCACGTTATGGCTCCTGAAAATCCATTAGTCTATTGTGAAATATATAATTATAGACTACTATGAAAATAAGAAATTTTTATTACACATATGCATTTGACAGCCTGCAATTAGTTTAGACTCTCTAATTAACATATGTTTTACTTAATGGTGAGTGATTAGGGATTATCATTTAATTATGGATAATTTCAAATACTCATCTATTTTTTGTGAATCTTAGAAATAAAAATAAGCATTTGTCAAGAGCAAGAAGAGTGTGATTTCCTGCTTTGTTTTTGCCCAGTACCATAATTATTATGAAATAAGTAGTAATAAAATAGCTTTCCTCTGAATAAATTGCTGAATATTTTTTTGCCATATATATCCTATCATATTTATGAACGCTGCTGTTCTTTTATATGAGTTATTCATGAGTAACTTTGCACATAAAGAAGAATCAATAGTACAGAGAACTATAGAAGTGGTTGTGATTTGCATTAATTGAACACCATTTTTTCCCAAGTAGTTGTTCTAAACACTTCTATTCATCAATCTGCCCTAATTAGAAGAATGTACTTGTATAATCAGGTTACAGACAAATTATACTTTTTAATGTAATAGTACCTGACCATCTTCGAATAGTTCTTTTGTTTTTGTGTAATGTTTGATGAACACAAAAGTTTTTCTACTTGTTGGTTTTACTATATCTCATAGATAAATTTCTATGTTTAGAAAAATATATAAATAGCAAAAACATGAAGCATAAGAATCCATTTCTTCCTTTATATACCAAATGAAACTGCCATCAAAATATACAGCTTTTGAAGTGTTAATTGTTTTCTCTTTCTATAAATCGAGTTAATGGGATTAATTAATATTTCTAAAATCAGAATATCTTTATTGAGGTCTATAAGCAAGGGAACAATATTTAGCAATTTCTTGTAATATCCATCTTGGTATTTATGGTTTAATTTGCATTTTTGACAGAATACATTGCTTAAAAAATACAAATCCACATATGAAAAATATAAGTAGAGAGACTATAATTAAGTATGGGCTGTGTAGATGTTTGCTGAAAGTAACTAATGCCCTAAAGCAGATTTTTAAAAAGTGGGGGGAGGGAGTGAGAATGATCTTCTGTGGTTGTATTTAAAATATAAGTGGCCTGGATGGGATGCCTAGGTGGCTCAGTCCGTTAAGCATCTGCCTTCAGTTCAGGTCATGATCCCAGGGTCCTGGGATTAAGAACCGCGTGGGGCTCCTTGCTCAGCGAGGAGCCTGCTTCCCCCTATGCCTGCCGCTCCCCCTGCTTGTGCTCTCACTCTCTGACAAATAAATAAAATCCTTAAAAAAAAAAGTGGCCTAGATAACTATATTGCTTCTCTGTTTTGAAACATACCTCAATGAGAACGCTAGATGAATGGTATGTACTGAGTATCTTATTGTGGCGGGCAGAGTAATGGTCCCAGTGGAGTTCATACCCTAATCCCTGGGACCTGTGAATATGCTACACTTTAGGCAAAAGGGACTTTGCCAGTGTGATTGAGTTAAGGTACCTTGAGATGAGGAGATTGTCCTGGATTTTCATCGTGGGCCCAGTGAAATCACAAGAGTCTTTATAAATGGAGGAGGGAGGCAGAAGAGTCAGAGAGAGATGTGACTAAGGAAAAATAGTAAGGAGATACATGTGGTTGCCTCTGAAGATATGTAGGAGCAAGGGAATGTTTCTAGGTGCTAGAAGGTACAAGAAGACAGATTTAGCCCAGAACCTCCAAAAAAGGAACATACCTCTGTCAACACCTTGATTTTAGCCCTGCAAAACCCATGTTAGACTTTTGACCTACTCACATGTTTTTCTACTTGGTAAGATAGAACCATAAGATAATACACTGGTGTTGTGTAAGCTACCAAGTTTGTGGCAATTTATTATAGCAGTAGTATACTGCTAGTACATGTGAGCACTATAGAAAACTAACGAACATTAACTACAACTCCAATGTGATGACAACGACTAGCAATAAAAAAACAGCTAATATTTATTGACCTCTTACTATGCGCCTACAGCATAAGAATTTTACAAAAATCTCATTTAAATCTCACAACAGATTTATTAGCTCCATTTGAGAGATGTAAAAATTGAGGCTTCAATTAAAATGTAAGTAAGCAGGTACTGCATAAGCCTCCAGGAAGTCTGATTTCAGCAAATTCTCTCTAGATGACTTTCTATGTGCTTCCTGGTGGGTTAACTATGGGTTAAACAGAGTCTTCTTTTGGTTCAGTTCTGGTTACTAGAAAGCTTTCTAAAAGGTTTTCTAAGTTTAATAATAATCTGAATATAGTAGAATATAAATTCTTTTAGAAGTAGCTTACAGTACATCAAGATTATGATTCAAACCACTAATTCTTAGTATAAATGTAGGGGGACAAATGTCAGGCCTGGGTTAATTTTAAACAGATTCTGGGATACCGAATTGAGTCTGAAGCCTCAAACAAATCACCGTTTTCTTGTCCCAGCTAAATAAAATGTGTTCCTTAATCAAGTTTTATATTATTTAGATTTCTATCATCCAGGACTCTAAGTATTTTGATTGAGGTAAAGATGTTGTCTTTTCATTGCCTGCCTGACTCTATTCTGCTTTTATCCCCTTAGTAATTAAAAATATATATATAATCTGTAACATATTTTATTTATCTGAGAATAAAACCATATTATATTTAAAGTATAGCAGGTATCATGTATTTCTAGTAAACTTGTCTGCATAGGAATTTTTCCTTGACTCCCCTATGTTTTTCTTAAAAATCTCTGTATTTTTAATCCTACCACAGTTTGCTATTTTTTACCTGCTTATTTGCCTTCTGAATCTGATGGGTCAAATCACATACTTTTCCTAAGTGGGTCTTTTTTTCTTGGTTTATATTGTGTATCATTGTGGACTGAAATTACTTTTCTTAGACACATTTCTCATTTTCTTGACCCCTTTTAATATGTTAATATCCTTCAACTCCTGTTTTTCATTTAGATAATATCTGACGATGACAGCCATTGCAGTATAAATTGTATGCTAAGTAGCAGGGAATACATTTTGATGACTGCTTCTCCACACAAGGCAGGGTATCATGGCTTGTCCATCTTGGCTGAAATCTTTGTCCACCTAGCTTAAGGGGGTACTGATTCCAGCTTCCTGACGCTCGTGGGAAAAGACAAACAATAAAACAACCAATTGCAGATGTCATTCTTAGAAGCTACATAATAATGCTAATGGAAATAATCACAATTACCATGGGGGGGGGGTCACAAGACCCACAGTTCATCATCAGGCACATCTCCAAGTCTGAAAGATATAGAGACCTATTTAGAACTTTTATGTAATTCCTCAGTCGGCATCCTGTAACTCCTACAGGTTTATAAGAGAAAGAATCACGAAGGACAAGGCCAGGCCAAAAACCAAACCAAGGAGAACAAAACACTTAGAAATATTGGGGATTTGAACTCAAATTCCTCTGTCGAATTCTGACCTCAGTGAGTTGATTAATTATTGGTTCGCAAATCATGGTCCCCAAACCAACATTTCTATCACCTGGGAACTTGGAGCATTCGACTTCAGACTTAGTCAAATTTGTGAAGAGGCTCAGGAATCTGTGTTTTCACATTCCCTCCGGGTCACTGTGAGGCATGCCAACATCTGAGGCCGATGGATTAGATCCTGGAAAACTAGGATTAGAGTCTAGTTTAAGCAATTTTTATGATGCCTCCTTTTCTGTAGGCTGTAGCTCAGCTATCTGGTGTCCTTCAGAAAGTAGAGTGAACTCCCAGGGCAGAGAAGCAGCCACAGAATAGGCAAAGCAAAACAAAACCAAAAGCTTTAACTATTAAACTATTAAAAAAAAGAGAGAGAGACATTAATAAGAAAAACCACATAGGCAGAAGCACTTTTAACTTCTTTCCTCATTGAGAACTCTATTCCCCAAAACAATGAGAGAAAATGGTCTTCAAAACTGGACCATCTGGACATATGATGTGATCAAGTACACTTTTATTAATTAAATACTCTTATTATGGTTTGGAACATTGCAGTTTTCTGGTTTTGGAACATTGCAGTTTGATGACAGTATATTTAAAATTCTATGTTATATTCACTGCATCTAATTCCTTCAGATTTAAATAGAGGTGTACAACTTTTATTAATAAAAAATTTGTTTCTGGGGCACCTGGGCATCTCAGTCAGTTAAGCATCTGCCTTTAGCTCAGGCCATGATCCCAGGGTCCTGGGAACCAGCCCCGAGTCGGGCTCCCTGCTCGGCGGGGAGCCTGCTTCTCCCTCTCCCTCTGCCTGCCTCTTCACCTGCTTGTGCTCTCTCTCATTCTTTCTGTCAAATGAATAAATAAAATCTTTAAAAAAATAAAAATAAAAAATGTGTTTCTTGTTATTACTAAATAAAGACTAAACATATATATAAAAATACTGGTGAAAAGAGTGTCAGATTCTTAGCTTTCCATGCCATGTGTCTCCATTTGTCCTTCTCTAGACTTCGTGTGAACATTCCTCTTCATGATGGAAGGAAAATGGAAATTTCCACAGTATCTGGGGTGCGGCCCTTGCCTATAGCTAACAATATATGTGCATCTTTGCTTGGTACCCAAACGGTTTGGTGGGAGACTTTTCCAAAATATCAAGGGTAATACCAGTTGAGGGACTCTCCCTTTTTGTATAAAGTATTGTAGTAGCTTCCCCAGTTGATATCTCTTGTCCCAGTTTTTTTTTCTGTGAATTTAATTTTTATTTTTTTATTAACACATAATGTATTATTTGTTTCAGGGGTACAGGTCTGTGATTCATCAGTCTTACACAGTTCACAGCTCTCACCATAGCACATAGCCTCCCCAGTGTCCATCACCCAGCCACCCCATCCCTCCCACCCCCCACCACTCCAGCTTGTCCCAGTTTTTCCCTTCTAATCCACCTTACTACTAGCTAAATGTTTCTAAAATTTACTTGACTTTCATCAAAACCTTCATAGGTTTTCATTACCTATTGGCTTAGTCATTTCTATTTCATCTCTTTTAAAAACTTTGTATTTTTATTTTTTTTTAAGATTTTTGTTTATTTATTTGACAGAGCGCAGAAGCAGGAGGAGTGGCAGGCAGAGGCAGAGGGAGAAGCAGACTCCCTGTGGAGCCCGGAGCGTGACGTGGAGCTTGATCCCAGGACGCCAGGATCCTGACCCAAACTGAAGGCAGATTCTTAACTGACTGAGCCACGCAGGTGCTCCAACTATTTCATTATGTTGTTATATCTAGATTTTGGAAAACACACAAGTATGGGTATGCATGCTCATGACAGATTTGGTCCTCTACCGGGAAGTATACAAAACCACATTATCAACATGGCACATCTTTCTGGAGTGTCATTTTTACTCTTTAATAGTAGTTTAAATAAGTTTTATAGTCACATTCAATTTTAAAATAAATCAAGAGTCTTAAATGCTTATATAGGTTTCTTTCTTTGAGGTCAGTTTAAATTCTTCTGTAAAAATGTTTGAGAAGACGTACTCTATAAACTTACATTCTAGCCAGCCATGCTAGACTTTGGCATTATCTAGCCTTAAAACTGTCTAGATTTTGGCTCTCTAGGTTGCTCCCCATTTACTAGTGACAGTCCTTCTTTCTCCTTATTAGGAGGATTCATCACACAGTGCTGCCCAAGGGTAGGTGATTAGTTGTAGAAAGTTGAAGATTCTGTAAACTGCTCTCGCTAGCCAGATTTACTTCACTCGCATGGATCAGCTTGATCTGACCATCTTGGACAAGCTACTGAACAAACAGCTCCTACTTCTACAAACAGTAGGGATGTCAGATATGCCTCCTAATTATTAAGATTCCTCTTCTTGATCATCAATGGAACAGGTTCCCAAACAAAACAGAAGTAAGTTTTTTTTTTGTTTTTTTTTTTTGTTGTTGCTTAACCGATTTTAAAAACATGACATAAAGCCCCTACACTTGATAGAATCGTTATGCAAAATACATAGATGAATACTGTCTTCTTTTAAAAATATAAAATAAATAAGCAAGACATGTGAAAATAGGCAAGTTTCATTAAATAAATGAAAATTTTAAAAAAAGAAACTTTTGCTTTCCATATCATTTGAAGAAGGGAAATTATCATTTTAAACAATATTCAAGTTTATTAAACAAATTAAAAAAAAAGTATTATAAAATGTTTAACTGTCATCAGCTTCGAGGTTTATGTTGCTCCCGAATTTTGCATATAACTGAACTTTCAGATCTGCTAACACTCGCTGAATTGATTCCACTCTGGCTTCTAAGGCATCAATTTCTTCTTGCAAATTTTTCTTTGCTTCTTCTAACATTTCCTGTGTTTCTTCTTGAGAATGGCTAATGAAAACATCACCAATTTGATAAGGTATCATTAAGCAATCATCATCTGCAAGCATGATGTCCTCACAAGCATCTTCTAAATTCTGGAGTTGTTTCTTTTTTACTTCTATTTCCTCCTTCAGCTCTGTAATTC
>NC_138380.1:34920275-34946823 GCF_054177405.1 Leptonychotes weddellii | reverse complement strand
AACATCACCAATTTGATAAGGTATCATTAAGCAATCATCATCTGCAAGCATGATGTCCTCACAAGCATCTTCTAAATTCTGGAGTTGTTTCTTTTTTACTTCTATTTCCTCCTTCAGCTCTGTAATTCTACTTGTATTCCGTGCAAATTTGTTTATCTTTTGTTGATCTTCAAAAGTAACGTTGACATCTTCTGCAGCCGCCTTCTTCATGGTGGCCGCCATCTTGGGACTGGACCCAGAAGTAAGTTTTTAAAAACCTGTTTCCTAAGACATGTAAGAAGGTGTTGGTGGCGGGCGCCTGGGTGGCTCAGTTGGTTAAGCGACTGCCTTCGGCTCAGGTCATGATCCTGGAGTCCCGGGATCGAGTCCCGCATCGGGCTCCCTGCTCAGCGGGGGGTCTGCTTCTCCCTCTGACCCTCCCCCCTCTCATGTGCTCATTCCCTCTCTCTCTCTCATTCTGTCTCAAATAAATAAATAAAGTCTTTAAAAAAAAAAAAAAAAAAAAAAAGAAGGTGTTGGTGGGGGTAGTGCTTTTAACTTAGGGTGAAGTCCCAAACCAATGACAGAGAGATAAGTCTATCCATATTTTATAGAGAGCACAAAATTGTTGTCATATATTCCTTCCAGGGTTGATTGAGGGAGAAACCTTTCTGAGAACCTCACTCACCATGCCATCTAGCCTACAACCAGAAGACAAAACTAGAGAAATATTGGTTAGAGAAGAATACATTAGAGTAGTAAGTCCTTTCTCAGAAAGAGAGTGCTGTGTTGGGCTGATAGTCTCCCAACCCTAAGGTTAGTAAGGGGCTTAAACAAATTCAACTTTATACAGGTAGATTTTACATGTATATAATAAATGCATCATTTAAAATGTGTAGTATGGGGGGCACCTGGGTGGCTCAATTTGTTAAGTGTCTGCCTTCGGCCCGCATCATGATCTGAGGGTCCTAGGATCAAGCTTCATGTCGGGCTCCCTGCTCAGTGAGGAGTCTGCTTTTCCCTCTGCCCTTCCCCCCTGCTCGTGCTCACTCTCTCTCAAATAAAATTTTTAAAAATAAACAAGTAAATGTGTAGTCTGATGAGTTTTGACAAATATATATACTGATAGTATCACTACCACAATCAAGAGTACCTTTGCAGTAAATTTCAATCCTCTGTAGGTCCTTTGCAACAGCTGATTTGCTTTCTGTTAATATAGATTAGTTTTCTCTCTTCAATTTCACTGATCATCAGGGAAATGCAAATCAAAACTGCAATGAGATATTACCTCACACCTTTCAGAATGGCTAAAATGAACAGAACAGGTGCTGCAAGGATGTGGAGAAAGGGGGAACCCTCCTGCACTGTTAGTGGGAATGCAAATTGGTGCATCCACTCTGGAAAACAGTATGGAGGATCCTCAAAAAGTTAAAAATGATTGAGCAATTGCACCACTAGGTATTTACCCAAAGAATACAAAAATACTAATTCAGAGGGACACATGCATCCCATTGTTTATAGCAGCATTATTTACAATAGCAAAATTATGGAAACAGCACAAGTGTCCCTCAACTGATGAATTGATAAAGAAGTGGTATATATGTATAATGGAATATTAACCATAAAAAAGAATGACATCTTGGCATTTGCAATGACATGGATGGAGGTAGAGCATATTAGGCTGAACTGAAATAAGAGAAAGACAAATACCATATGATTTCACTCATATGTGGAATTTAAGAAGCACAACAAACAAGCAAAGGGGAAAAAGGAGAGGCAAAGGAAGAAATGGACTCTTAACTACAGAGAACAAGCTGATAGTTTCCAGAGAGGAAGTGGGTGGGGAGATTGGTTAAATAGGTGATGGGGATTAAGGAATGCACTTGTGATTAGCACCAGGTGTTATATGGAGGTACTGAATCATTATATTGTATACCTGAAACTAATATTACACTATTAACTGGAATTTATATAAAAATTTTAAAAATTCATATATAGGGAATCGAGTAGCATGTGCTTTTACCATCTGTTGTCTTTTGCTCAGCATAATGTTTTGAACGTCATTAATATTGTTACCTATATCAGTATTTATTCCTTTTTATTACTAAGCTCTATTCCAGAATGGATATATTACAATTTGTTTAATTATTTACCTATTGATCAATAATTATGTTTCCATTTTGGGGGTATTATAAATAAAGTTGCTGTAGACCTTCATATGCAAGTCCCAGTGTGAACATATGCTTTCACTGATTGGTGTAAATGGACTGGAATGGCAACATCGTACGTTAGGTGTAGGCTAACTTTCTAAGACACGGTCAAAATGTTTGCTAAAATGGTGTGCCACTTTACATTCCCAACAGCAATGTATGAAAGTGGTTGTTCTACATTCTTGGCAACATTTGATATCATTAATCTTTTAAATGTCATTATTTCAGTGATTTTAATTTGCATTTCCCTAATGGCTAATGATGTTGGACTCTTACTGCCCATTCAGATATTTTCATGTGAACATCTGTTAAAATCTTTTGTTTTCAAGGTCGATTGTTTCTCTGCTTATTTTTGAGTTTTAGGTTTTCTTTAAATATTCTAGATACAAGTCCTTAATCATAAATGAGAATACATATGTAATACCAATATAACATGTTTATATATAAAATATCAATATATAAATGATATCTTTTGAGGAGCAGAGGTTTTTAATTTTTATGAATTCCTTTTTATAATTTTTTTCTTATAATTTTTCTAAGTCCTAAAAATTGTTTACCTACATCATCCCATATGTTCTTCCAGAAGTTTTATAGCTTTACCTTGCAATTTAAGGTCTGTGATTTACTTTGAATTAATTCTTGGAATGGCTTCTTTCAAAATCATTTGTTGACAGTCCGTACTTTTCCCCTTGAGTTACCTTGGAACTTCTGTTGCATGAATGTATTTCTGGACTCTATTTTGTTGCAGTGATCAATATAAAAATCCTTTGCCAGTAACACATTTTCTTGATAAATCTTGAAAGCAGGTGGTATAAATCTTCCAACTTCATTATTTTTTAAAATATTTTTATTATTCTCAGTCCTTTTAATTTCCATATAAATTATGTAGTCAGCTTGTTAATTCACATAAAACTATTGGCATTTTATTTGGAAAAATTGACCTCTTAACACTATTGAGTTTTAACAATACTGATCCATTAAATCGGTATGTCTTTCCATTTATTTAAATCTTTTAAAATCTCTCTCAGCAGGGGCGCCTGGGTGGCTCAGTTGGTTAAGCGACTGCCTTCGGCTCAGGTCATGATTCTGGAGTCCCGGGATCGAGTCCCGCATCAGGCTCCCTGCTTGGCGGGGAGTCTGCTTCTCCCTCTGACCCTCCTTCCTCTCACGCTCTCTGTCTCAAATAAATAAATAAAATCTTTAAAAAAAAAAAAAATCTCTCTCAGCAGTGTGTTATAGCTTTCGGTGTATAGGCTTAGGACATTTAAAAAATGATCTGTAAGTATTGCCTGGGTTTGATGCTATTAGAAATTATCTCTTTAAAAGTTTTATTTTCCATTACGTAGGGTTATAATTGATTCTTGCATTTTAACCATGTATCCTGAGACCTCAATAAATTCACTTGGTTCAGGTACTTGTTTTTAAATACAAATGTAGTTTTCTTTCTGTACACAATCCTGTTTCCTGAGAATAGTGACAGTGTAACTTTTCTGTTCTATATGCTTTATTTTTTTCTCTTCTTGCATAATTGTATTTGCTAGAACGTCCAGTAGAATATTTATTAGAAGTTTTAAGAGCAGACCTACATTTTCCTCCCAGCTTTATTGACATAAAACGTTGGAACAGTATATCATTTGCATATATAACTTACATATAACATTGTGTAAGTTTAAGGTATACCATCTATTTATTTGATATATATTGCAAAATGATTACCACCCTAGTGTCTTCTGCATTATGTCACGTATTTAGCGTTTCTTTTTGTGGTAAGAACATTTATGGTCTACACACACCTTTCAAGTATATAATACAATATTATTAACTAATCACTAAAAACAAAAAACAAACAAACAAAAAACTAATCACTGTATTGTACAATCAGTCCCCAGAACTTATTCATCTTGTAACTGGAAGTTTATACTCTTTGGCCAGGCTGACCTATTGTCATATTCTCAGAGTTAAAGGAGAAAACATTCAGTCTTCCTCTATAAAGTATGGCATTAACTGTGGGTTTTTCATAGATGCCCACTGTTAGATTGAGAGTGTGTCCTTTTATTCTTGGTTTGCTAAGAAATTTATTTAAATGGTGTTCAGTCTGGATAAGTACATGTGTTGAAATAATTGTATTTCCCCCTTTATTCTGTTAAGATGGGGAACACTTGTTTTCAGTTGTTAAAGCATCCTTGAATTCCTAGAAAAATGCCATTTGCTTATGATATCTTTTTAAAATACACATTGTGGACTCTGATATTTTGTTAAAAATTTTTGCATTTCTGTTCATAAGGCATACTGACTGGTTTTTAGGTTTCTTTTCTTTCTTTCTTTTTGTAATGCTCTTGTCTGCTTTGTACCAGTTTCATACTTGTCTGGTTCTCATTTCATAAAATGATTTAAGAAGTGTTCCTCTTCTATTTTCTTGAAATAATTTGTGTGTAGAATTGCAATTGTATTTTCTTTAAATGTTGTAGATTACAACAAAGAAGCTATTTGGGCCTGAAATTTCCACACAGAAAGATTTTAATTGTACTTTCAATTTTTTAATAGACACATGACTATTTGTATTTTCTATAAGTTCTTGTTTCACTTTTGGTAATTTGCATCTTTCAAGGAATTTATTCGTTTTTCCTAAACTGACATAAAATTTTTCAAAATGTTTCCTTATCATCCTTTCAATGTCTGTGGAATTTGTAGTGATATGCCATTTTTTATTCCTGATACAGGTCTTTTTTTCTTTGTTAATCAAGCTAGAGGTTTATCAGTGTAAATGATTTTTCTAAAAAATCACTTTTGATTTCATTAAATTTCTCTTTTTCCTTTTATTGATTTACTTTATATTTCCTTAATTTTCTCTTTTGCAAGATTTTATGATTGAAGCTTAATTTTAGACCTTCCTTACTTTTTAATATAAATGTTTAAAGCTATAAATTTCCCTCTAAGTACTGCTTTATTTACATCTCACAATGGTTTACGTGTTTTCTTTCATTATCATTTGCACAAAGTATTTTGTAATATGCTTTGTGACTTTTCTGATTTTTGGGTTATTTAAGGTAGTGCTGTTAATTTTCCCAAAATATTTGGCAGTATTCCATGAAACTAAAAAAAAAAAAATCAGATTGCTAACTTAATTATGTTGTAGTTAGAGAGCATACTCAATTTGAGTTCAATATTTTTATATTTATTGAGACTGCTTTCATGGCCCAACAGATTATTTATCTATTTTTGGTAAATGTCCCATTTGCTCTTAAAATATCAGATTCAGTGTTCAGTGAATATTGATTATATCAAGTTAGTTTATAGTGTGACTCAATTTTTCTTGGTACTTAAATTTTTAACATTATTTCTAATGATTACTGAGCAAAAAGTGATGAAGTCATCATTCAAGAATGGTAACAACACATTTATATTATTATGTCTTCTCAATGAATTGTTCCTTTTATTATTAAGAAATTTCTGCCTCTATCCTTGATAATTTCTTGTCCTGAAAGTTGCTTTGTCTGATATTAGTATATCCACTTCCACCTTCCTTATGATTAACATTTTTGTAGCAATCTTTATTCATCCTTTTACTGTTAAGCTATGTATGCCTTTATATTTAAAGAACATTTCTGTAAAAAAAAAAATTTCTTGTAGACAGATAAATATCTTGGTCATGCTTTTGGCCCAGTCTAATAATTTCTATCTTTTAATCAATTTGTTTGGTCTATTTCTATTTAATGTAAAATCTGATATAATTGAATTTAAATGCAAGATATTTGTTTTCTCTTCATACCATTGTGGGTTTTGTTATTGTTGTTGTTCCTTTGTCTCTCTTTTCCTGCTTTCCCTTGGATTGAATATTTTTTGTCTTTCATTTTAAATGCATTATTGAAGTATAATTTCTTTTATATTTTATTGGTTGTTCTAGGGTTTATAGTAACCTTCTTTATCTTATCAGATTCTACTCAAAAATTTGATAATACTTCACATATACTGTAAAAACTTTAAGATAGTTTGCTTTTAGTTCCCCTCCTATTCTTTATACTTTGTTGTAATACATTTTATTTCTACATAGGGAATAATTCTGTAATATGTTGTTATTCCTTTATCTTTTATCTTTCAAAGAAATTTAAAAATGTGAACAAAAAAAAAACAAAACAAAACAAAAAAAAATGTGAACAAGAAGGGCACCTGGGTGACTCAGCCAGTTAGGTGGCCAACTCTTGATTTCAGCTTAGGTGACGATCTCAGGGTCCTGGGATTGAGCCCCTTGTCAGGCTTCCTGCTCAGCAGGGAGATTGCTTCAGGATTCTCTCTCTCCCTCTGCTCCTCCCCCTCTAAAATAAATAAATCTTTAAAAAAATGTATAAGATGTCATTTATATTTACACATGTAATTATCATTTCAGAAGTTCTTCATGGTTTATTCAGATCCGTTCCCATTTGGTATTTTTCTTGTCCCTGGAGAACTTCTTTTACATTCCTTGTAATGCATATCTGCTGGTGATACATATTTTTCAGCTTTCATTTGTCTAAATATGACTTCTGTTCTTGTTCTTCTCTGAGCATAAAATTCTAAAATAACTTTTCAGTGCTTTAAAGTTCTATTTTCTCATGTCTAACATTGTTTTTCAAGAAGTCTCAAGTCATTTTTATATTTTTCATATGTACATAATGTTTTGTTTTTCTCATTGCTTTAAAGTTTTCTCTACTTGATTATGGCACGCCTTGGTGTAGTTTACTTAATAGTTCATTTTCCTCTTGCTTTTGAGTCATTGAATTTCTTAGTTCATTATTTCTTCACATGTTTTTTGCTGATTTCCCTTTTGTCATTTAAATTACACATATGTTAGACCACTTTAAATTGTCCCACAGGTCACTATGGCTTTGTTCATTTTTCTTTTAGTCAATTTTAGTCATTTTCTCTTTGGATATATTCTGTTGCTATGTCATGGAATATATATATATATATACACACATACACACATATATAAATATATACACACATATTTATATATATATTTATATATGTATGTGTGTGTACATTTATATGTAGAGAGAGTGCTTAGATAAATGGATAGATAGATCTATATCTTTGTAGTGTTTTTTGCACTTAGTTTAGCCTTACTCCAAAGATACAAATCTAAGGTCTCTATTGTCTGCTATGATTACTCAACAAGGGCTCTCCACTCTGGCTGATGGGAATGTGAATGCCTCCCAGTGCAGTTTGATCTCTGGGAACAGTTCTTACCAGCTCTCCATTAGTTCTTTGCTTGGAATTTGGAATTTCATCCTATGCTTGATAGCTTAGCATTCAGAAACAGACTTAAGAAAACCACCATAAAGTTTTCTAGAGTTCTTCCTCTGTATACTTACTCCTCTCTATACTCTTCCTGGAAAACTGCAGCTGCCTCAGAAAACCCTAATTTTGATCCTTGCCTTAGTTCAATGAGACCCATGTGCTGTGCTTGGGTTTCTCCTCCAAGTGTTGCAGTCCACAATGTTTCTCCAAGCCAAAAGCCAGGAAGATTGAAGATTGTTTTCCTTCTCTCAGAGTCCACAATGTTTAATTCCTAAAAGCAGTTAGTTCATATATTTTCCCTAGATTTTTGGCTATTTACAGGGATTGGGCAAGACCAAACTGCTTGCTTCAGTGTGGTATATAAGCCTTAGAAAATGGCATACAGGGACAAGTCAAGAGGCTTCTTTTAATGTCTGAAAGTGGTATCAGTGTTATATGAAGGGGAATCTTTCAAAATATGTTTGGCAACAAACAGGAAAGAAAAAAGTGAAACCATTTTGTATTTGCAACACGCCAAGTTCAGACTATTTAGTAGACTAGGAATTTAGGTAATAATGCTTTTTAGACATTATTTTTTTGGTTTGCATCTGTATAGGAAAATAATTTGAGCAGAAATAAAAGTGAAATGGCCGCTCTGATGTTTCTCAAGTTCAGCGGAGATTGATCCAGATTCCTGGTTTGTATTAGAGGAACTAACTTCATGTTCTGATTTAAATCCCTATTAAGTTGAATGTGGTTTCTTTCAGTATTTACTTCACTTCTGCCAAGTTTCATGTCTGCTTGGGTATCTGATCACATTTTGATGTTCTTTTAACCACTCTCATACTTTGAATCCCACAGTTATTATTTCTGGGAATTGGTGGTGGGATCAATAAAACCACTGAGAAATTTAGAATATTACTTTTCTGTGGACCATTCCTCCAGGGACAAGAGAATCAATCAAATAAAAAATTCCTCACCACATTTATTTATAAACAGTGTGCTAAAGTGGAATAAATCTTGGAATGATTTAACTTAGACACTGTGTAATTTTGACCTCTGAACTTTTATCTATGAGACCTGTCTGTCTTGTCGACACTCTTTGCTTATTTTAATTACTATCTAGGGCCCAGCTAAAGTTCCATTTCATCTAAGTCTTTCTTGACTACTTCAGTGCATATTGACCTCTTGCCCTCTGAATTCTTAACCTATTTTATGACTTGCATATAATTGACCATATATTGTTACGTCTTTCACATATTTAATTTATGCAGTGTTCTTGTGTATGAAGTAATTACTATTCGCTTGTTTGTTCATTTATTCAAGTATTCATTAGATATCTACACTGTCGGGCATTATGCTAAGAGATAATCTGTATTAGTGAAGTAAACAGATAGGGTCCCCACTCTCAAGCAAGTTGCAATGGCAAAAGACATGCATCAAGCAAAATATATACAAATGTATAATAATAAATCGTGATAAGTTCCTTGATAGAAAGGAACTGGGCTCTATAAAAAAAGGATATTAAGCAAGAATTAATTAACTTTGAGTGTTTAGGAAAAGTCTATCCATGAAAAGGATATTTGCTCTATGAAGAATGAGAAGTAGTTAGCTAGGCAAAGAGTGTGGGAGAAGAATCTTCTCAACATTAGACATGGTATAGAGAGGAGTTCACAAGGAAGAAAGTGGAAGACAAATTGTGGCTAGAGCACAGCTGACAATAGTAAAGGATGAGTTTGGAAAGGAAAGCAGCAGTCACATTTGTGGGGCCTTATAGCCCCATTGTGGAGAAAATTATATTCTCACATCTATAGAAGTTGCTTAATTGGAACGCCTGTGTGGCTTAGTCGGTTAAGCATCCAACTCTTGATTTTGGCTCAGGTCATGCATGATCTCAGGGTTGTGAGATCAAGACCTGCATTGGGCTCTGTGCTGAGCGTGGGGCCTGCTTAAGATTGTCTCTCTCCCGGGGCACGTGGGTGGCTCAGTGGGTTGAGCGTCTGCCTTTGGCTCCGGTCATGATCCCGGGGTCCTGGGATCGAGCCCCATGTTCATCAGGGATCCTGCTTCTCGCTCTCCCCTCTGCTTGTGCTCTCTCTCTCTCTCTCTCTCAAATAAATAAATAAAATCTTAAAAAAAAAAGATTGTCTCCCTCTCCCTCCTAAAACAAAACAAAACAATCAAAAAGAAGTTGGTTAATCATTATATACCTTTTTAAAAAAGATTTTATTTATTTATTTGAGAAAGAGAAAGAGCACACGAGAGAGAGCATAAGAGGTGAGAGGGTCAGAGGGAGAAGCAGACTCCCCACTGAGCAGGGAGCCTGATGCAGGACTAGATCCTGGGACTCTGGGATCGTGACCTGAGCTGAAGGCAGAGGCTTAACTGAGTGAGCCACCCAGGTGCCCATAATCATTATATTCTGAATAAAAATTAGCCCAGGAGGCAGAACATTACTTAAAAAGATGAGTGACCTAAACCCTCAAGAGTATAAGGTAAAGCTGTGCTAGAGTGGTAGCTCTCAAACCTTAGTGTTAATCAGAAAAATCTGTGTGCTTATTAAAAATGGAGATTGCTGAGATTTCTGCAGAATCTCACTTTGAGAGATTGAGTTCTCTTTTCAGCATTTTTATAAATACCCAAGTTATTCTCTCTGATGTATGTAGTTGTGACTCCATTCTGTGAAATATAGGTCTAAGCAATTAATCTTTTCCTTTAAACAACAAATATTATGGTAGAAATGAAGCTGAATGACTATAAGAGGAATAAATAGAAATATAGACAACCCTTTGGAATAAACGGTACAAGGCAGGTCTGTATCTATAAGAAATTGTTGTACAATGGAAAATAGATTAAGTCTTGAAATATTAAATTTCCACTATTAAACTCTAAATTACAAAAGTCCCAATTTGATTTCTCAACATCAAAGAATAGATAGCTATGCCTGATAGAAATTTTCATCCTGCACAGTATTTGTCATAGAGTTGGTGTTTAATGCGTAAATCTTGAATGCATGAATGACTGCATTAATGAATATTTTCCTGATACCTCTTATCTTGCTCTAATTTTTCCCAACCTACTTATCACCAACCTCACAGCTTGGAGGAGAGGCAAGGTCCAGATAGCTTCCGTAACCAATGTATTGCATCTTGGAATAATTTGAATAAAATAATGTCTAGAAAAGAGCAGGAAATTAACCCAAAGAAAATGATCTTCAATCTATATTCTCATAACACTTCACAAATGTTTCTATTACATACGTAAAATGATAATATGTTATTTCTTTCTAATTGGACTGAGGTTCTCAAGGGTAGGAACTGTATTTATCTTTATTATGTATAGAGTCACCCATGGTGTCTCCTTTGGTTGGTACTAAAAGAATTTATGTTGAACTAAGTTATGATTATATTGCAAATATTTGGCACCTGGGATGAGACAATTTTTGAGATAAGAAATTTTTTTTAATACTTCTCAGTTTTTACAGTTGTACTTTTTGTCATTCCCCCAAATTACAGTGGAAGCCAAGGGCACAGACATTGACTACACAAGCAGCATTGATGGAGAAGATCAGTGCTCTCCACCTCTAGAGTTAGAATTTAAATTAGGAAAAGGGTTATATAACAGATGCTGAAACACCACATTGGAGTGACCTTGAGACTAATTTAGTATTTTATGAATACAGATTAAAGATGAGTTGATATCTTGACAATATGGTGCCAACAGCAAGAGAACAAGCTGATATTAGATAACCTTCTTAGTTGTGGATTGAAGGGCTGAGGAAACACATAGGTTGATGAAGAATGACCTCAGAACTGTGAGCTGAATGGTCCAAGGCACAATTATCAGGGATAATTTGGGTTAGGTCATCTGAACCCAAAGCTATAATCTAGTGATGATGGTAGTGGAAATAAAATGAGAGATATATGGTGGTGTCCAGTTTGTAACACACTCAGTTGCCATTTGGCCAGTAGAGGTTATTCCATATGTGAATTTTGGAGATTGAGGCACACCAGAAGCCATGGGTAGCAGAATCTAGCTCAGGTAAAAATGGTTTATTAGGGAGGCTATAAGCTGTGGCTTATGTCAGGACCTCAGGTTTAGAAGGGGGTTAGAGAACTAGAAAACTAGGCAAATTATTGTGGAAATTAAGCCAAATGAGTGTCCGGCAAAAGACTTCTAGTTAAGCTGATGTAGTGATATGAGAGTCGCTTTATGTATGGGGAGGGCTATAGAATGTGCATAAACAATTCACTTAAACTGCAGTTGATTTGATCATTTTATAAGGCTGACCTCACTCATTTTTAAGCAAGCAGTAGACACAAGCAGTATTAACTTGCTTGGTTAAGAAAAGCATTGCCTTGGGCGCCTGGGTGACTCAGTTGGTTAAGCGACTGCCTTCGGCTCAGGTCATGATCCTGGAGTCCCTGGATCGAGTCCCGCATTGGGCTCGCTGCTCGGCAGGGAGTCTGCTTCTCCCTCAGACCCTCCCCCCTCTCATGTGCTCTCTGTCTCATTCTCTCTCTCTCAAATAAAAAAAAAAAAAAGAAAAGAAAAGCATTGTCTTAATAGCCTTAGTATTATTTTACAGAAGAGCTTTTTTTTTCCTATCCACTAAACCTTATTTATGAAGAACATTTTCAGTTTTTCTCTAAGAACATTTTCAACGGACGATTTTGTGTCAGCTGGTGCCTGACTCTTCATCAGCTTCTTTCTAAATTTAATTTTCCTGTTTCCTTTCCTTGCTCCACTGAGCCCTTCCTTAATTATCAGATTACAGTGTTCAGCATGATTCCTGGAATTGTTCGTTTTGTCAACCAGAAAGAAAACAGACCTTTGATATATGTAAGACTGTGCCTTCTCATTTAATGATTCTCCAATTAGTGTCCCAGTCAATCTCAGGAACTGCATCTAAAATAACCAGTGAGCAAACTTCCCTTCTTTGCTCCTCCCCAATCTCTCACTGCTGGCTTTCTCCATAAATTGTGAGGCAGGATTTTGGTGAAATAGTCATATAATGTTATATGGATATCACATCATTGTGCTTAGCTCTCTTACTCAGTGAGTCTGTCCTCGTCTCTTTTCATGTAGAACTCAGTGTGTACGTGTCTCGCTCTGCCCCTAGATCTGGCAAAGTTTACTTTCATTAATTAGATAAGCAGCCATTATAAGCTTCTGGGTGCACTGAAAAATATTTTGGCCAAAAAGCCAAAGCAGTATGTCAGGGCTGGTTTCATGGGATGTGCAACCTGAGTAGCCACAGAGGGCGTGTAATCAGAATGGCCCCACCTTCGATTTAATGCTCTGGTTGTGGTGGTTTGAAATTCTTAACTATTTTATCTTTGAATTTGTATTTTGTCAGTGGCATTTGATGGCAGTGGAGCATGTCTGTGAGTAGAGGAGATTAGCACAAAATGTATGCTCACCTTTCTGGCTACCTCCTTTGCATATAGTGTTTGTGATGCCCCATGAGCACAGAATTCTGGTGCATGCACAATGTATGGATGTTCAGCAGGACAAAAAGGGAGTATAAGATAAGCATGTTACATCTACAACTGAGCTAGTAGTTGTGAACTAATCTGGGGTGCTATGCTTTCCATCCGAACCCAAACTTGCTTTAAATGCAGAAAGAGGGGCGCCTGGGTGGCTCAGTTGGTTAAGCGACTGCCTTCGGCTCAGGTCATGATCCTGGAGTCCAGGGATCGAGTCCCGCATCGGGCTCCCTGCTCGGCGGGGGGTCTGCTTCTCCCTCTGACCCTCTTCCCTCTCTTGCTATCTGTCTCTCATTCTCTCTCTCAAATAAATAAATAAAATCTTTAAAAATAAATAAATAAATAAATAAATAAATAAATAAATGCAGAAAGAGGGCAGTGGCACTCTAAAAAAAATATGAATGACTGTGAAATAATAGTAAATATGTATGTTGGTTTCTGCCCCCGTTCCTGTCATAGAGCTTCTAAAACCTTTGTAATTTCCAAAATGATGAGAGCACTAGGAACATCTTTCATACTAATACTTGGTTTTTGATCATAGCTCCTGACACAATTTCTAAAGCCTTTGAAATTTCCTGGGTGATAGATAGGAGTGTCTTTTGGCCTAGGGAGTGTCTGTTGGCAGGCTCCATAGCTTCAGGATAGGGGCTGGTCACCAGAAAGATGAATCCATGATTAAAGCTTGAAATGTTCAGCTCCACCCCTTATCCTCCAGAAAGAGGAGAGGGACTGAGTTCATGATAGATCATGTCTATGTGATAAAGCCTCCATTAAAATCCCACATGTGGGGCTTGGAGAGCTTCTGGGTTGGTAAACACATCCATGTGCCAAGGGGATGATCTACTTCTACTCCATGGGACGGAAGCTCCTTTGCTTGGGATCCTTTCAGACCTTGCCTTACACATGTCTTCCATCTAGATATTTATCTGTATCTTTTATCAGATCCTTTTATAATAAACTGGTAAATACAGGTGTTTTCCTGAGTTTTGTGAGCCATTCTAGCAAATTACTTAACCCAAGAGGATGTCATGGGAACCCCAATTTATAGCCATCAGTCAGGACAGGAGACAATATGGAACTTGAGATTGGCATTGAAGTAGAGGTGAGAGACAGTCTTGTAGCACTGAGCCCTTAACCTGTGGGATCTCCAGATAGTATCAGAGTTGAGTTAAATTACAAGATATCCAGCTGGTGTTGGAAAATTACTGGTATGGGAAACCCCTCCCCTAAACACACACACACACACACACACACACACACACACTCTTAGTGACCAGAAGTGAAGTGTTAAGTGTGAGTAGTAAAGGAGAAACACTAAGAGTGTCATCTATGATGACATAGAAGGAAAGGGAGATAGGGAAGCCATAGTTGCTTTCCTTCCTTAATCATCAGTAAGCTTCAAAAGTAGGGAGTGTTGGTATAATGTGTGCATATCAAGAAGTGAAATAAAAACAATTGAGTTATTTTATATAGTATTTCCATTGTTCTGCTAAGGACAACATATGTATATGCATGTAAAAACTACAAAATAGGAATCACATAATTTTGGTGATTCTGCAATTGAATTAAATGTTTCTATGTTTGCATTTAAAAATAGGCATTCCGCAATATAAACAGGAATGGTAAATTCATGCTAATAATAAAAAATTTAATATTTTCTTAGAATGACATTCAATGGCAAACAAACAAACAAGAAAACACCATGACAAGTCAGGAGAAAAGCCAGTAAGAAAGGAAAAAGTTTTGTTTTAGCACCTTTAATGGTGCTTTGTTCCCACTTTTTGGAGAAGAAGCCCCACATTTTCATTTTACATTGGACCCTGCAATCTTATAGCCTGCTCTGTAGACTATTTTCAGGATCACTTCTATTTTTCCTTTCTTTATTGTGGATCTCCAAAAAGTGTTTGTGTTCTGAGAAGAGCCTGAGCAAAAGGCCTGTCTGTGTAAACCTCCACAGTGTCAGGCTACATCATACAGGCTGGCTACTCTGGTACATGTGGAGGGCAGTCTTTGTTTAAAAAAAAAAAAATCCTTATCTTCCAGAGATGGAGACTCCATCATAGAAAAGGCTTGCTGCCTAAGTCTTTGCATTGCTTTTTTTCCTTTTCTTTTTTCACAGTTGATGGTGGCCCCACAACACTTTGGTTACCAGAGCTGTTAGAGTAAAAAATGGAGAGGACTCTGTTTCAAATGATGCTTCAGTTCTAAATTACCAACAGCTAAGGACACACGGTTGGAGTTCTATAGTTAGTGACTCTGGTCCAGCATAGCTTTTAGGTATCAAGGCACTGAGCCTGTAGTAGCATCATTGTGTGAGTGAGTGTGTGTGTGTGTGTGTGTGAGAGAGAGAGAAAGGGAGATCGAGTCAGGGCATGTGTTCATAGTGGCAGAAGACCATGGGTGGTGATCATTTGTCTTCCTCCCCACTTCTCTACAATGAGCCTACCCAAGCAATGACAATCTCCTGAAGATTATTTTCTCATTTGAAGACCATCGAGTATGTATTCTAACTTTTAAAAGCTGATTTCCTCTGATTGTAAAAGTAGCATACAGGCTACTTTGGAAAATACAGGAAAGGGTATGAAGACAAAAGGAAAAAAAATGCCTATAATTTCTTCAGTTAGCCAGTGATAACATTTGGTATATTTTTGTCTCTCTTCCTTTCTCCTTTCTCTCCTACCTATGAGGCTTTCTTCTTTCCCTCTTTTTATATACCCCCCCAACAATGTGGGCTTATACTCTTTATGTGGTTTTGTCACCTGCTACTTAACGTTATGTGAACATTTCGCATGTCATTCCCGTGTCTCTGAAAACATTGTTTTAAAAGTCACATCAGAACAGCGCTTACATAGATGTGCTATAATTTACAGATCAGTCTCTTAATAGTTGAACATGCAGGTAGTTTACAAGTTAATCTTCTGTGGCTGTGTATGTATGATGATGTTACACCTACTTCTTAAAAAAACATTTAGAAAATATCATAGAGACTAGTTATGTCTACAATATCATTGAATTAAGCAATGACCAATCTGGTACTTCCTGCAGTTTTAAGATTTAGATTACAGTACAGTCAATTCAATCAATTGCATGGTGACTAAGAATTTAAAATGACCAAAAATAGAAAAGATTCAGTCAATTTGATATCTGTGAATAGAAATAGCTTCAGTCATCACAAGATTAATCAGTAAGGTGTTAACATAAACCAATAAAGCAGAGAGATTTCACATTAAGAACTTTATACCATTTAAAGTCTCACCCCATTATCCTTTCCATGCAAGTGCCCTCAGGCTTTCGAATTAATTGCGTGTGGTTTAAGAAGATTTAAGATGAGGGCGATACACTTAGCAGAGAGCAAACTTGACCATTGCTATCTTACTTTAATTAATCTCTTTATTCTCTATCTTTTCAGTTCACCCAACATCTGAATCAAAAAAAGTAAAATCCTGTCCTTTTGAGGTGAGGAAACAGTTGACTTACAAAGTAATCTGAGAGGATCAAGGACTGTAAAACTTAGCATTCCTAACAAGTGGACCAGAATTGAAAGTCCTTTTACAGTGGGTTTTTCATGCTTCAGTGGCAGACTTATCTTCCAGGTTCCCTGGATTGTGCCCTTAACCCCTTGGGGTTTGTGAACATAAAGCTTTCTCCCTTTGACTTACAGCCTAGGCTAGCATTCTAAAAATGATCAGGTTCAAAAACCTACAACTTTTTTAACTCTGTAAGAATTTAAGTCTCCTTTAGAAACCAAAATCCTCTTGAGACAACTGAAAAGTGCTTTCTTTTTCCATAGCAACCCTTTTATTGTGCTTTTGGGAATTTGGTTAGATTGTGAGTACTTTTATTCATGCATTCATTCATTTACCCTACAAATATTTATTGACTACATATTGTGCCTAACACCATGCTAGAGGAATTAAAACTACATACTCTTTCCACTTGGAGCTTACTCTTTGGAGAGAAACAGGCATTAATGATATGATCAAAGTGAAATAACAAAGGTGAAAGATGCTGGGACAAGAGGTGGTTGGTACTGTAAATGCTTATAATAGATAATAGTCACAGAGAATAGGAAGCTTCTGTGAGATTGAAAGATGAGTAGATATGTGCCATGGGAATGGGCAGGGGAAGAAAGAGCATTTCAGAAAAGGGAATTGTATTGGCAAAGGCTGTGAGGGGAAGCAGTATAGCAAGTAAGAGTGTGTGACATGATCAGATTCATATTTACAAAAGATCACACTGGTTACAGTGAGCTAAGTAGATGGGTCTTGAGATCCTAAAGCTTTGAGCTTCTCTGGGTTGGTGATGAAATCCCTGCTATAAAGAAGCCTCAGAGATGATACAGATTAGTCATATAAAAATGTTGCTAAAGCTGTCCAATAATGTACTGTATTATTTACAATTCATTTTACTCAACCATGAAAACATAATTAAGAAAAAAAAAAAAAGATTGCACCATTAAAGGCCCTGTGGGACAAACCATATTTGACATAGAAATAGAGAGTCTGTAAGAAAAGACAAAACATAGCGTCTTCAAAACTGTTATGCTCAGGAGGAAGATGGTAGTGGAGTAGGAAGACCCTAGGCTTGTCTTGTCCCACAAACACAGCTAGATAACTATCAAATCATTTTAAATACCCCAGAAAATGACCTGAAGACTGATGGAACAAACTCCACAACTAACGGAAGAGAAGAGGCCATATTGAAGAAGGTAGGGAGTGGGGAGATATGGTTTAGGGAGAAACTGATCCTGGGTGCTGTGGAGGGGAGGGAGCTGTGGTCACAGAGAAGGGCAAGAGAGGTAGGAACAAATAGGGAATGCACAAGGAGAACATTTCCTGAAAGTCATTGTCTTGGAAAACAAAAGGAGCTAAATTTCATGAGTTGTTGCAACCAGCAGGGCTTAACGCCTGGAGTGTAAGTTCAGCAGCTTGGTTAGGATAGAGCCCAGAGGGCACTGTGCTGCTCCTGGAGAGAAGGCAGGCAAACAACCTGGGGGTAGACAGTGTGAAAATAGCAATCTGAAGAATGCCTGGGGCACAGAGAGGAAGATTATTCACTCTTCTCAGAGCTAGTCTTTTAGAGGCAACATTCATGGAGCTGGCTGGTGCCATGTCTCTACCACCTCCTCAGCATAAGCATAGAGCTGCCTGTAGGAAGCAGCACAACACTAACACTGGCTACCAAAACTTGCTTACACCCAGCCCCATCTGCCTTCACTCTGGCATGACTGTCCTTCTCAGTCATGCTTGACTCAGTCTCAAAGCAGTGGGCCACTCCCCTCAGAAGAGCAGCACAAACCCCTGCCCACACCATGTCTCCCAACCAGAGAGATAAGCAGGGCCTCAATTCTGGTAGAAGTGGTGTCAGGTCTCATTTCACAAAGAGACCAGAGCACGCCTATTTAAAACTTGTTGCATTCAGGCCAGTGACCAACCACTGCCCAAAACAGGCAAAGAGAGACTCTGCAGACAACTGGCCTGAAGGATAGAGCAGACAAAGCATAACAGCAGAGCACATGCGGCACCCATTGGAGATATTTCCTGAAGCACCAGGCCCTCTGCACTACTTGACCTTTTCTTCATAAGGCCATTACTTTCAGGAGCAGAGGCATAACTGGCTCTTCTAACACACAGAAGGCAGAAGCTTGGACAAAATGCCAAAATGAAGGCATTTATCCCAAATGAAAGAACAAGGCCACAGCCAGAGATCTAAGTTAAAAAGATATAAATAACATGCCTGATGGAGAATTTAAAGCAACAATCATAGGAATACTCACTGGGCTTGAGAAAAGATTGGAAGACATCAATGAGACCCTTACCACAGAGATAAAAGAGTTAAACCAGAATCAGAGATGAAGAGTGCAATAACAAGATTAGAAACTGGCTTGATGCAATGAACATCAGGCTGGAAGAAATAGAACAAATTAATGGCCTAGAAGACAAAATAATGGAAAATAATGAAGCTGAACAAAAGAGAGAAGGAAGAATTATGCAACATGAGGATAGACATAGGGAACTCAGTGACTCCATCAAATATAATACTCATATTATAGGAATCCCAGAAGAAGAAGAGAGAGAAAAGAGGGCAGAGAATTTATTTGGAGAAATAATAGCTGAAAACTAGGGAAGGAAACTAGGAGGCACAGAGAACTCCCATCAAAATCAACAAAAGCAGGCCAACACCTGTATATTTGCAAAATACAGTGATAAAGAAAAAAATGTTAAAAGCAGCAAGATGAAAGAGGTTCTTAACTTACAAGGGAAAACCCATAATGGTAGCTGCAGATTTCCCAAGAGAAATGTGGCAATCCAGAAGTGGGTGGTATGATATATTCAGAATGATGAATGGAAAAAACCTACAGCCAAGAATATTCTATCCAACAAGACTATCATTCAGAAGAGAAGACAGTTTCCCAAACCAACACTAAAGGAATTAATGACCACTAAACCAGTTCTGTAAAAAATATTAAAGGGGACTCTGAATGCAACAGAGAGACTAAAAGTGACAAAGACAAGAAAGGATCAGAGAAAATCTCCAGAAACTACAACAAAACAAGTAATAAAGTGGCAATAAGTACATATCTTCCAGTAATTACTTTGAATGTAAATGGACTAAATGCTCCAATCCAAAGACATAAGGTGTCAGAATGGATAAAAATAAAGACCCATATATAATGCCTACAAGGGATACATTTTAGACCTAAAGTCACCTGCAGATTGAAATTGAGGGGATGGAGAAAAATTTATCACTAAATGGATGTCAAAAGCCAGAGTAGCAACACTTACATTGGATAAACTAGATTTTAAAACAAAGACTTCAACAAGAAACAAAAGCACTATATAATCATAAAGGGGACCATCCAACAAGAAGATAAAACAGTTATAAATATTTATGCACCCAACATTGGAACACCCAAATACATAAAAATATAAAGGAACTGATTGATAATAACACAGTAATAGTAGGGAACTTTAACACTCCCCTTACATCAATGGACAGATCATCTAAACAGAAAATTTAAACAAGGAAACAATGGCTTTGAATGACACACTGGACCAGATGGACTTAACAGATATATTCAGAACATTCCATGCTAAAACAGCAGAATACACATTCTTTTCAAGTGCACATAGGACATTCTCCAGAATAGATAACATATTAAGTCACAAATCAGGCCTCAACAAGTACAGATCAAAGTCATACCATGCAAAATGAAGAGCAAAGCTGGAGGCATCACAATTCTGGACTTAAATTTATATTACAACTCTGTAGTGGTCAAAGCAGTATGGTACTGGCACAAAAAAATAGACACACAGATCAATAGAACAGAATAGAAAACCCAGAAATAAACCCACAACTATACAGTCAATTAATCTTTGACAAAGCAGGAAAGAATAACCCAAGGAAAAAAGACAGTCTCTTCAATAAACGATGTTGGGAAAACTGGGCAGCAACATGCAAAAGAGTGAAACTGGACCACTTTCTTATACACAAAAACAAATGCAAAATTGATGAAAGACCTAAATGTGAGACCTGAAACCACCAAAACCCTCAAGAAGAACATAGGCAGTAACCTTTTGACATCAGCCATAGCAACTTCTTTCTTGATATGTCTCCTGAGGCAAGGGAAACAAAAGCAAAAATAAACTATTGGGACTTCATCAAACTAAACAGCTTCTGCACTGCAAAGGAAACAACCAACAAAACTAGAAGGAACCCCTTGGAATGGCAGAAGATATTTGCAAACATATTCAGTAAAGGATTAGTATCCAAAATATATAAAGAGCTGATAAAACTCAACACTCAAAAAATGAATCATCCAACTAAAAAATGGTCAGGGGCACCTGGGTGGCTTAGTTGGTAGAGCATCTGACTCTAAATCTCACCTCAGGTTTTCATCTCGGGGTTGAGAGTTAAACCAGATCATGAGTTTAAGCCCTGCATTGGGCTCCATGCTGGGCATGGAGCCTACTTAAAAAAATGGGCAGAAGACAAGAATAGACATTTTTCCAAAGAAGACCTACAGATGGCCAACAGATACACGAAAAGATGCTCAACATCACTCATCATCAGGGAAATACAAATCAAAAGTGCAATGAAATATCACCTCACACCAGTCAGAATGGCTAAAATCAGGAATAGATATACAGAAAGGGGAACCATCTTACACTGTTGTGGGAATGCAAACTGGTACAGCCACTGTGGAAAACAGTGGAGTTTCCTCAAAAAATTAAAAATAGAACTACCCTATGATCCAGCAGTTGCACCACTAGGTATTTACCCAAAGAATTCAAAAATACTAATTCAAAGAGATACCTGCACCCTGATGTTTATAGAAGCATTATATACAATAGCTGAATCATGGAAACAGCCCGTGTCCATTGACCGATGAGTAGATAAAGAAGTGGCATATATATGTAATGGAATATTGCTCAGCCATAAAAAAAAAGAATGACATTCTTTTTTTGCAATGACATGGTTGGAGCTAAAGAGTATTGTGCTAAGTGAAATAAGTCAGAGAAAGACAAATACTGTATGATTTCACTCATATGTAGAATTTAAGAAGTAAAACAAATGAGCAAGGGGAAAGACAGAAAGGGAGGCAAACCAAGGGACAGGCTCTTAACTTTAGAGAAAAAAACTGATGGAGGGGAGGCAGGTGGGGGGATGTGTTAAATGGGTGATGGGGATTAAGGAGTGCACTTGTGATAAGCACTGAATTTTGCATGGAAATGTTGAATCACTGTATTGTACACCTGAAACTATTATTACACTGTATGTTAACTAACTGGAATTTAAATATAAACTTTTAAAAAAGATTTTATTTATTTATTTCAGAGGGGGAGAGAGCAAGCGAGAGCACGAGAGCAGGGGGAAGGAAAAGCAGACTCCCCACTGAGCAGGGAGTCTGATGTGGGGCTTGATCCCAGGAGACTGGGATCATGACCTGGGCCGAAGGCAGACTCTTAACTGACTGAGCCACACAGGTGCCCTAAATAAAAACTTTTTTAAAAAAGGAAAATTCTTCTCCTTAACAGCACAGTGTATTAGACTAGGATGGCAGTGGTGGAAAAGTTTTGAGAGAGGCACTGCTCTGGGTAGTAAAGATACAGTGAGTGGCAAAGGGCAGAGTCCCTTCCCTCAAGGTACTCAGTCTGGTGGTACAAGCATGTGATCATGTCCCTACATGACATGTTTTCAGACAAGGGAGCACAGAACACAGATCAAAAAACCCACAGGACAGAGCATCCACCCTGATGGTATGAACCATCAACAAGTTTTCATGGTGGGTAGGATGCTGAATCTGATGTTCAAGGTGAAGAATTCTCGAGGTGATTGTGAGGAGGAAAAGTAAAAAGAGGTAAAGGAAGAACAGAATGAGTGAAGGTATTATGTAATGCTGAGCAAATTACTCCAGAACAATGTTTTCCAAAAGCTAGTTTGTGATTGCATTTTCATGGCTACATAACAAAATGAAAAAAAAAAGAATGATAAGGAACATACACATTTTCAAAGATAAACAGATTTCCCACGTACTAGGAATACAACAATGAACAAAGGCTTCCTATGTGAAGCTTACCCTCTAATCAAGAGACAACCAATAGACACAGGAGTGCAAAGTGCTTTCAAATAGAGACCAGTGCTTTGAAGAAAAGTAAAGTTGTATGAAAGAAAGTGACTGGAGGTCATATTTTAGGGACTGTGGGAAGCATTTCTGCGAGGCAACAGTTAGATGAAGACAGGAATGAAGTGCGAAAGTGAGTCATGCCACTAGCTGGACAAATATCTGTTCCTGGTAGAGGAAATAGTAAGAACAAAAGCCCGGGGGCAGGAACGTCTTGGTGCATTTAAAGAGTAAGAAGAGCAGACCAGGAGTGAAGAGAGTGGAAAGGAAAGAGATAGGATGTGAGCATGAAGAGATAGCTGGGGACCAGGTTAGATGGGTCACATTTCTGCCTCACATTTTCTTTTTTTTTTTTTAAAGATTTTAATTTATTTATTTATTTATTTGAGAGAGAGAGAATGAGAGACGGAGAGCACGAGAGGGAAGAGGGCAGAGGGAGAAGCAGACCCCCTGCTGAGCAGGGAGCCTGATGTGGGACTCGATCCCAGGACTCCAGGATCATGACCTGAGCCGAAGGCAGTCGCTTAACCAACTGAGCCACCCAGGCACCCCGCGCCTCACATTTTCTTATAGGAGATCACAATAGGGAATTTGGATTGTATTCTATGTTGGAAGAGAACAAATTTAGCTCTCTGTTTCCCTGAGTGTATTCTTTGGAACGCCTGAGGTAATTTTAAAAAATTGTTTCACAGTAAAATAAATTATGAAGTTCAGCATGCTGGGTCCCCCTGTGGCCAATTCATTATGTGTCTTAGCATGGTTCTTCTCAAAAGAAAACCTGGGGCAAGGATGTAGGTGCTGATTCTTCTTTTCGGAAGTGAGCCCAAGGAACAGGAGTGAGGGATTAGGAAAAGGGAAACAAGGAATGTTAAGCTGAAGGTGTTTTATTGAATTGCTAGTCAAAAAATGGTATGTAGAAATATGTAAATCTCCATTTGGGGTATGATCCATAGAGAATGTTCTCTTTAGTGATGGACATTATTCTTCTGTTAATTTGATTTAAATGAACATTTTTTTTTGTAATTACTTCACATTTTGAGATTAAAGTCCATTAACCCTCCCCAGTTTTTGTCCCATTTGTAGTAATATGATGACTCACTGGTACCAGGTTGGAGACCTCACGTGGGTGTTCTTGGCAGCTACCAGCAATTGTTACTTTAGTCATGTCACTCTTGACAGGGACATCTATTTCCTTATTACCTAAGGGGCATAGAATAGTTCTGAGATTGTTTTTATTCATTTGGTATGTCTTTGAATTACTTGTGCATTATTTTTTAAAGACTTGAATGAAAGACTTTTAATCTGATCAAGCTTTACCTTGTTAGAATTGGAGTTATCAGGGGAGCCCTTTGTGGTATTTTTGATCCTACTTTTGATACTGTATGGATTTTTGTCCCACTTAGCTTCATTATACATGAACATCTCATCAAATGCCATAAATGTTTCTATACAAGTTATTGATAAACACAGAGCATAGCAGTTCTTTCATATTTTAGTCCTAGGGAGAAATTTAAGTGACAGAATATTACATGTTACAGTCCTACATACTATGATTAAGCACACATGGAATTAAAACAGGCAGATATAAATATCTAATGGAGGAAACCAACATATCTAAATACCAAAACAAAGCAAAACAACTTTTTAAAAATCCTCAAAACAAATGAGTAGTATAAGATGCAATAGGAAAGCAATTAGTTTTTTAATGAATAACCATTTTTATGAGGAACAGTGGCAAACATTATGACATGATCTAATGGTTTAAAATCTGAAAGCCTTTTCATTCCTCATCCCCTATTAGATAGCAAGGTTTTTTTCCCAGAAAGTTTATGGAAGTTTAATTATTCTCCAGAGCCTAATATCTGCCAAACAGCTCACTACTCCTTTAAATTTGGTTAAATTCCCTGTGGAGTAGTAATATGCCACTTTTGACCTCCATTTTAATGGAAGGAAGGATTTCATTTATGCCCTTTTTTAACTACTGCTCCAATAAATATGTATAAGTCAAAAGAGCTGATTTACACTACCTGGATTTCATAAAGAAGAGGAACCAGGAAATCATGCAATAAAAGCTTTATCCAAATACACAGTAAGATGCTCAACAATGCATACTAAAAGTGAATTTCTCATAGGGGAACATCCAGCCAAAATTCTAGTGCCAAGCAATTCCACTGGCAAATGTAAAGTTGTGTTTTCTATCATCAGGGGGCTCTGCTGTAAAGAGAGCTCAACAAAATTAGTAGTGTTTGAATGAAGGCCAGGTGAAAAGAAAGGTAACTTCTGTTTTATGGGGACTGTCTTAAAACATTTCAATACCTTTTAAAGGCATTTCAATAACTCTGGCTTTGTTTTAATCTTTTATCTGCCTCACAAATAAGCAATGGGAGAAAGATTGGTCACTCTTACTTTTTTTATATCATCTTCCTAAGAATGTTGTCTAAAGTGGGTTCCTTTTTTTTCCCCACCCCGAGAGTCAATTTGTAATGATAACAATCAAAGAAACTTAAAAATTCCAAAAATTTCCCAATTTCACCTTCATTTTGTGTTTTAGAATTATAGCAAAACCTGACAAAGAAAACCCTGAATATAAAGAAGATAAAGAAATATGAGCTATGATTACTCAGTGAAGGTAGAATGTACAGATTTAAGGAAAGTGCCTATAGTATTTTGTTAAGAAGTTACTGTGTGCAATTTGCCTTCTTCTATCTTTTCAGAGCTAATACTTTTGTAATAATTCCAAATTCTTCCTCTTTTAATTCTGCCATCCTCATCTAGTAATCTGTGAAGGAGTTTTACTATAGTTTTCTCTCTTTGAGTGATAATCTCCCAAGGAATTTTTTGCAAAAATTGACATGAAAAACTCATTTGACTTAATCCACAAAGGTATTATGCTAGTTGCTAGGGATGATTCATAAATGATAAAAGAATGATTTCTCCTCTTAGAGACTGTGCAAACAAGATCGGTAAAGGAGAAGAAAGATAAGCAATTAGGTAAAAAATATGGATGTGCTCAACACTGTAACAGAGACACCTAATAATTGGGGGGGAGGGTGGGCACTGTGAGGAAGGAGGTTGAATCAGGGAAGCTTTATGAAGAAAAGGATATTTGAGTGGGTCTGAAAAGGTTTGAATTGGAAAGGGTCAATTCAAACAAAATAATCCAGCAGAGGCAAAAGAGTGGGAAGTGTTGACTAGCTCAAGGCAATGGTGAAGAATCTTGATTATCTTATGTGCAGAATTTTGAGGAGAAAAACCCCTTGACGGGGAAGAGGTGGGCAATAAAGCTAGAGAAATTGTCTGGAGTCACATCTCAAATGGGTTGGAATGGGGCAATGATGATTCCCATGCAATGATAGTACATGCAGATTTTCTCCAGAGGAATGGCATGAGTGAAGCTATGTTATAGGAAGATTAATCTGAAACTTGGAATAGGGTGGATTAAGGAAAAGACTAGGACAGGGAGCCTAATTATGAAGTAAATGCAGTAGTTTCAGGTAACAGTAATGAGAATGTTAGGCTGGGGACAGAGGCAGTGTGAATAATACAATATATATCTGTTGAAGTTAGTATGGCTTTATACTCCTGACAACCTGACTCTAGAAGGGGATTTGTGAGCTGAGAGGTTATATTTTTTTTTATATTAGAAGATAAGGATTTTAGGGTGCCTGGGTGGCTCAGATGGTTAAGCGTCTGCCTTCGGCTCAGGTCATGATCCCCGGGTCCTGGGATCGAGTCCCACATCGGGCTTCCTGCTAGGTGGGGAGCCTGCTTCTCCCTCTGCCTCTGCCTCTCTCTCTCTCTGACTCTCATGAATAAATAAATAAAATATTTAAAAAAAAGATAAGGATTTTAAAAGATTTATTTTTTTATGTCTTCCTCACTCTCCTTTTAGATAATTAAAAAATTCTCATTTTCTTTTTTTTAAAGATTTTATTTATTTATTTATTTATTTATTTATTTATTTATTTATTTATTTATTTTTAAAGATT
>NC_138380.1:34901190-34920175 GCF_054177405.1 Leptonychotes weddellii | reverse complement strand
AGAAGTAGGCTTCTTGCCGAGCAGGGAGCCCAATCCGGAGCTCGATCCCAGGACCCTGGGATCATGACCTGAGCTGAAGGCAGACACTTAACGACTGAGCCACCCAGGCGCCCTGAAAAATTCTCATTTTCTAATAGGTTATTTATATCAGAAATACAGCCCCAGTGTGTCTTTAAGTATCCAAAACATAAGTAGCTAGCTCATGATAAAAATGTAAGCCTTTTACTATTTATATGGATTTGTCTATTTCTACACAGGAAGCATGAAATACTCCTATGATCACATCCTGTCTTTGAAAAAGAAGTCTCTTTTTTGTTCTCTTCTGGGACTGATCATAGTATTTGAGGAGTATTTTACACAGTGCCACTCAGTGAAAATCATAAGCTATTGGGAGTCCGAGTGAAGAAATTCAAGTGACATTGATTGATTTGCTACAGGTTACTTTGAAGAATATACTTCACCAACTCAATTGTTCTGCTAATATTAATTTAAATGCTGATACTTACAATGTTCAGAATTTAAGCATAAATGAAATGTCCCAAGGTTTCATTATATAAGCCAATTTAAGGACTATAAAAGATGACTGATGCCATATGTTTTTCATTTAAATATTTGTGGATTATCCCAGAACTAAATCTGTTCCTACTGTTACAATATGACAATCATCATTCCTGAAAAGTTTCTATTAAAAAACTGCAAGTGGACTGTCAAGCTTTGGCTCAAGGGCACACTAACCCTCACATCAACATAATTTAATCATCAACATAACTAATGGAAAATTAAACTTGATGTTCAATATGTTGTAATTCCTGCTTCATACATCCCATGACTATAGATTTTCTAAAATGAGTTAATTTTACATAATGAAATGTCATACTAGACATAAAAACTCTTTTGTATTCTTTTGTAACTTTATTTGGGAGTAGGAATTATCTTATTTTTCCTTTAATTGGTAAATGATTTTTTTTTTACAATTTATGAAAGTAGTTCTTGAATCAATAATTCATTTCCATAGATCTACAGAAAAATAAAAATTAACAATTAGAAATTTGAGAAATGGAATCAACTTGTACTTTACAGTTTGTATAATGTTTCATCTAATTGTCATATCAACTCTACTGGGTTTGAATAGCATCCTCCCCAAAATTCATGTCTACCTAGAACCTGCGAATGAGACATAACCTGGAGATTAGATTTTTGCCAATATATTCGAGTTAAGATAAGTTCATCCTGGGTTAGAGTGAACCCTAAATCCAATATGACTGAAGTCTTTATAAAGAAAGGGAAATTTGAACGCAGAAACACACAGGGATAATGCCATATAATGATGAGGCAGAGATTGGAACAATGTGTCCATACATCAGGAAATGCCAAGGATATAAGCAACCACCAGAAGATAAAAAGAGGCAAGGAGGGGCGCCTGGGTGGCTCAGTCGTTAAGTGTCTGCCTTCAGCTCAGGTCATGATCCCAGGGTCCTGGGATCGAGCCCCAGATCGGGCTCCCTGCCCTGCAGGAAGCCTGCTTCTCCCTCTCCCACTCCCCCTGCTTGTGTTCCCTCTCTCGCTGGGTCTCTCTCTGTCAAATAAATAAATAAAACCTTAAAAAAAAAAAAAAAAAAAAGCAAGGAAGAATTGTCCTCTGAAAACTTCAGAGAAGGTATGTCTTGCCCCAATACCTTAATTTGGTACTTTTGGCCACAGAACTGTGAGAGAATAAATTTCTATTGTTTTAAGCCATCACATTTATGGTAATTGTTACGGCAGCTCTAGAAAACTAATGTGTCTAGGCAGAAGCAAATATTTTTTTCCATACAATATTTCACCTTCTTCCCTCCCCAGAAATAATCAGTTCCTTTAGTCTGTATATTTCTGTTTCATATATGTATGTGTGTGTATTGTTATACATTACTATTTTCATGGACACATGTGTGTATGCACACACACATGTATCTTCAAAAATAGAATACTATTTTATGATTTAAGATTTTATACTTTTAGAGAATGTATCATAGCATATATACTATTATTCACTTTCCTTCTTTTACTCAACTTTTGCTTTGTGTCATTTCCTTTTTGATAAATATAGATCCAGTTTTTTTCATTTTTTAATTTCAATATAATTAACATACAGTGTTATACTTTTTTGCCTAAATTTATTAATAAAGTATCTGTGGGGAAAATGAGTATTTCTGACTGTCACCTGTGGGAGAGATCTGATCTTCATAGTAACCTGCAAGGCAGGTTTTAAAAACTACATTTTAAAAACTAAGGAAATGGAGGCTCGAAAAAGTTAAGAACATGTATTGTCATCACTTAACATGTTTTAATTTCAAAGTCTTCAGTCATTTCTCTTGCTTCAGGCTGCCTTGTGAAGTAGTACAGTGTTAACAGAAGTTTTGGCCATGTCTGGGTGCTTGTCTGTGGGAATTGGTGTATGAAGGATTCATGTGTTAGGTGAAATGTTAAGTAAGATAACTTCTAAGTCTTTTCCAATTCTGAGGCTCTAAAAAAGATCCACCAGGTCACACAGAATTCTAGAATATTAATGAATTTCAGATCCCCTCCTAAAACCCAGGACTCTCCACCAAGGCATATGGGCTGCATCCCCATATAAGGCATGAAGTGGGGAGGCAGTACTCACTGAGAACCTCATTCACCTCATTTAATCCCTGACCACTTTGCTCTCATCTGTAAAGGCACAGCAAAGTGTTCTCGGTTCCAGCTGAGGTAATGACTTTTAAAAATCTTCAGTCTTTAAATGGAAATTTTCATATATCTAAATACTTTATTATGTTTGTAACTAATATCAAAATTCTTGTATCTGCATAATGTTAAAAGTACAACTGGACTATGGGGCAGAAGGCCTGGATTCTAATTCTGGATTTGCCATGAATTAGCCCATGATGTAATCTCTTTATTTTTTAAATTTTTTTTTAAAAGATTTTATTTATTTGAGAGAAAGTATGTGAGAGAGAGAAAGAGAGAGAGAGAGCATGAGAGGGAGGAGGGTCAGAGGGAGAAGCAGACTCCCTGCTGAGCAGGGAACCTGATGCAGGGGTTGATCCTGGGACCCTGGGATATAAGTGCTGCTTATATCTGTGTTAAATTTTTGTAGGTATAATTTTTCCTCAAAATCTGTAGTGTTTTGTGTATATGAGAGAAATATTTTCTAAACTAGTTTTTAGCATTGTATTAATTAATTAGAATCATTTCAAAAAGATCTTTGTCTCCATTTATTTTTTATTTCCATAAATATTTAGATCAGGAAGATAGGGCAGACCATAACTCACTGACAAACACAAAGAAACCTGTTAAACATGGCAGAGTCAATATTTTAAACCCAACATTTGAATAAATATTTATCCATTGTATGTATGTATGTATGTACTTATGTATGTAGTATATTCCAAGTTGAAGTAGTAGCAAATGACACAATTGCCAGATCAAAATCAAAATAAAAAAGAACACTAAATCACATCTTTATACTCAGTCTAGTTTACAAAACAAAAGGAGAACTTGTAAAATTTGGGGTTGACACTTCAGATCAAACTGGTCCAAATTGAAGGAGAGTGAATAATGGTTGGATAACATCTTTCCTCATAGTTACATGATTCCTGGTATATGATGAGAATGAATTCTGGGTGCCTTCATGGAACTACAGAATAATATCAGAACAAGAAGGAACCATAAGAAAAGATAATCTAGTTTAATCCTCAGATACAATCCCTGAAGTCCAGAGTTTACTAGAGACTTCCTCAATGTTTACTTCATAAAAAAGCCAAGAATGGTCATGATGAACACTGTGCATGTCTGTCTATATTCAGGTTGAATATAATAATCTATTTTCTGTCCCTCAGTCTTGTGAGAGAAAATGTTTTAAACTACTTTTTACATATATGTGTATTTATCTATTGAGTGTTTTACACAATTTGGTATAAAATTCAGGGAACTCTTTCATAATATTCCCAGCAAAACAATACCATTTTTTAATTATTCTTCAGTCATCCAATTAGGTTAATGCACTCTTGCATATCTTTGTCTGTAATTTATGTACCTAGAACATGACATCTGTATTTTTGTAGTATTTTTTGTATGCATGTTAATATGGCATGGACCATGTTGACGTTATCAATTAAGCACGAGCTATCTCATGTTAGAGGTTAATTGTTCTCATTTATCTTTTTTTTTTTTTAAGATTTTATTTATTTGACAGAGAGACAGTGAGAGAGGGAACACAAGCAGGGGGAGTGGGAGAGGGAGAAGCAGGCCTCCCGCCGAGCAAGGAGCCTGATGCGGGACTCGATCCTAGGACTCTGGGAACATGACATGAGCCAAAGGCAGATGCTTAACCAAAAGAGCCACCCAGGAACCCCCTCATTTTTTCTTAATAGCAGTTACTTTACCTACACTGAACACCTCAAGATGCCCAGTAGATGATGGTAAATGATGTTATTAACATTTGTGAAGCTACTTAAAAGTTTATTTCTCAAAAAATAATGACAGCTTATTAACAGTCAAGTAATATACAACAAACCAATTATAAAAATACCAACTAGCTAAAAAGTACTTTGAAAGGTAGTAATTGCCAGCAATGCTGTCTCTATATATTAGGCAATTGTTAAACAGCAAATGCTATTCTGTTCCAACTGTTATGTAAGAGCTTATCAAAATAGCAGGGAAGGGTTAAGGTACAGTTTGAAAAAGCATAATCAACATTGTATCACTTTTATTTTGAAAAGAAATACATACCTATTGGTTTCAGAAGGAAAGTCACTGACAGTAAAATTGGGCAAAATTCTTCTTGACTTGGTGGGTATACATAGAAGAGATTGATTTTCAACTGACAGGGTGACCTCCTAAAATATGTGTCTGAATCTCTAATAGTTGATGAAGTTTTTATGCTTATTCAAAGCAATAATAGGTTAAGAAATGGCTGAGAACACTGTTTCTTGGTTAACACTTCTGGACCACATATTAAAAAGAAAAAAAGAGATGCAAAGTGCCCAAATCATCAATGAACAGTTTTATAAGCATACGACAAGCATTCTACTTTTTATATTCTGGTTTTGACCCTTAGCCAGGTCATCTAAACAGTAGAGTTCTATTAATTCAAGAGCTGCTCTGTCTCCATTTATTTTCCTTTGCCTTCCCCCGACTCTCTCTCCTTTTCTTTCTTTCTTTTTGCATAGACATAACTATTATGTATCTGTCCTAGCTGCTTGTTGTCTTCCTTCTTACCCAGTATTCATTTTCAGATAGTTTACACTTTCTGATTTAAATATGATAAAATATCATGAAAACTATTGATTGTTTTATTGCCTTTTAGTGGGAAAAATATCAGAAATAATACAAGAAAGCCCATCTTTTTAAGACGGTTTGCCCTACATAGTAGACCCAAAGGATGTAGATGGCTCAATAGCCAGCCATACGTTTTCAAATCTGAGGCAATCTGTGAATAAATCCAGGTTGGGATCAGTTGAACTTACTTTACAAAGCAGTAGCCACATTTCACATACAGATAAAAATCTGATTATGAAAAATAGTATTCAGTGATAGGTATTACTTGGTATTTGGATATGCCCAAAAGATTATATTGAACAAAGGTTTAGCTACGTCAGATGGCATATTGCAAACAAATGATTTGGCCGTATTTTATATTTGTCTTTCTTTGGGTTCCCCAAATCAACTGGCTGAAAGATTATAACTGTAGTTAGTCATTTCATGCCTGAGCACTTTATCTATTTTAAATACAAATCTGAATCCACTCAAATAATTATAGACCCAAAACTGTGGACAAACTTCCCCAAGCTTAATATGGTAGTATGTGAAGACTATGAATACTTTAAAAAAGGTCTCCAAAATAACGGTTAAATAATGAGAACATACTTAAATTCCCCAAGCCAGGTGGGAAATTATTCTTAAACTAGTCTTTAAATATATATATATATATATATAATGAGATAATATATTTTTAAAGTAGATTATAGATTTTTTTATCAGTAAGAAGATATCAATAATAAAAGATATTTTTCCATGTTAAATTTTCCTAATTCAAAAGGAGGGTATAAAGTTTACCCTAATAACCTTTTTGATATATGGATTGGAATATAAAATTCATGAACTACTGGAAGATGTCAAGATTTGATTATAATTCATATTCTAGCCCTGTCATTCTGAGTCTCAGGCAAATCCTTAAACTTTGTGTTGCTTCACTTTCTTCTTGTGCAAAAAAAAAAAAAAAAGTTTAATAGTCTTTTGAACCCACCTATTGCAAGGTTATTATAAGACTTACTATATGATACCTGGCACAAAGAAGGTCCTTAGCAAATGTCTGTGAAACATTGGTGAACATGTGTATAAGGGTGAAAGAGTAAGGCAATATGCAAATAACAATATGCAAATAACCTAGCTTTCTAAATATTTACCTGTTTTGTTTTGTCGCTAATGACAGACTTTATTTGGATTTCATCAGATTTTCCATTGATGTCCTTTTTCTGTTCCAGAATCCAATCATTGCATTTAGTTACCATGTCTCCTTAAGTCTTCCCTAGCACTTTCTCAGTCTTTCCTTATCCCAAGACCTTGAAACTTTTTTGAAGAGTACTGAAACTTGTGAAGAGTACAGTCCTTTTGTAGCATGTCCTTTAGCTCAGATCTGATATTTTTCTCATGATTAGATTGAGGCTATGCATTTTTAGCAAAAAAACTTCAAGTGATGTACTTCCCCGGGAGGGTACATAGTGTCAATGTATAAAGTGGTTTCAGAAGTACTAACCCATAGACTTAGGAGAAACAAGTTTACTAACCAGGGTACAGTACTTGCATGCTTTTTAAGTGCTGAACTAGATATATATGCTACTTCAGATCCCCTGAGGCCCTTTTGAGTGCATTTTCTTTTAATTTCATACCTGAAGCTATAGCTAGAGTTCCCTGAGAGAGCCACTCCATGCCTGCATGCCTAGGCAGCTCCAGGGCGTATCTCGTTTCTTTCCATTTTCACTTGGGACCATAGGCTCAAGTGTAGAGTTCAGTGATTTGTAGCTGAGATTATTCTGTCTGTGCTCTTAAAATAGGTAATTAATCTCTTGATTTTTATGGTCTCCGTATGTACACTTATGTACATGTTTATTTCACATGCTCAAACAAGTAAAAACAGGGGTCAAGAATTAAAGGGCCTGAGATTTTTTTTTTTTTACCCTATTTGAAAACCAACAAGGTAGCTTGTTTGAGTTTCATGGATGATTATCATAAGACATATGAATCCTGGGTCAGAAATCAAAATGTTATAACTCACAACACAGCAGATATCATGAGCTTTATTTTCATGTTGGTTCCCTTATCCCCAAGTCCTACAGGAGTGATACAGAGGCAGATCCAACTGGATGCAGTGCACACAGTAGCTTTGGGTCACAGTTAAGAAACCTGAAACTTTTATAAGGGAACTGCAAGCTAATCTACTTACTTTTTGCCCTAGAGGAAGATATTGTCTGTTTTTCAAAGCTTTTAATGATACAAACATCCTTGAAAAGAAAGTACAGAAAAAATCAGTGCCCATGCTCAGAAGATGTGCAGAAATGGGAGTCTGATTGAGAATTTTATCATGAGAAGAGGTTGCAGACATCACCACACTTTATTCCTAGTTATTTTAATATGTATTCCCTAAGATTGAGGGCATTCTCCTACATGGCCTCATTGCCATTATCTCTCCTAAGAAAATTAGTGTTAGCAATTAACTTTTTCTCCATTATTTTTTCACTTTGCTCTCATGCTAGAATATTAGTATCTTTGGTACATGCAAGCATACATGATGGTGACTAGTTTACTAATTCACTAGTGTTCTATTTAGAGTTCTCCAGTGAAAGCAGTTATGTGTAAATATATTTAAGATCTCTGTTATGTCCTATGGGACCATGAGAAAGGATTGAACTGGCAAAACTTTTTGCTAGAAAAGAAAAATGTGATATTTAAACATTGGTGCAAATACAATAATTGTGGCAAATATAATAATAGCAGCATTAATAATAGCTGGCACTTAAAAAGCTCTTATTATGTACTAGGCACTATGCCAAGGTTTTACATCATTTATTCAGTTCATTCTTATAGCTATACTGTCAAGCTTTTGTAGATGAAAAAATTAAAATAACTTTCTCAAGGTCAGTGAGTCAACAGTAGAACCAGGACCTGAACCCAGGTCTGCAGAACTATGTTCTCAACTGCTGTTCAGTATTTTACTGTTCGTCCTCTGCTGGTGTGAGCTTGACTGTGTTCCATTAGCACAAATCATTTCCACAAAGCTACCTACTCTTTGAAGGTGGAACTATATATCTCTAGGCTTGGTGGCTTCCCACACCCTTTTAGAAGCATCACTAGATTCAAGACTTCAACAAGAGAGAACATGTGGTGTCAGAGGAAATGGTTTCAAAGTCATCATTAGAGACCTTAGTCCTGGAGTCAGACATAACAATGTTCAGATCCAAGCATATCACTTAACTTTTGTGGGAACTTGGCCGGGCAGCTAACTTCTGTATGACTACTCTTCTCTAAAATGTGGAGGACAGTGGTACTTGGGGCCTAGAACAAAGTCAGTAATCAAAATATGTCACTGATGATTCTTCACTTAACACCTCCATCTGGGGAGGGTCCTACCCCAACTTCCTTAGGGGGAGAGTGAGAACAGCAAGAGCAACCAAAGCCTAAGGCAGAGAAGTTGCTCTGGTCTCAGGACAAATGTGTGCATACAAGGCCCCAGTAGAGAGTATGACACATTTAGCCAGTTCTTGGCTCCCTCCACACAGCACTGATGACAAGCAAAAACCATGAATGTGAAACAGCATTATTTATTGGCTGAACTGCCTTGACCTGACTCAGTGAATAAATCAACTGGTGTCCGGTGCTCAAAAACACTCCTGAGAACACTGACTTAAACGTTTATTTCTCCTTTGCGACTTTTTTTCTTTTTCTGTGTTAAACACCTCTTAATAAACTCCCTCTGCTCCTGCAGTGTGGATGCTGCCACAGTTGACTTTGCCTCTAATTACTGTTCACTTCATTTGCCTGATGCTCACCTCCTAATGCCACAGCCATGAGATTTGGGAGGAGAAGTGGGGGCTCCCGCTGCCAGGGCAGCTGAGCTTGGGGAATGAGCAGTATAACTCCAGTTTGAGCCCCTGCTCAGACTCCCGCCAAGTTCTGGGCTTTCCTTGCCTTTATAACCAGTTCTGCACACTTAAGACTTTCTGACATTACGGTAAAAGTTTCCATGTGATCTGGCTAGTACTAAGTTTTTCCCTCTACTCTTAATATGCAGGGATAGCTGCTTCATAAGACTCTTCCATTGGATATGATGTCAACTTTCTATTGCAACAAGGGATCCTAGGAAGTGGCTCTTCAGAGAATAATCTCTAATAGAGTTCATTGTTGTCCATGATTGGTAGGAAAATACCCCAGACTTGGTGTGACTCATGCCTCCTCTCAATCATGATGTCCTTTCAACATTCCTGAAAATCAGATGAGGGAATCTTTCCCCAGAGCACCCACATTCTAGAATGTCATGAGTTTGACATGTTGGATTACTCCACAATTTTCTTCCATGAGGTTTTGGAACATGTTACACAAATGAAGTACACCACACCCGTGAACAACAGTTTCCCACAGCAACTTCAGTTATGTATATGCTTGGCATACATTTGATTACATGGATTCAGCTATGGACTCGTAGGAGGAAAGTGGAAATCAATGACATAAATTTGGAAGTGAAAGAGTGACCATCTAATCCAATAGTTTTAAACATTTTTTAGCCACACATTGCTTTGTTCAGACAAAATGTTATGTTCAATAGAAAAAAAAGATTAAAGAAAAAGCACTCCAACTGATGTAGGGTTGACTATGGCTCTGGGGATGGTGCAGACTAGAATTGCCTGATCAACCCATTTCCCTACAGTTCCAGTCCCTCTCCTCACACCAAGCAAGCCCTAAATAATTTCTAGAGTTCCATGGGGCACAGATTGGAAATTATTTATCTAACCAATCCTCTCAGTTCAATTATAACTCACCAAATATTTGTTGAGCACCTCCTTCATTAGTGACACTCTACTAAGTGCCTAAGACACAAACGACCTCGGTTCTGCTTTCAAAGGGCTTACAGTCTAGAGAGGATTCATTTCATAATTTAATGTGTTCAGTGTTCTGATTGAAGTTTGCTTGGGGCATATGGAACTGCAGAGGTACAGTCTGGGAACTGTAACAAAGGACATCCTGTAGAAGTTGATCTGATGATTGACTTGCTAGAATGAAACCACACTGGAAACATAAACAGAAACATCCAGAATCAAACTGACTGACGGTAGGTACTATGGTGAGCTCTGTGAATTGTGTAAGACTGAAGAATCACAGACCTGTACCCCTGAAACAAATAATACATTATATGTTAATAAAAAAAATTAAAAAAGAAGAACCTCAGCTTTGGAGTCAGGCTGACTGGATGGATCAATTTGGGCTAGAGAAACTAAACCTCAGTACTCCCCTATAAAATGGTGGATCACACTTGATTCAGGGTGTTGCAAATATTAAAGTAGGTAATGTATGCACAGTGCTGGATCTCATGCCCAGAGCATGGTAGCTATTTGCAGACTAGTCTGTTGTCTATTCCCCTTCTGCCTCAAGCTCATGATTTTAGGTGAAAGAAAGACTAGTTTTTAGGCATAGTGCCACCTAAGAGACTTCTCTCTAAAAAATGTCTTCAAGGCGCTGCTATTTGAAAATTTGCCACTTCATACCCTTTGGGTCGAAGAATAAATGCCTCAAAAAGTACAGCCTTCTGGAATTGCTACTGACACTGCAGAAAAGCTTTTTAGTATTTAGAATCTTTTACCTACCCTCTAAACTTGGTTGTTAGAGAATAAGCCTGATGTCATGAGTCATTTCTGCAACATTTCCCTCTATAATTTGAGAGGCACATAAATTCAGGAGTAAAGGTGATCTGCTATAAAAGGAAGTGGTAACTGATACATACCCATCATTACTGCTTAATGCAATTCAGCTATGAATGTGTACACATCTTCCATTACAGGGCAATTTAAATTCTTTATATATTTTAATTGTGTCTGATATAGATGAAACAGGTGAATTGCCATTGACTTTTTTTTTTTTTTTTTGCAAGAAACTATTCTGAAATAGGTAACAGGTGGATAAAATGGGCTGTGTTTCAGACCAGGACAGTTACTGTTTTCTTTTCAGTTATCCTAAATTTATTACCATGGCTGAAAATAAGATTGTACAAAGGAGACTTCCCCTAATCTCTATGTATGCAGAAGATGAGTGATATTTTCATGTTACTATTTTTCATGTTTCTTATGACTGACTGATTAGGATTTCATTTACTGTTACTTTTTCTCCAGTTCCCATCAGTTTGAAATAGATGTTGAAAGATGCCCCTAGGTATATCATAATTGTTTCCCATCAACCTTCTTTGCCTTCAGGTTTCTGTGCATGTCCTTATTAAATAAATGTTTGTAAAAGTAACCTTACCATTCTGATTTTCCACTGTGACTTTACTAGATAGATTGTTCATCATTTATTATCATCTAGCAAACATGCCTCAAGACTTTCATTTGAATCCGATGATGCTTGCTCAGGGGAAAAATAAATGAACCTACTACTAAGAGAAGCTTTAAAGGCATTTGGCTTTACTTGGTGCATAATTTCTTCTTTGTGTGTTTCAAGAGGAAGAAACAACCTGCTCTGGAGGGAATTACAGCTAGATTTTAATTTTCACCTCTTCCCCAGAGTGCCTGGAAATTCACACATCCTCACCCAAGTTTTCTTAGCTATATTTTAAAGGCTTGACTTAAAAAATTTTTCGCTTGCGTTTTCTATTCTGCTTCTATTGTCTGACCTAATGACACAGAACAATATCTTAAGTGGCTGTACTCTCAGATTCATTTCACAATGGACTACATTTAGCATCCAGTTCAGTGACATTTCAGAACTTCTTTCATATTGATCTTCCATTTTGGACCATGCAGAAACAGTACAACTGGGTTCATTCCAGCCAGTTCCAGGAAATGTGGCTCCTAAGCATAAGTGGTCAACAAAGTACCTGTTTACAGTAAATGTGTATTTTGTGAATAGTTCATAAACACTGTCAAACTAGGCAGAAAAACATTCTCATGAAAAAACATCTGTCCATCCAAGACAATTGCCCTCACTCTTCTATAGTTCCCACTGGAGATTGTTCTGAGAACTAGATTAATTTATTTCTTGATTGTCAGACACAGTAAAATTGTGAGTCAGACTAAATTCTAGATTTCAAGAGTTCAGAAGTAAGTACTCTGTACTCAAAATAAAGAAGCAGGCTGTTAGCTCTTTCTCATGCAGTTTGCTCCACTCAGTCATTACTGTATTTGTTGAAAAAGGTAACAATCAGGACTTTCTTTCTTTCTTTTTCTTTCTTTCTTTCTTTCTTTTTCTTTCTTTCTTTCTTTCTTTCTTTCTTTCTTCTTTCTTTCTTTCTTTCTTTCTTTCTTTCTTTCTTTCTTTCTTTCTTTCTTTTATTCATTTATTCAGAAAGTGGTGGGGAGAGGGGCAGAGGGAGAGAGAATCTTAAGCAGACTCTGTGCCCAGCTCGGAGTCCCACATAGGGTTCGATCTCAGGACCCTGAGATCATGACCTGAGGTGGTATCAAGAGTCAGATACTTAACCAACTGAGCCACCCAGGTGCCCCAGGACACTTTTTTTAAAAAGCTGCCTAGAACATCGACTTGTTTGGCAGAGGATTCTACAGTGAGGCTGTGTAGCCCGTTGTGAACCTTGGAGGGGGATGTTTTTCTATGATGTAAACATTTTTAATGGTCTCATGCATTTAGAATTTGTCTGAACATTTTCTTTTTTCTCCTAATAGAAACAAATGTTGGGATAATAGCTATGCCTACCTTGGGGACTTCCTCCTACTATGCTATGGTACTGAAAGGACACCAGTGGAATGGAGTATACATTAACATAATTATATTCGTTCTTTCATGCAACAAATTATGTTAAGTGCATACTGTGTACAAACATTGCATGAAATATTGGAGGGAATAGAGGTAGACCAGACAATTTATTCCTCAGGGGTTTCTCAGTTAGAGAGGCCAACAAGTGAGTCAATAGTCACCAAGTAGAGTGAAGAATGTTTTGGCTGTTGTACCACTTGTTATGTGGGAGAACAGCAGGGCGACTAACTCAACCTGCCACAAGGATTACGGAAAGTATAGCTAACATTTAGCTCTGAAAGACAAAGAGGAGTTGCTGGGGTTGTTAGGGAGAACAGGGTCTGGGATAATGTAAACTAGAATGTCCAGGATGTGCTGAAAGGGACTGACAATAGATGGGAGTGGATGTTATGAGAGATGAACTGAAGAGGGCAGCAGGAGCTATTTCAGGGAAAGGCATGGATGTGGTGTAAAAATGAGGTACTCTGCTGAGAACTCTGGGAAGGTACTAGGAGTTGTTTCTTCCTCCCTTCCTTTCTCCTCCCTTTCTCCATTCTATCTGCCCCCCATCCCGCAACTCTCTCAATCTCTCTAAATCTTTATTAGGTATAATAAAACCCACACATCTTTAAGAGGTGAAATTTAATAAATTTTTTCACAGATTTCTATACCCATGAAAGCATCGACACAATCAACATAATGAACCTATCCATCATCCCAAAGGTCTCCTCCTGCCCCTTTGTGATGTGTTTCTTCACCATAGATTAGTTTGTGTTTTCTAGAAATTTATATAAAAGAATGGCAGAATAAGTACTTAAAAAATCTGGCTTTTCACTCAGCATAATTATTTTGATATTCACTGACGTTGTCCAATACTCGATTGTATGAATATACCACATTTGTTTATCTGTGTACCTGTTGGTGGACATTAAGGTTGTTTTGGTTTATAAAGCTGCTAAGAACATTCCCACATAACTGTGTGCAAATACGGTTTCACTTCTCTTGGGTAAACATCTAGGAATGAAATAGATGGACAATATAATAGGTGTTTAGTGCTTAAGAAAATGTCAACCTTTTTTTCAAACTGTTTCATGTTTTCTCCAGCAATGTGTGAGAATTCCAGTTGCTTCATATCTCCACCAACACTTGATATAGTCATGTTTTAAATTTTAACTGTTATAGTGGATATCTAGTGGTATATTATTTTGGTTTTAATTTGCATTTCCCTAATGGCTAATGATGTTGAACATCTTTTTCTTTGCCTATTTGCCACTGACATACCATCTTTGGTAGTTTCTATTCAGATATTTTGCTCATTTGCTTTTCTTTTTGTTATCATTTAATTTAGAGGGTTCTTTATATATTCTGGATATGTCTTTCAACAGAAATGTGAGTTGCAAATATTTTCTCCCAATTTGTGGCTTATCTTTTATTTTCTCCATATTATCTTTTAAATAGTAGAATTTTTTAATTTGGAGTTTTTCAGTATTTTATTTTATGGATTGTGATTTTGGTTTGTACCTAAGAAGTCTCTGTCTAAACCAAGGTCACAAAAATATTCTGTGTTTCTTTAGGAAGTTTTAGATTTTTTGAGTTAGTATTTAGGTAATCAAATTTGAATTAATTTTTATAGTAGGTACCCTTTTTAAGATTTTATTTATTTATTTAACAGAGAGAGAGAGAGACAGCAAGAGAGGGAACACAAGCAGAGGGAGTATGAGAGGGAGAAGCAGGCTTCCCACTGAGCAGGAAGCCCATGCGGGGTTCGATCCCAAGATCCCAGGACCTTGGGATCATGACCTGAGCCGAAGGCAGATGCTTAACTGACTGAGCCACGCAGGCACCCCTTTATAGTAGGTACCCTTTATAAAGTTGAGGGAGTTCCCTTCTTTTTCTGGTTGCCTAAGAGTTTTTTTTATGAGGAATAGACATTAGATTTTTGTCAGATGTTTTCTTCTGCATCTATTGAGATAGTCCTATGTATTTTTCTCTCTTAGTTTGTTGATGTAGTGAAATACATTGATTTTTCAAATGTTAAACTAGGCTTGTACTTCCTAGATCAACCCAAATTGGTCATGATGTATTAGACTTTTTATATATTGTTGAATTTGATTTGCTAAAATAAATTTTCCATCTATGTTCATGAGAGATTTTGGTTTGTAATCATCTTGTGACATTTTTGTCTAGTTTTGATATCAGGGGTTTGATAACTCAGGGGTTAAAGGAGAAATTAAAAGAGGAAACTCTAAACTTTTTTCAATTCAACTAAAATGAAATTGCAACATAACAATATTTATGAGGTGCAGCTAAAACAGTAGGGGGATTTATAGCATTAAATGCCTACACTAGAGAAAGAAGATCTTGAATCAGTAACCTCAGCATCAACCTTGAGAGATTTTGGTTTGTAATCATCTTGTGACATTTTTGTCTAGTTTTGATATCAGGGTCACCTTGTTCTCTTAGAATAAATTTGAAAATAGTCCCTCTTCAATTCTCTGTATAGATTTGGCATTATTTCTTCCTTAAAACTTGGTAGACATCACATCTGAAGCCATCTAGACTGGATTTTTCCTTGTGAGAAGGTTTTAACCTGCAGATTCAATTTCCTTAATACTGAGGGGGCTACTCAGATTATTTCCTTCTTCTTGAGTAAGCTCTGGCAGTTTGTGTCTTTCAAAGAATTGGTCCATTTCTGATTTTGGGGAGTCATACATCTGTTTATATTATTTGCTTATCTTTTTTATATCTGCAGAATCTGTAGTGATGTCACCTCTCCAATTTGTGGTAATGTTGTCTTTTTCCTCATTATTCTGGTTAAAGGTATATGTATTTTATTGATTTCAAAGAACTTGTTGATATCTGCTCTTATCTTTATTATTTCCTTTGTTCTGTTCCCTCTCTAGTTAATTTAGTCTTTTTCTAGTTTCTTAAGGTTGATGTTGAGGTTACTGATTCAAGATCTTCTTTCCCTAGTGTAGGCATTTAATGCTATAAATCCCCCTACTGTTTTAGCTGCATTTCATAAATATTGTTATGTTGCAATTTCATTTTAGTTGAATTGAAAAAAATTTTAGAGTTTCCTCTTTTAATTTCTCCTTTCACCCCTGAGTTATTTTGAATCTGTTGTTTGGTTTTCAAATTTTTTTAGCATTTTTTTCTGCTATTGCTTTCTAATTTAATTACATTTTGGTCTGAAATATATTTTGTCTGGTTTGAATAATTTTAAATTTATTAAGATTTATTTTATGCCCTGGAATTTGGTCTATCTTAGTAAATGTTCTACATGCACATGGAAAGAATATGCATTTTACTTTGGTGTGGTGAAGAATTCTATAAATGACAGTTTTGTCTAATTTGTTGGTGGTGCTATTCAAGTCTTATTTTATCCTTAGGTTTTTAATCTACTCATCCTGTCAATTAATTGAGAGAAAAGAACATTGAAATGTCTGACTATAATTATGGATTTGTCTGTTTTTCCTTGTAGTTCTATTGGTTATGCTTCATGTGTTTTTGAAGCTGTGCTGTTGCATGTTTAGACTTCTAGGGTCTTCTTGATGAATTGATTTCTTTGTCCTTCTGCAATAATCTTCTCTATCCGTGGTTATATTTCTTGCTATAAAATCCATATTGTCTGATATTATTTTAGTCACTCCAGCTTTCTTTTGATTTGTGTTAGCTTGACATATCTTTTCCCATTCTTTTACTTTTAAGTTAATTGTGCCTTTAGGTTTCTTGTAGATAGCCTATGGTTGAATCTTGATTTTTTTTCATCCAATCTGATGATCTCTGACACTTATTTGGGGTTTTAGATCATTTATATTTAATGTGACTACTGATATGGTTAGGTTAAAAATCTATCATTTTGCTATTATCTGTTTTCTCCATATGTCTTTGTTCCCTTTTAATTATTTTCTTCCTTCTTTTGTATTGAATATTTTAAATTTCCATTTAATTTTCTTTGATTTAAAAGTTAAGACACCTAGTTCTGTTTATTTGTTTTACTTTTGTTTTTCTAGTGGTTGCTTTAGATTTATTGCATACATTTTAAAATATCACAATCTAGTTTCAGATAATATAATACCATTCACATATAGGGTAAGAATTTTGCAACAGTTTACTCTCATATCCTTCCTCCTGGTCTTTTTGCTATTGTTGCCATAAATTATGTCTACTATATTATAATGCCTCAATATTTGTTGTTACTTTGTCTTTATGGGTCATTTATATTTTAAAAAAAATTATTATATTTGCCCACATATCTACCCTTTCTGGTGCTCTTTATTTCTTCATGTTAATCCAGATTTCCATCTGGCATCATTTTCTTCCTGCTTGAAATATTGCTCTTTCTCTTTCTCTCTCTCTCTCTCTTTCAGTAGTGCAGGTCTGCTGGTGATGAATTATACTATTTTCTATATATCTCAAAAAAACTTTATTTTACCTTAATTTCTGAAATATATTCTCACTGGTTAGGAATTCCAGATTAGTAGATTTTTTTCTTTCTCTACTTTAGAGGTGTTGTATGCCCTTCTGTTTAGTATTACTTCTGATGAGAAATCTGTCATTTTACTTTTATTTTTCTTTACACATGGGTTTTCTTTCCCCCTTCTTCAACCTACACTTTTTTAGATTTTGGATGTTTTACTGGTTTTAAACAATTTATTATTATCCTAATGTTATTTACTTTATGTTTCTTTTGCTTGGGGTTCACTAAGTCTGTTGGACTTATTTGTTTGCATTTTCCTCAAATTTGAAAAATATTTGGCCATTTAAAAAAAATGTTTTTCTACACTCACCCTACATCCTTTGGGATCCCCCATTACCATTACATGTGTCTTAGACTGCTTGATGTTATTGCATAGTTCAGAGATTCTCTGATTAAAATAACTTTTATACATATGGAAAAAAAGTGATGTGAACCTGAATGCAGTCTGTGACAGTTGGAACATGAGGTAATTAAATATTTTGTAGCCATTTAAAAATAGAGTTTACAAGGACCAAATGGCATGATTGAAAACAAGTTATAATATAACATTAAATTTTAAAAAGCAGAGTACTAAGTCATTTATATTATATTTTACTAAGTAAAAAAAGGAAACCTCCTGTAAAACTCTATGTTTTGGGACAAAAATGTTGCAGAAACACGTAGCATTGTACTTATTGCATAGTAAAATCATGAGTGATTATGTTTTTTACCATTTTCCTGTATTTTCTGAATTTTATTTCATAAGCCTTTTCATTATAAGAAAAACAAACTTTTAAAGATATTTAGAACCTAAAATAAGTAACACTGGACATTGATTGATATTACATATATTAGTAACTAAGTATAAAGGGAGTGTTTTGGCTAACCTTTTTTAATTTGGGACTTAGATAACTAACCATATAGCCATATGGGAGAAGATACTGAGTTTATTTTGAAGCTGTTGAATTTGAAGTACTTGAGAGATAGCTGGGTAGAAATCTCTAGCAGAGTGCTGGTTTCAAGTTTCTGAAACTCAAAAATGAGTTCTTGGCCAAAAATACACATTTGGGAATCATTGATAGTAGTTGAAGATGTAGATTTAAATAAGGTTACCTAAATGTCATAATTCTTAAGATTTTATCATATTTTTAATTTAGCTCCTTAAATGGATACACTACTCTATCAGAATCATAATTAAGCAAATCTCCTATTCATTGGCTTAATGATAAATTACAGAATAATTATATATTTATGATATAGATTTAATTTTAATATAATTGCTTCCAGCATTATAGTACTATTGGTTAATAGTAATAATTCCCAAAGTATAAAAAATATTCCAAGTTTAGAAACTAATACTGCATGATGATAGTGCCTGATTAAAAATTTTATGTGCATTGAATCTTTGAATGCCATTGTACTCTAAGCTTTTTGAAATCAGTGTTTCTTGTTCACCTTTCACACAGGCTGGTACATAGTAGAAACCCAATAAATATCTGCTGAATGTGTGACAAAGACAGTGTAGCAATGAAATGAAACTGGAGATTATATATA
>NC_138380.1:34885940-34900690 GCF_054177405.1 Leptonychotes weddellii | reverse complement strand
GGGTGGGAAGAGAAGGACTAGAGGACCATACAAACAGGAATTCTACTTTATTATGTTTTTTCTTTTTTTATTACATATTATCAACCTTTAAGAAAATGACATCAATATTAACCAATTCTGTGTAAGACCTATATAAATACTGATTTCTGCTGATAACTTTTTTTTGTATTTTTTTAAAAAAGAGAAGGAATCCAGGTCCCTTTGTTCCTAGCCCCTTAGAGTTACCTTAACCCTACAGATTTTAGGGCTCATGCCTATTTATTTTACTAATGTTACACATACAGTAGTGGAGTGTTTAAACCTGCTAAAGTCTCAAGGCTAATATTAAAAATCCAGTCTCCCTGGTTTGCTCTGTTTTCTTGGAATATTTTTCTTTTTCCAAGTAAAATTCAGTAAAACACTTTGAGATTGGTTGGTCATTTTTCATTATTAGTTAAATCCAATGTTTTTATTTCCTTTGCACTCTTAAAGTAATAATGAAAATTGCTTATTCACAGAGTAGATAGTGAAATTCTCACTGATTAAATGGGATGAGTGAAGCTTTTAATGGAAAAGTTTGTAGTCAACCAAGCCGGTTCTGGACTGGAAACCAAAATATTACGGGAACTTATGAAGTGACTATGGACCCTGGCATTTGTGTTGCATGTGTGAAAATTCTCTTTGGAGTTACAAAATATAATAACCTGCCAATTGCTTGTTCTATTGCATTTGACAAAACCACCTTGTTTTATGTACATTGTTGGAGCTGCTGACTGAAATGTGTAGAAATAGATGAGACACTGAAAACCTAATTTGATTTAAGAATGCTGAAGAGGGAGCCCACAGCTCCAAAATGATGGTTCAGCTAGTGCTCATAGATGGGCTCCTAACCTGCAGCTACAATATTTTTTGAGCCCCCTGTGAGTATTAAGTTAGATTTGTGGGTTACACAGGAAGAAAGGCATTATATTTGTTTTGTAAGGGAAAGAGCATGGGTTTTGGAGATAAGCAGGTGGTTAGGACTAAACATCCCCTCCAACAGACCCCTCAGGTCTGGCTAGATTACTGTGCAAAATAGGGGTCCAATTTGACACTCCTGCCTGCAGAGTATGAGTTCCTGTTTCCTTAGCATTTGGTATACTCAAACTTTTTAATTTTGGCAGCCATTGGCATTTATTTATTGTTTTATTTGCATTTCCCTTATTGCTAATGAGGTGTAGCATATTATAAGTTTATTGGCCACTTGGCTTCCTCTTCTGTGAATTGTAGCTTCATAGACTTTATTCATTGATTTGACCTTTTCTTATTGATTTGTAGTTCATTGATATTCTGAGTGAAAATCTTTTGACTTATTATATTGCCAACTGTTCTTGCAGTCCTTAATAAGTCTTTTAATTTCGTTTATGGAGTCTCTTGTCATGCAGAATCTTAAAATTTTGATATTGTCAAATTTATCAACCTATTTCCTTCATTGATTATGCTGTTTGTGTCCTGTTTAAGAAATTCTTTACTGTATCAAGGTAATAAAAATAGTCTTTTATAAATTTCTTCTGAGGGTTTCAAAGGCTTTTTGTTCTTTGGGTTTTGTTTTGTTTTCATGTAGTTCTCCAAAATACCTCGATTTCACTTCAAAGTAAAATTTTAAGTAAGGATCTAATTTTTTCCATATGGAAAGCCAATTTACTTGTGCCATTTATTAAATATCTAACCTTTCTCCATGATACTTAGTTCATTTCTATTTTATATACCAGGTTTCTACATATTTTGTGGTCTACTTTGACATTTGTTATTTTCTAAATACATAATTTTTCATAGTTTTCATTATGATTTATTCTTCAACCTATATATTATTTAGCAGTATGACTTTTAGTTACATATTTTTAAATAGCTCTGTTATTGGCTATTTCTAATTTAATTGTTATGTGATAATAGGATATGATCGGTAGATTAGCTGTTTTGGGGAATTTGTTGAGACTTCTTTGCAGGCTAGTGAGTGGTCAGCCTTTGAAAATTTTTATGTGCAGAGCATTTAATAAAAAAATAGAAGAAAGAAAGGAAATTTTTTTATTATTACACTACATCAAAAACTAATGATGTACTATATGTTGGCTAATTGAAAAGAAAATTTTTATGTGCACTTGAAAACTAGTTGAATGCAGAGTTCAAAACATACCTAATAGATACAGCATGGTAATGTGTGGTGTTCAAATCCTGTATAGCCATACTAGCTTTTCAAATGCTCAATCTCAGTTTCTAAAACATAATTTAAAATGTTCAGCTTGGATGGTGGATTACTGAATTACTCCTTGTAATTCTGTAATTCTGTCAGTTATATGTTCTGCCTAGTGATGTTGGTTGCATAGAAGTCAGGATTTGTGTATTTTCTTTATGTATTTTTCATTATTATACATTGTGTACTTATCTTCAGTGAATTCATTTTTGCTGTTATTTTGTTTTCCTTTGCAAGTTTCCTGATGTGAATTCAATTCTAGAATGTGGTTTCCCATTTCCCTCAATCTGCCCCATGGTTCCCGCATTTCTGATTTATTTTCATATTAACTTATTGGGTTTTGATCTTGCTTAATTACTTCAGTGTAGAATTCCAGTTTCTTGTGGTTGACTCCTTTTTCATCCATGGCCCTATGTGAACTGTAAGCTTCTTTTTTTTTAAATTTAAATTCAATTAATTAACATATAGTGTAGTATTAGTTTCAGAGATAGAGTTCAGTGATTCATCAGTTATATGTAACACCCAGTGCTCATTACATCTGATGCCCTCCTTAATGCATGTCACTCGGTTATCCCATTCCCCAACCCCTCTCCCCTCCAGCAATCCTCAGTTTGTTCCCTATGATTAAGAGTCTCTTATGGCTTGTCTCCCTCTTTGATTTCATCTTGTTTTATTTTTCCCTCCCTTCCCCTGTGCTCCTCTGTTTTGTTTCTTAAATTCCACATATGAGTGAAATCATATGATAATTGTCTTTCTCTGATTGATTTATTTCACTTAGCATAATGCCCTCTAGCTCCATCCACATCGTTGCAAATGGCAAGATTTCATTTTTTGATGGCTGAGTAATATTTCATTGTGTGTGTGTGTGTGTGTGTATTCAATGGACATCTCAACTCTTTCCACAATTTGGCTATTGTGGACATTGTTGCTATGAACACTGGGGTGCAGGTGCTCCTTAGGATCACTACGTTTGTATCTTTGGGGTATATACCTACTACTGCACTTGTTGGGTCATAGGGTAGTGCTATTTTTGACATCTTGAGGAACCTCCATGCTGTTTTCTAGAGTGGCTGTACTGCTTGCATTCCCACCAACAGTGTGAGAGGATTTCCCTTTCTCCACATCCCCGCCAACATCTGTCGTTTCCTGACTTGTTAATTTTATCCATTCTGACTGGTATGAGTCAGTATCTCATCATGGTTTTGATTTGTATTTCCCTGATGCTGAGTGATAGTTGAGCAGTTTTTCATGTGTCTGTTGGCCATTTGGATGTCTTCTTTGGAATTTTAAGCTTCTTAGTATATTCTCAGAGTCAGTTGGTGGAATTTTTCAGGTCTCATATCCAGTTCTTCTTTGAAGTCTTTTGTGTCCCTCAGTATTATGCTACTAGAGCAGCTCTAGCAGGAGAAGTTTGGACTGTGAGCACCCATTCCTTTTCTACAACCCTTCGACATTAAGGTTTATATTTGCCTGTAATGGCTTGCAAACCATTTATCTGCAACCTCTGATCACCTCACTCTATGTGTCCTGTTATTTCAAGCTCCTGAGTTTTCAAGGAGCTCTTTTCAGTTTTATGTTTACTTATGTATTTTCAATTTTTTCAATGTAATTTTACTACAGTTCCTCTTCAATTTCTGCGCAACTGTGTTTGTGTGTCTGTGTATATAGAAGTGAGATGATAATTCCAAGTAAGTTAATTCGCTAAATTAACCACATATACCCAAATGCATGAGTATTTTTTTGTTTTTAATTTAAAATTAAAAATAATGTCTTAAAGACATCAGATAACAGATTTTTCTTTTTTTGACATATTTTTCTCATTTAACTATTAATGATTCTCCTGACCTTAGATATACTCTAAAATAAGTATTTTGAGGGGTGCCTGGGTGGCTCAGTTGGTTGAGCAGCTGGCTCTTGGTTTTGGTTCATGTCATGATCTTAGGGTCCTGGGATCAAGCCCTGTATCTGTCTCCACACTCAGCAGGGAGTCTTAAGTATTCTCTCTCTCTCCCTCTGCCCTTCCCCCTGCTCATTCTCTCTCTCTCATATAAATAAGTCTTTAAAAAAAATGGGTGCCTGGGTGGTTCAGTCAGTTAAGCGTATGTCTTCTGCTCAGGTCATGATCTCAGGGTTCTGGGATCGAGCCCCTTGTTGGGCTCCCTGCTCAGCAGGGAGTCTGCTTATCCCTCTCCCTCTGCCCCTCCCCACCTGCCACCTTTGCTCATGCTCGCTCCTACTCTCTCTCTCTCAAATAAATAAAATCTTTAAAAATAAAAATAAAGTATTTTGAATAGTGGCATAATAGTACATGGATGAGGTAAAAATGCTTATATCTACTATTTCCCTATTGATAGTTTTATTTATTGCTACTATATGCAATGCTATAGTAAAAATACCTTCCACTTATTATTATATATTTGCATTTTTAACCTATAAAGTAGATAGCCAAAAATAGAATTTCTTAGTTGTAATGTATGTATTTTATTTTACTTCATTTTAATAGATATATAGATTATTCTAATTTTTTCTATAAAATTTACATCCCCATCAAAAACATTTAATATTGTCAGTTTCACTGCATCCTTTCAGCACCATTGGGTATTACTGCAGCTTTTTTTTTAACTGAGGAATAGATGGCATGCAATACTGCATTCATTTCAGGTGTATAACAAAGTGATTCAATAATTATATACATTATAAAACGTTCACCATGGTTAAGTATAGTTACCATCTGTCACCACACAAAGTTATTACAATATTATTGACTATAATCCCTATGCCATACTTTTCATCCCTATGACTTTGTTATTTTATAACTGGAAATTTGTACCTCTTAATCCCTTTCACTTATCCACACCCCCCTCCTCCCACTCCCCTTCCCTTCTGGGAACCATAAATTTGTTATCTGTATTTATGAGTCTGGTTCTGTTTTGTTTATTAGACTCTATATATAGGTAAAATCATATGGTATTTGTCTTTCTCTTTTTCTGGATAGTTTTTCTTGCAGTTTTTAATTTTTATCAATCTTATAAGTGGAATATGGTTTTAGTCAGCATTTCTCTGGCTACATGTGGGATTGAGTATCATATCAGAAATCATTTGGATTTCCTTTTCTGTGATTTGTCTGTATTCTTGCCCTTGATCATTTTCTTTTTATAGATTAGTCATTGTAGATGATATTGAGGATGTTCATATGGTCAAATATAGGTATTTTCTTTGATTAAATATGGATTTTGTGTGTAAGAAGTTGTTTCCAACACTGTTTATTCAGATACAAAATTTTTTATAATTTAATTCTTTTGAATCTTTTTAACTTACTATATTTGAGTTGTTAAGGGTCTTTTTTGGTCATGCAGCTGATTATGTTGTCATCATTTATTTTTTATAAATGGGAAAGCTGACTTTGACTAACAATACTTGGTACTATCAAAGTAAATCATTATTTTATCCAAATAGAGTTATTTTTTTATCCTTTTTACCCCTCCCTCACCTGTATTTTTTCTTATCATAGAAGCCTGGAGTTATATAATGGTTTTCTAATTTAGGCTCTGACTCAGATCTTCAGATCAATAAGAGTCCTCTAAATTAGATTCTTCACTTTACTAAGAGTAGTGGTTCTTAAACTAACATACATCAGAGTTATCCAAATGCTTATTAAAACACAAATTGCTGTACTACATACCCAGAGTCTGCAATTTAGCAGATTTAGCATAGGATCAAATAATTTCCATTTCTAATAAGTTCTCAAGTGATGGTGAGGCCACTGTTCCAGGTACCACACTTTGTGAACCATTAGCTTAGGAAAATGGCCTTTAACTCCAGAGTCATCCAAAGCACTATTAAAATATTTGGAAGTTGAAGTCCTACCCCAGATCAATTAAATTAGCTTCTAATTTAGATAATGTTTCCTTGGCTCTATCCTGTGGACAAAATCCACAGTCAGCTCTTTTTATATATGGGGATGGGGAGTGGCCTGATTATCTCAGCTTTTTGGAAGAAAGTTTTGTAATTAGTTATTCTGAACATCATTGCATTTTTCATTCCTGTTCTTCATAGTTATTACTTCTAAATGCGGAGTTTCTTAGCAGCTTCATTTGGAGGAACAGTTCACAACTTGGTCAATCCACTCCTGTACCTGTTTTAGAATGTGGAGTGCTTTGCTCTGGTTTCATAATTCATGAGAATATTCATCTAGTATTTTTTGTCTCTTAAGTATTTATGTTTGAGACTTGGAAAAAAATTATAAAAACAACAAATAATTATAGCTGCATGAGTAGGTATGTTATTATTAACTCTTTACAGATAAGTAAATTGAGTCTCCAAGGAAGCAAGTAATATGGTCAGGATTTCACAGTCAGTATGATTAGGAGTCCCAGTTACTTACCCAGTTGGGTACATTGAATAGTCCTAGAATGTGTTGGTTCATAACCTCCTTGGGAGCTTCCCAGGTGTAATCTGAAACTGGCCCCCAAACATGGAGGGCAAGGAGAGATCAAAGAAAGAGGCAGTCTACTCTAGGTTGGTAGGTGGTAGTTTTAATAAACAAATGGAACTTACATATGAGGCATGTCTTAGGTGGCAGCAAGATGAGTGGGTCCCTGTACCCATCTGCCGAATCTCACAGATTCATGTAGAGGCCTTGAGTTCAGTCAGTATATTCTCAGGTATTCTCAACACCATATCACTATCTCAAGGCTGTGTCCTTGGAGCAGCCTCTGGGAGTGGGAAAGGCAAATGGAACCCACATTCCAAGGACAGGGGAGCAGGTGAGAAGCCTCCAAGTACCCAGTCCAGCTCACAGGTCAGCCAGTGGTTATGTCTTCTTTAAAATCTTCCCAAGGCAGGCCTATGTGGCTCAGTCAAATAAGCATCTGACTCTTGATTTCGGCTCAGGTCATGATCTCAGGGTCATGGGATCAAGCCCCAGGTCAGGCTCCGCACTCAGCGGGGAGTCTGCTTGAGATTCTCTCTCTCTCTCTCCCCCTCTGCCCCTTCCTCCCCGCTGCACTCTCTCTCTCTCTCTCAAATAATAAATAAATAAATCTTTAAAAAAAAAAAAAACTTTCCCCAACAAGATGAACTGTCAGAGTGATCTATTTCTCAATCTTGTCTGAATCTACTTACTGGGTAGCAGGCAGTTGGCCAGAAAACCACCTCCTTGACTCTAAGCAGGGAGGGCCACCTTGTTGGAAAGGAAAGAGACAAGTGTACTCAACGTGTATACAAATGGATTGAAGAGACAGAGAAGCCCACTTATGTCTTCCAGAACTTTCTCAGCATTTCTGTTCTGATGATACCCTCTTTAGATTCTTGACAAAATTATAGACTTAGATTTCTTCTTATGTCTTCTCCATTACTGTGTGGTATGTTGAGAAAGAATAAGGTTAAATTTTTGTTCAGTTCATCAACCTGAAAAGAAGGACATCTGAATTTCTGGCTTTAATTCTACAACAAAGAATCTATGACCTTCAAATAAATACTTTATCTTATTGGACTTGATATTTTTCTTCTGAAAGTGTAATAATTTTAAATAGGTAATTTTAAAAAATTATTTCTGATTCTCGCATTATAAAATGGAATGATATAGCTCCAAGTATGACAAGTAAAATCTTTTAGCAACAATGAACTGTTCCCACAACATTATTCTCAGATTTCTTATGTGTCTCATTATACTGATTTGTTGTGATCATGCAATAATTTCTCAGCCCCCCAAAGAACAATCTGTTTACCTGGTTTTTATAAAAATATTAGAGAAAACAGAAATCACTCCCAAACCAAAACCAAAATGGGGTGGGGGAAGGAGAGAGATAGAGAGAGAATGAAAATATGAATCTCTGATCTTGAGGTGCTGTTAGTCAAACAAATGAGAAAAGAAATAATTCCAAATGACTGTATTTCAGTTTTACTGGAATTTATTAATGCATATATAAAGTGTTTTGTGGTGCGTAGTTAGAATTGCTATATCTATGCCATATATTATCAGAGTGACTGCTATTACCAGAATACATTATATTATAAACCTCTCTTCTGTTTCCAGGGAGATGAACTGACAGTGGCATACAGATGTCTCCAATGGCAGGCAATGTTTCTTTTTGTTTAAAATACTTTACAAAAGAATCCCCAATCAAGAGAGCACTTCTAAGCGTGTTCACCTATGAATACATACACTATGCAGACATGAACTTGACTATATAGATAAAGGGATATGGATATATAGGGAGACGGTGTTCATTTCATTAATGGCTGAGTAGTTGAGGAACTTAGAGAAAAATTTCAAATATAACTCCCTTAAGCTCCTTCCAAGATGCATGCATGCTCAAGTAATTATACCATATACTTCTGATTTCTAAGGACAGCTATTTTTAAAATTCTGCATATATGTTTTCCATAATTTGCAGAGTAGGGAATACATTTTGTACAGTGGCCAAACATTTTCTTTTGAAAATTATCTGCTCGTTCTAAAAGCCTTTTCCTTAAAATAAATAATGAACTGATATAGTAAGCAGCTTGGAGATTAGATCAGAATTAAAATTTAAAACAGTAGTAGTTAACATTCATTCCTTTTGCTGTGTATTCCTTTTTTTTTTTTTAAAGTGGCTGAAACTGTAGCTGCATCTATGGTTTCACTATTCAGTTTCATTAAACAACAGCTGTATAAATATGGTCAGAATGTCTTAGTTTGGATCCCTGAAAAGTAGAGTTTGAGACAGAGATTTACATGCAGTAAGTTTATTGAGAGAATGTTCTCAGGAACAACACCTGTGAGGGAGTGAAAAAGGCAGGATGGGCAGCAGGAGAAGCTGAACTCTGATGGACCTGCAGCAAAGACATTGGCCAAGTTCCCAGGGAGTTCTGGAGCTGGGCTGGCCCTTCCAAGCTGTGAATCTAGCCAGGCGAAGTGGCCATGTCTTTGGATCCTGCACAGAGCAGTCACTGGATGTGGGCTACCCCACAGAGGGGAATGCAAACTTAGGTGAGGCAGCTTACTTTGGCAAAAGGCGACTTCTGAATATTTTGTTTAGGACTAAGTACTAAGACAGGCATGGCATTAGAGAACCAGAGTTTTATGCTATTTTCCACAAATTATGGCAGTCATTGGAGAAATATTTTAGAGAGTAGGAGTATTAGATGGCAGTGGTGAATTTCCATTTAGTAATTACACGTAAGTATGAAAATGTATTCTAAAATTATGTGTATATAGAATATGCTTTGCCTAAGGAACTCAAAGTTTAAGTCATCAAATTTGTTTGAATCAAGATGTTTCTTATAATGGGATAACTAAGAATAAATATGCAATCTGAGTAGGGAACATAAGTGAATGTAAGGAATGAATATGAATTTATGTAGATCTTTTCACTACATATGTTTGCAAAGGACATCATATATTTTGTGTACCCTATGAGTGTTTAAAAGGACTTTCTTATAGTTGTTAAACTGACCTAGTATTAATTTGACTAAAGTGGCATATATGCATACATCCAGAATCTGACCTTGCCTTTCAGATCCGTACCATCAGCACTCTAGGACAAAACCTGTCATCTCTTGACTGGATTATTGCAATAACCTCTTACATGTTCCTCCGTCCTTGCTCCGTATGTAGTCTGGTTTCAGCACATCAACCTGCATGATATTAATGTAAGGAGATGGTAACTACTTTGCTTAAAAGCCTCTCCTGGCTTCTGATGTTATTCAGTAAAAACAGAAGTCCTTATGATGGCCTCCAGGGCCCTACATATCGTGACTGCTTACTTCTCTTCCTATTCTGCCATCGCTAGCTCTGCTCTGGGCATACCAGGGTTTTTGCTATTTTCTGAACATGCTGTGTCTCAGGGAGCTTGCACTTGCTTTTTTCTCTGTCTGGAATGCTCTCTCTCCAGATAATTGCATGGCTTGCTTCCTCACTTCCTTTAAATACTTACTCAAAAATTTTCTCAGCGATTTTTCCTCTTGCCATAGTGTCAAAAACTATTGTTTGGCACATAATAGACACTCAGTAAATTTTTACTGCCTGAAAGAAGATTTAGATGACAAATGCGAATATATAGTTAGTGCTTTTACACAGTTGGTTGCCAGCCTCAAGTTGCTACAAGACATAGCTAACACTAGAAGGCAGAAGAAAAGAATTTCTCTGAGGCCTACCTCTTCTGCTTCCTTCAGAGAGCAAGGGTTTTCAGAATAGTGAGAAAACTTAATTAGTGTTAATTATGCTTTGGGCCTTCCTACATGAGTCAACAAGAAAGCTGAGAGGAGAGATGGCTCTCCAGAATCATGTAGACACATTTGTGCCCAACTGTGAATCTGAGAGACAACACTGTTATCTGTGGGTGTCAAAAAGAAACTTAGGGCTAGTGAGAACAATAAAAATGTCATGCTGATTATTAAGAAACTATATCCCATTTTTTTTTCTCCCCAAACTAACCATTGCCTAGTTCCTGTTTAAAATGGGACAAGAAACTCCAAGATCAATTTAAGAGATTAGCTCTAGGTTAAACCCAAACTCTGCTATCTATGAAATGCTCTCTGTATTAACTATCTAAAAAGCGTTTCAGTGTCATTTGCAGCATGAATATAACAATTCTTATGAAGTCATAGGAGAAATGCTTTAGAATGTCAGCTTTTTGAAAAGTATGTTGAAATTTGGTTTTCAGTTTGCATTAAAAATTACTTTTTTGTAACACCATAGGATGTCAAAGGCAAAGCTTTCTTCTTGCATGTGACTTCTGTCAATTTTATAAATCTCACAGGATCTGTGCTGTCACATGTTAGCTCTTCCCCTCTGATGCTTCTAGAACCAATACAACATCAGAAAAATTGTTTCTAACTGCTGGTAGGCCATTTGAGGCATAGTGGGAAATTGAGAACAAAGTGTATGACTGGAGACTATATAAGGCTCCTGTGAGCTCTACTTTCTCCATGTGTTATCCGTGACCATCACAGTTAGAATCATCTCAGGACTATAACAATGAGGAACTCTGAAACAAATGTCATGGGCACCACAGGCATTAACCAGTCTGTGGCCTCTTACTTCAAGATCACTTTGGATGCTATTCTAAAACTATCCAATATCGTGGGACCCCCCTCCCCTGCATGTCTGTGCTGACAGGAAAGCATAAGAGATGGCTTATAGCGCAGTTCTTCTCAGTTCTGAATACTAAAGATGGGGCATGCTGCTTATCCTTTTTACTTTCAGCAAAGCCTCAGAAAAACCAGAATAGCTTATGGCCCATTAGAATGCAGGTGGTATCGGATGTTAAGCACCTCATCACTGCGGCTAAGTACCCAGGAGCAAAATCATGACTTATACATTTTCCAGTCTTCCTTGGCTACAGAATTTTGAAGTTTGGGGTCTCGACAGAAATCGGATTTGGATAAGCACAGATGCTGACACAGTATTCAGATACCCCCAAATGTTCAGTTGCATGGCCAGTCCTTCCTAGTGTCTCAGGAAGGGAACATAAGAAGGCCGATAAGTCATATATATATCTATGTATATACATAGGTATATATGTATATATATGGCTTTATTAAAAGTGGAATTTATTAAAAATGGGATTTCAGTACCCAAGGGTGGCACTGATATAGGGTGGTCCACTGTCTCTCTGACATTGTGAGCATGTCCTGTTTCTTTGGACACTGCTGTGGCATCATAATAGCCTGTATGGGTTGAGGGCGATCAGTGCCTGAAAGGGAGAATGGAGCCCACCATGCCCAAGCCCTGGCTGCGCGAGGCCCTCTAAACCTAACAGCATTGCAGGCAGAGGGTGGATGCTCTCCATTTTTCACTCTGCTCGGCCATCAGAGGAGATACCTCCTCTATGTGGAATGCCAGCATGTCCCTAAGGAAAGTAAACATTTTACCCAATCTCAAATGGCTTTTTTGTCAACAGGACTCCAGAATCTTACAGTTTGAGATGATCTGCTTGCACACTGCTTCTTTTCATGAACGTTTTGCCGTCACATAGATAGCGTCTAATGTAGCTCATCTTAAGGATTTGAATCTTAAGCCAGAAGTGAATGAAAGTCCTCTGCCCCTTACTGGAACATCTGTCTCTTTTCCGGCAAGCCCCAGACTATATGAGTGGAGCCACGAAAACTTGTTCCCACTTTGTTTCTTTAGGCCGGTTCACTTCCAAACAGCACAGTTGGTAGCACACCTCCCTTTCTCCGTAGCCACAGTACTCAAGTGTGGGATCATCAGGTATCTTAGTGGTATGGGGCAGTGAGGCATGGGATACCTGGACACACAAACTGTACAGAGGGTTCTGCACATTCTATGTGCTTTGGACCAAAAGGGAAGAATAACATTGACAAAATAGGCTGTGGTGAGGATTAGAAGGGATTAAAGCAAAGCCTGGCTAGAAGCGTCTGTTAGCCATGTGACTCTCTGAAGGTATTATGAGCTTCTCAGATAAAAGGGCGAGGCGCACACGGTATCTTTCTGAGAACACCAACACTGTTTCTCTCATAGGCTATTTGACTGTATCTCTACATGACAGACTCTATGGAAATGGAGTGGGAGAATTGTCTTGTTGTTTGCAGAAAGAAATAAGGAGAAATTTTTCTAATATGAAGAGATTAGCTTCTTGCCATTCAGCCCTCCCCACCTTTTATTCAGCAAGGTTGACATTTGTCATCCATGCCTTTATGGAAGAGCTCAAATATAGTCTAACTTCTTTGTTGAACATCTCACTCTAGCTGCTGATAAAATCTACTGTAAAGGAACACAAAGACAATCTCATGAAAATGGAAAGAAATGATTCTATGTACCATAGAGCAGATAAGAACAGAGGCATATATTACACTTTGTTCTGCCTTTGGATTCTTAGCCTATCCAAAGTCCAAAGCTAAAAGTTGTATCTGTATTCGTGTAACTTGAGAATGTTCCTTGCATTGAGGCATCATTTGACAAGGAGATAACAACCTGCATTAAGAAAGTGAGAGCATCTCTTGGAAGACTGGCAGGAATGGTAATGGAACAATGTGCCATGCAGATGAAAATCAACAGTTCAAAGCGAGAGTGGTATTGAATTCTCTTTGGACTCAGGGTGGAATTTTTGGTTATTCCAAAAAGCAAACAGTTTTACTTTTTGTCCAAACGTAAGACTACCTGATAGAAGGTACTAGACTATTGTAGATTCCATTGAGGTAGGTCCTCTCTCTCCTTTCTGGGCACATGCCATGCTCATTCCCAGCTCCTGGTCTTTAACGGTACTGTTCCCTTTGCCGAAATTCTTTTCTCAACCATCTTCCCGTGCAAATACCATCCACCATTCATAATATAAGCCAATGCTAGTTACATAATACCTTCTGTGTCTAATCACTAAATTAAACTTTTATATATAGTATTCATTGCAATCCTGATCACAACTAACTCTATAAGGTAAAAACTATTATTATAAATTTACAAATAATTAAATTGGTGCCATAGGAATCCAGCAACTTGTCCAAAGCCATTCAGTTAGTGAATGGAGAAATCCAAATTTGAATCTAGATTCTCTGCACCTGACAATGCTCTCTTAACCATTATTGCCACATTGTTTCCTATAGTAGGCCAAATATCCTTGCAAGTTCATAAAGCTGTCACTATAAATTCCTGTCCATAGCCATATGCTTTCTTTTAATTTCAATTGTACACATTGTTTGCAACATTCATGCCAGTGCTTGACCTTATACTATCCTAAATAATTATCTAAGGTGTTTATTAAATGAAAATTTTCCCCATAAGGTTATATCTTCTTTAAGAGCACTATATATTTTTCATTCTGCTAGTGTATTTCTAGTACTGTACTGGCTTGATAATAAATACTCAGTAATACCTAGTGATTGAACAAACTGGGTCAGTTAATATAGATGTAATAAAGTGATAAAACATTAAAAATGACACTACATTTATCATTCTGAAACCCATTTTGCTAAATATTACTAAATTATGGCCAAGGAAACTTTCACCATACCTATAGGATCACCCTTTAAAGTGTCAAGCTGATCAGAATACTGTAGAAATTCAGCTCTATTCTGCAGGCAGAACAAGTGAGTACATTCCTGTACAACAGTTCAGTAGTGAATAGGTCAGAGGGCTGTCAAGTAAGACACTAAAGTGATGTGCTGAAAACAAGCCAGAAGCAATACAAAAATCAATAAAGACATCTGAGAAATAGCTGGGGTTGACCAGACCTTCTGGGCAGGATGTGATCTAGTTTATCTAGAAACCAACCACTACTATAGAGACCAAATAGAAGAGACCTAAGTGGCATTAGGCTTCCTTTTTTGAGGCTCTGGGAGATATAACAAGATAAACGCATATGTATAATTGACACTTCTGAGTGTGCTGGTCATTGGTGAGCCTGTAAGCTAATTCTGAGGCTCCTGAGGAGCATCCTTGGCATAGAACAAGAAGGAATTAAGTGTCTATTACAGCAGATGCCCATAGTCTAGTGATTAAGAAGATATGCTATGGTGAGCGCTGTGAATTGTGTAAGACTGTTGAATCACAGACCTGTACCTCTGAAACAAATAATAGATTATATGTTAATAAAAAAAA
>NC_138380.1:34860728-34885840 GCF_054177405.1 Leptonychotes weddellii | reverse complement strand
GGGGATGGGTTAGCCTGGTGATGGGTATTAAGGAAGGCACGGACTGCATTGGAGCACTGGGTGTTATATGCAAACAATGAATCATGGAACACTACATCAAAAACTAATGATGTAATGTATGGTGATTAACATAACATAATAAAATAAAATTTAAAAAAGAGAAGACAAGATATTTATGTTTTGCCACCCAAACTTAAAAAAAAAAAAAAAAAAGATGGGCTCTGAGCTGAGGCTGTTTGACCATCACTCACAGATGTGAGAACTTGCACAATTTATCCAACGGCTCTGTCTGGGCCCTACCTATATGGAGCTTAAAATCTAGTGAAGAAGATAGACCGTAAACAAGTAAACATAGAACTGTATAGTTTTCAATTATGAAAAAGTGTTATGAAGGAAATTATGGGGCTGAGAGTGAGAAGAATGGAAGAGAAGTTATTTTAGTATTTTTTTAATTATAGTTGACACACAATGTTAGTTTCAGGTGGACAACAGTGATTCCACAAATCTATACGTTATGCTCTGCTCACCACAAGTGTAGCTACCATCTATCACCATACAACACTATTAATACCACTAACTCTGTCCCTATGCTGTATCTTTATCCCCGTGACTTATTCATCCCAAAGCTGGAAGCCTGTACCTCCCACTCCCCTTCACTCATTTTACCCATTTCCCCACCCTCACCCCTCTGGCAACCATACCTTGTTCTCTGTATTTACAGGTCTGTTTCTGGTTTTTGTTTGTTTGGTTCTTTAGATTCTGTATATAAGTGATATCATGGGGTATTTGTCCTTCTCTGTCTGACTGACTTAGCATAATAGCAACGAAAACCTATTTTAAGTTGGATGGCAGGGACAACCTTGTTCAGGGCATAACATTAAAGCTGAAACTTTATAAAGACCAAGAGAATGAAATGATGACAACAAGTGGAGTGGAAAAGACATCCAGGCAGAAGGAGTCCCATCACTTCAGGACCTAAGGAAGGAAAAATCCTGACTTGATCTATCAGATGGAAAGAAGGCTAAAATGATAAAGCAGAGATGGATAAGGAGAGAATAACTCAGAGACAGATTGGGAGCAGGAGAACAGGTGTAAGTTGGTTCAGGGCTTCATAAGCTACAATGAGGAGTTTGGATTTAATTGTAAAGGCGATAGGAGGTTACTGAAAGAATCCAGTTTAGGTTGTCTGCTTTATGGTGCTGCTGAGGCAAGAATGGAAGAATGAAGACCAATGAGGAAGCCATCCTAGTAGCCCAAGCCAGAGAGGACAGTGGGTTGTGGTTTAGGCATGGGTGAGAGCAGTGGTAAAAAGGCAGGTAGATGGAATTGATATGTATTTTAGAGGAAGCACCTATAGGGCACACGTGCAAAACCACATTTATTTTTTATATAAAAAAAAAGGATATAGATTGGGCACCTAGGTGGCTCGGTTAAGCCTCTGACTCTTAGTTTCAGCTCAGGTTGTGATCTCGGGGTAGTGAGATCAAGCCCTGGGTAGTGCTCCACGCCCAGCTCTGAGTCTGCTTGAGATTCTCTCTCCCCCTCTCCTTCTGTCCATACCTAACCCCCTCACAAGCACATACAGTCTCTCTCTCTAAATTAATAAAATATTTTTAAAAAGGATATAGATTAATGATACCAGTAAAGTGCATGTTACTTTTAAACAGTATAATATGAAGATAGCTTTTAAGTCACTTTTGATCTGAGGCTCATTGTATTTAACGTCTTATCAATTCTAAGATGTGCATTTAAAGAAAATCTCTCTGAAATCAACAGTATTATATAACTGAAGACAGATTAAAGGCAATGCCATATTCATCATTTATTTAAGCAGCATGGAAAATTCCCAGGTTTTAAATTTATAACATTTTGTCCATGTGTTATTTTAAAATTATCCAATGAAACTATCTTTCAAAGACATTTTCAGGCTCATGCTAAACAGGACCCTAAAGCTATGAAATTTGGAGCTTCTGACATCAAAGCACACTGCAGACAGGACACAACAAGAAATATTGTATACCAAGTGTTCTTGCTATAAATTAGTTCTTGCTATAAATTAGTTCTTAGGGCTGCCAAAGAAAATGTAGTGGAGCCCATAAACTCAAGGTTGTTACTTATTTCCTGTTAGAAAGTTATTCAGCAAGGAGTACCTTTTTAAAACATTTATAGGAATTGGGCAACCAAGCCCCTTTGTGGTGTTTTGCAATTTCACCCCAAAGGTTTAACTACATTCATAATAATACCATAATTATTTTCTACCTGACTACACCCAGATTTTTAATTTTTAACATTATTGTATTTTGTACTATGATAACATTGCCCATGCACTAGTTATGGGACACATTACTAGTTTCGTTGATGTAAATCTTGTTCTTTGCTAGATCATCAGGCAGCATAGCCTTTCTAATTTCATGTGGGAGTTTCTAAAACTGTGGACTGGGAGTTTCCATCAGTGAATCCTGCTAAGAACTGACTATCCTAAGCCAACAGAGCGTGAGGTTGCTGCTGAGTTACTACAGCTGACAGACCCATCTGGCTTGTAGCCATGACAGATAAAGAGCTCATTTTGAACAAATGGACCATGTGATCCAGGTGGCAATGAGCTGGAGTGGCAATCCAGAGCCAGCTCTACACATAGACTGAATGAGCAGCTGTCTATCTACTGGTATTCAAAATAACCTTAGAACCCACTCCCCAGGCTTGCCTCTCCAACAGCTTCCTCACTTGATACTACCATATTGGCTTACCTGACAACATCACTAACTCCCGAGAGTGATACTACTGAAGGCTCTACTAAAATGAATGTTTCTTAGGGAGAATTGCCTTTAGGTTTCTAGGCTGTCCCTACACCATACAACCAGCCGCACAGAAAAATATGTTTCCAGCCTCCTTGGGTTATCGACAAGCACTCTTCTGAATTCATCTAAAGTTACTTGCTATCTCCATCTGTACTTCTTTTTGAATCTCCTGATTTCAACTTAGGTCTTCCTTCTAGATCTTGTATTTCCATAACAACTATGAAGAGGCCTTTAACACTTAGAAACAATTATTTTATCATGTAATAAATACTTTGGCCATAGTCTGGCCTTGAAGGGATAGGACAGTGTTCAAATATAAGTTAATGAATGTGGTTAAGGAAGGAAAGTTGTTTTACATTAGATGTTAGGAGGCTCAGAATTATGGAATAAGGAAAGTAATGGACAGTATTGGATCAGGACAGTTAGGAGTTTAAATATAAGCACAGAATGGTTGACTGTAAGAAGGATTTAACTCAGGAAGTAGATAGAGGGGCTACATGAGTTAGTTTTACTTTTATCACAATTTAACTAATCATTAGAGCTACAAGGTTATTTATTATAGAGTTCTATAAGTAGTAGATAAAATCAAAGAATGTTTGCCAGTGTATTCCAAAGTGTCTTAATCAGAACATTAATTCCATGAGATGTTTTATGAAAATAGGGTTCCATGGACTAAAATCTGTGAAATGCTATATATTCAGTCCTCCTCTTAGAGATTGACTTGATACATTAGCATATTGGAGGCTTTGAGATGTCTAGATTAAAAAAAAAAAAGGTTTGACTTGTTTAACCTCTATTTTTCCAAGTAGAAGATTAGCTTCATGGAACATAGTTTAATAAATTTTATTATGCAGTTTAAGGAAGAAAAAAAATAGCCTTTATGAATACTCTAGTAATAAGCAAGAATGTAAACCAGGGCTTACAAAATTTTGAGGTCTCAGCTCTAACAAATCTATTTATTTATAGGTTATACAACCATGTTCTGATATATACATTATAGCATACATAAAATAGACATCCAGAAGTTGGGAAAAAATAAAACATATAAAATATGTATATTTAAGTTTTTGGCAGTTGAAAAACATTTTTCTCTTGCCAAAGGATTTTAAGTAATGATACTTTTTAGTGAACAATGTGCTTAAATATTTTTTTGATTATTGAAATTCTTGGTTTAAATCCTGGTTTAGAATTTATGCTACAGTGAATCAAAGGAGTGGGTCTAAGTTGAGTTTATTTCCATATTAGTTTTAAATGACTGTTATATATAAAAAAAGTTACCTCAAAGATAAAAATAAGAAAAAAATGGAATATGGCATTGAATTACATTAACTAATACCTGAAGGGAAAATATGCATACATGGAACTCAGAATGTCATTAACAATGGTGGTCATGAATGCATATTTTAAGTAATCTTTTTGATTATTTACATAGTTTGGGCTTCTTGTCAGATCTGGTAATGCCCCCATATCCTTTTCTGTGGTGTTTAGAGAGCCTATCCCAACAATACAAGTGTCTTCTTTTTTAATGATCTTCTTAGCTTCATAGGTAGAATTTAGTGATTCATCAGTTGCATATAACACCTATTGCTCATTACAGCGAGTGCCCTCCTTAATGCCCGTCACCCAGTTATCCCTTACCCCCACCCACCTCCCCTCCAGCAACCCTCAGTTTGTTTTCTAGAGTTTAGCATCTCTTATGGCTTGCCTCCCTCTCAATTATACATGGTTCCTCAGTGGGAACATTTTAAGGCTTCCCAGACATTTCAACAGGGTTAGTTTATTTAAAATTACATAATATCTCTACTTAACTAGACACAGTAAAGTGTAAAACGCCACAATATGCCAAAAGCAAGTGAATAATTGAGGTCTCAGTTGTCAGTCTTTACCCTCACCTTTCCTTCAGGATACTCCAAATGCATAGATGACATGTGATTATGTGACATTCAAATTAATAAAGACCCAAGGCCCATATGTTAATCTTAAATAGTGACAAAACATCCTTCTTCTATTTTTATATTTGAACATACATTCCAGTATTCTTCCATCTTTCATTTGTCTTCGTCACCACCTGGGCTACATGCAACCCATTTTGGAGACCACTTGCCCATATTTCTAGGAATTTCAATTCTAATCTATGACAGGCCTGTCATACTTCTCAGAATAGTGGGTTTTTTTTAGTACCTGAGCAAATGAAGCCACAAATGAAATTTCCCTTAGCCACCAGGACTGCTTCGGGTGTGTTTTAAAATCCCCTAGACAACTAGTACTCCCAGTTCAACAGAGTTTAGCAGAAAAAGGTTTCTGGGGGAAGTAATTTGGACCTGGATGTGCAACCAGACAAAATAACAAAAGTTTTTAGAAAGGAAAGGAATGATATTTCAGCTAAGAAGAGGAGCTATCAGAGCCATTTTCTTTTATATGACAATAACTTTATGGGATATTATTATTTTAAGTGTGTATGTGTGTATGCACACATATACAGTGCTTTACTAGAGTGGGGCACATGCAAAACTTAGAAATTATATGTGCAAGAGACTTGCCCAGATTTTTAGTTTTGTGATAGTTCTGTTAAATCAAGCCACATTAAAATTTATAGTTCCTTTCACTTCTAGTCTTATTCTTAAAAGTACCTCCAGAATATGGATATCTTCACATTTCATGTGTTTCTCTATACCCTACAGTGGTGCAAGAGTGGCTCATGCCCATGCATTTCTGTGTTGTGTTTTTTCTTTCGGCACATTGACATTCTATATAATGACATTCTTCCTCTTCACTTGGAAATTATCTTTCCTCTCCACTTGACCCTGCTCATCTCAAACACCAGTGGTAATAACACAGTGGGGAGAGTCACGATTCTATTACCTTCACGTGTGGTCCACGGTAGATGTGCAGTTAGAAGATCTTGATTTTTTCTCTAAACTCTTAAAATTCTTTGTGGACATGACAGACACATCCCATATCAACCCTCAGTAATACATACCCTTGTATAGTCCCCTTGTCTTGGGTGTGTGTGGGAGGGGGAACAGTGACTCTCTTCTAATCAAGTCAATAAGGCAAAGGTGATGGGATGTCACTCCCATTATTATGTTTCATTATAGAGGAGTCTATTTTAGCTGATTGGAAAGACACTTTTCTCCATTGCTGGATTGATGAAGTAAAAAGCCATGCTGTGAGAAGGCCATATGGCAAGGAACTCTGTGTGGCCTCCAGGAGCTGAGGACAACTTCTGCCTAACAGGCAGCAAGAAAACAGAGACATGAGTCCTACAACATAAGGAGATGAATTTTGCAAACAATCTTGAAATAGCTTTCCCCAGTCAGGCCTTCACATGAGAACCAAGCCCTGGCTGACATCTTGATGGCAGTCTTGCAGAGAACCCACTTACCCTATTCTGATCTACAGAAACTGTGAGACAGTAAATGTGCCATATTTCAAGCTTACATTGTAGTAATTTGTTACATAACAATAAAAACTAATAGAGTGAAAAGTTATTTTTATTTTTTAAGTGTCTATAAACTTCAGTTTTTCACAAGTAAGCTTACAGGCATGAAATGTCATTATTTCTTAAATTTTATAAAAAGAACCCTTGCCTCCATTTGAAAAACTGTACCCTCTTCTGGAGATTATGCCCTTTCCCCCACCTCTGTAAAGAGATAATCCCTTCTCTTCTCTGGAATCACCAGTACAAAGAATATACAGTTTAACTTTGGTTTCACTCCACCAAATTTGTAGTCCTAGGCTGTTTTACTTTTTAAGCTTGAATGATAAAAGCAATAATAGCTAAAAACTTATGATGTTAATGAGTTTTGTTTTTTCTTTCCAAACAACAGGTGAATCCACCCCACCCTGATATGGACACCTGTTTATTCAGAATCACTCGATTAGTAGAGCCCTAATATTACTTCCAACACTAATACTCTGTGATTTTTGAGGTTTAAATTTATTCAACCCTGTGGGGCGCCTGGGTGGTTCAGTCAGTTAAGTGTCCCACTCTTAATTTCCACTCAGGTCATGATCTTGGGTCATGGGATTGAGCCTTACCTTGGGCTCCTTGCTCAGTGTGGTGTCTGCTTGTCCCTCTTCCTCTGCTCCTCCCCCCGCCCCCCACTCATATTCTCTTTCGCTTTCTAAAATAAATAAATAAAATCTTTAAAAAGATAAATTAAATAATAAATAAATAAATAAATAAATAAATAAATTTATTCTAACCTGTGTGATACCAAAACAACAGGCTCTAGGGTCCTCAGCTCCCCAGTCACACTCCTGGTTTTCATACCATGTGCTCTCCAGAAAGGATCAGACATTTTATGTGTATGAGTAAGTGATTTTTATCATGATCATCTGTGTACCACATTTGTCAGAAGCTGTTTAAATTTAAGCCTAAACTCTAGTTGTGAAATACAGGAATTCTCTCCTTTATTGAGAACTGGGGAAGACCAGATTTGTGGCTTCTCTGAAATCATAGCTTGAAGGCAGTGTTCAATTCCTTCTACATATACAGCTGGTTTTTAGGATTTTCTTACTAGAGTCAGACTATTTTCCTGGGACTTGAAGAATCTTCTGGCCTCTACTTACCTTGGGAATCTGCATCCATCATCCGATCATTTAAACATGCAATGACAACTCTGAGTTTTTCTATATAACTCCCTGGTGGTGACTGAACAATGTCTTTCGCACCTTGGCGGTTTAAGAGTTGGAGTTTGCCTCCTTTAATTGTATATGTTACTTAAAGTGTACCAATTTATGCAGAAGTTGGTCCACAGTGTTTCAGGATTGGAGAAGAACTAGAAAATTAAGTCTATCAATAAACCATATACTAGTGAATTTCCTGCAGTTTTCAAAATCCATACTTAAAAAATAGGGCGGTAAGTGTGGAGGTAGTTTATGTCATGCCATCTTGGATTTGATTCCTGGTGCAACCATTGCCAATTAAGTAGTCTAGAGCAAGCAGTTTCATATCTCTGAACCTTAGTTTACTCATGGTAAAATTAGAGATTTATAACTATAACAAAATGGAGAAATTTTATTTTCTTAGTAGCTGATGAGAAGAGGTATTCATTAAATTATGTGGAGTAGAAGAATGTCCAACAATGGGGCCTACATTTCCAGTGGAAAAAAAGAACATTACATTGTATAATCAGGAGATTGAGAGAGAGGAAGGGCAGAAATGACTAATCTAATGGATCAGGCAGATCCGGAGTAGAAAGAAGGCTGCATGTGAAGGAGTCACACTCTATTCTGTCTCCTCGAGGACAACTTGGCTAAAATCTGTATTGCTCAGTAATTCTTTCAATATAAGTGGGTTTTCTGCCCTCCCCCCCCCCCCGGAAAATTCAGAGCAATGCTAGGTTCTGCAACAAAATTTACAAGAAAGGAAAACAGAGATATGCAGGAAAAACTAACCTCTGATTTACATAGTTTCTATATCTTTTTTTTAAAAAGATTTTATTTATTTATTTATTTGACAGCAACACAGCGAGAGCAGGAACACAAGCAGGTGGAGTGGGAGAGGGAGAAGCAGACTTCCCACCGAGCAGGGAGCCCGATGCGGGGCTTGATCCCAGGACTCTGAGATCATGACCTGAGCCGAAGGCAGATGCTTAATGACTGAGCCACCCAGGCGCCCCTATAGTATCTATATCTCAAGGTTGTTGTGAGAATTAATCCAGATAGGGTAAGTAAAGTACCTAGTACAGCACCGGACAGGTGTCTGCAATAAATAGTGGCTATCAGGCCTGCTACTTCATCACTTTTTACTGTGGGAAGATCACAACCCCTGTGCAATGATAATTAAAATTTTCTTTTACAGATACAGTAATGCAGAAGTGTTATTGGTATATAATAACAAAAATTAAAAATTGTAAGCAGAAATAATATATTCAGCATCACATATTTAAGTGAAAAATGTAGTGGCCCTTTGAGACTGAAAGGAAAATTAAAGGATAGGAAGGTTTAATAAAGAAAGATCAGGCAATCCCCAAGAGTATGTAGGAAGGGGCAAAATCTCATTAACAATCGAGGAGGACATTGTGGATTGTCATTGAATAAAATCGTAATAATTTGCATTGTAATACATAAAGTTGAGTTATTGGTTTCCAAGTTTTCCCTAGCTACTGAATGATTTACTATCTATCACATCAACACTTTCTAAAGAAAATTTCCCAATGATAAAATGTCACAGTTGGTTTAAAAAGTCCCCATCTGGCATCATAGTTGGATCCCATTTTAGTGCCAAGCCATGGACATGATAAAGAAGAGATTGCTAAATTGCCTGAAAATGATAAAAACTGGTAGTTAAAGGGAATAGCCACCAGGAAGGCAAAATTTTAAAACTCTCATATAGTGCTTGTAGGAGTAAAATGTGTTCAAGTGCTTTGGAAAAATTTCTTGGGAGCATCTGTTCAAGTTAACTGTACGTGGATCCTATGACCTAGCAATTCTACTCTTAGTTTTATGCCCAACAGAAACGCATACACATGCTCCAAGAGACAGACATATGTAAGAATATTTTAAGTCTATTAATAAAAAACTGGAAACTCAATGTCTATTAACAGATAAAATTGTAATATATTTATATAACAAGATACTATATAGTGATGGAAATATATGAACTATAGCTATGTGCAAGAGTCTGAGTGATTTTTACAAGCACAGTATGCGGTTAAAAAATAGGTATTGTAATTCCATTTGTATGAACTTCCAAAACCTCAGATGTGATCTATGGTTTGAAATCAGGATAGTTGTTGAGAGGAAGGAGGGGCATTGTGTAGTAATTAGGAAAATATATTTGTAGTTTATGACCTAAGTGGAGGTTCTGTGGGTGGGCTTACCTTTTGACTCATTGAGCTATATATTTATGATTTGTGTTCTTTTCTGTATGTGCACTATAGTTCCATAAAAATGTTTTTGAAAGACAGAATGGGAGAAAAATTTAACAAAGAGTAGCAATTATAAAACATATTTATCTCAGACTATGTGTCAGGCACTTTTCAAGTGCTTTAAATATTATATAAATACATAATATTTAATCCCCCAGATAACCCACTAAGATAATACTCACCTCCATTTTACAAAGAAGAGACCATAGATGCAAAGAAATTTAGTATTTTCCCCCATTTCTCACAGCTAGTAAAGTAGAAGTGGAATTTAACCTGAGATGTTTGGCACCTAGGTCCATGTTCCTCACCCTACACTGGAAGTCTAGTAGTTGCCAAGTACATACTATGACCCAGAAACTCTGCAAAGTACTTCCACATAGATCACAGCTGCTTGGACAACAGGTATTTATACTGCTTTATATTTAGCAGAGTTACATCTTATGTCAGGGTCAGGCTCTAAGTCAAAGCATAAGACGAATATCGCGTAAACTCGAAATTGTTCTCAAAAATTACTTGGAAAGTGCCTGCATAAACTTTGAGTAAGTCCAACACTGTCAGTTCTGCCTTCATTGTGAATGGAGGACTGTTTGTTCAGTTGAACATGAAAGGATTGGGCTTGTATTTAGGGTCTTTCTTGTACAAGAAGTGGTTATTTCATGAAGAATTACATTTAAATCAGCATGGAGAACTATCTCATTATGAAAAGCATGTAAGCACGGACATTAGTTAAAGGAACAAGAGATTCAGTCCTCCATCATATGTTCAATATGAGATATGTGGAATCACTGACATGATCTACAGTTTTATAGCCTTCTCTTTTTTTTCCTCTTCTGAGGTCATATGGATGAATTAGCATAACTTAAATGTGTGAGAAGCCCCTCTCACTGTTTCAAAGAGGAGAGTTCTAACACATGGAACCTGGGCTTTCAAAACCATTGGGAGAACTCTTGAACAAAGATTAGGGAAGCCCCTGCCAGAGGGATAACAACTGGAGTGCCCCATGAAAGCTGCTGTGAATCTGAGGCATTTGGGGAGGTAGGGTGCACGGATGATCATCTTATTCACCTGATGTATCAAAGTGGGCGTGATTCTCAGGAACCAGTCCCCCTAAAAACAGCCGCAAATCTCAGTCTTATTTGCATGGGGTGCTGTTTTGGGCTGAATTGTGTCCCTCTATCTCCCAGTTTATGTGTTCAAGTCCTGACTGCCACTACCTCGGAATATGACTGTATGTAGAGATACGGCCTTTAAAGAGGTAATTAAGTTAAAATGGGGTCACTAAGTGGGCTGTAATCCAATATGATTGGTGTCCTCTAAGAAGAGGTTAAGATACCAGACACATACATTCACAGACAGACAACCATGTGAACACATAGTGAGAAGACAGCCATCTCTTAAGTCAAGGGTAGCGGCCTCAGAAGAAATTAATCCTGCTGACACCTTGAGCTCATCTTCTAGCCCCCTGAACTGAAAGGAAAAAAAAAAAATGTGTTGTTTAAGCCATTCACTCTGCAGTATTTTGTGATGGCAGCCCAAGCAAACTAGTAAGGCACCACAGTGGGCAATTCTGCAGCTGCTGCCAGCGAACATTGGTTTCTCCATTTCTTCTGCCTTCCATCGCAAGTGCCTCTCATTGGAATATTATTATCCAGAATTATATGGGGAAGGGGATTCTGAGAAAAGGGGGTTTCAGAGCCAGTGATGCTAAGCTGATATCAAAGAGCTCACTACAGTTGATCCCCTAAAAATCTAGACCTCTAGAATACCTAAAAGTTGAATGTCTAGTAGTCTAAAAATCTAGAACTCTAGACAAAAACTGACATATCTGGATGTTTTCTTTCTTTTTCCAGAATAGAAATGCATACATACTAATCCTGCTATTTCTAAAGGTAAATCGAGAGCATTGTAGAAAAGAAAGGAGGGGATGTAGGAGTGGTTGTGATATTGACTGCAGCCAGAGAGGAAGAGGCATTTTTAAGACAACATTCACTGAAGGGTCTTAAAGAACCTACAAACTCTGGAGAGTAGTGTACTGGCTGTAATTGTGATCAAGAACCATTTGGATAAAGTATTTGAGTTCAACAATACAGTGTAAACAGTCTTGAAAGTAGAACAAATGATTTAGAAAAGACCATAAATATGCATGTGTATGTTCAGACACTATGTGCAGTTCACTAAACTGTTAATTGAAAGCAGATATATGTGATGTATATGCACAGACCCCTGTAGTAGGGTTCTCCAGAAAGATAGAACCAACAACATGTGTGTGCATATATAGTAAGAGGTTTATTATAAGGCATTGGCTCACATGATTATGGACACTGGCAAGTCCAAGATCTGCAGTGGCAGGCTGGAGACATAGGAAAGCCGATGGTTCACATGAAATCTGAAGGCAGTCTGCTGAAAAAATCCTTGCTTGTGGAAAACAGTCTTTTTGTTCTAATCAGTTCTTCAGCTGATTGAATGAGGCCTGCCCACATTATGAATGCAATCTGCTTTACTGGGAGTTTACAGATTTAAATATTAATGTCATCCAAAAACACCCTCCAAGTTGACCCTTAAATTTAACCATCACAACCTCCCACATTTAACTACAAATAGTCTAATATACGTTTGGGGCATTAATTCCTAATTCCTACTCAAAAAGAACTGGTCTTTACTTGGACAGTTTTGACTAAAAAGATGTGATTGTTTTGTCCCTAGTTTTTCCATCCTAGTTTTGGATGTTTCATCTTTCTACTTTGTGAGCACTGAAACCTCATGCCCTTATATGCTATACTATAGTAATTGCAAAGAATTGGTCCAGAGTTATGAGGTTGACACATTCTTTATAATCTTCATCAACTATTTATTTTTAACCTTCTTGGCCAATCTCTACTCCTATAATTATGTCCCAGCCCTGTGACAGGCTAGAGAGTAAGGAAATACTCGATCACTCTGTAAAAATGCCTCTTGCAGTTTTCTGTCACCGGGGCATGCCTTTACTTCCTGCTTCTGTGTTGTGGTCATGAGAAGGATTAACTATTTTAGTCTGTCTTGCTTCTGGATGGAAACAGAATAGCTTCTTTAAGATACCTTGTGACTACACAATCAGCCTCCTCTCTTTGCTAGATCAAAGAATGTTAAGGAATTGATTTCATCCCAAAATGGATGAGTATGTATGACTTGTTATGAAGCTACTTTGTTTTCATTTTTGTGATTGTTCTGCCCATGAATGGAGGAAAGCTCTTTAGGATGCTGTTTCATGGGAGATACCACATATGAAAGATAATTTAACAGTGTTGTGGGGTACAATGATAAAGGCACGTGTATGTAGGGGTTCTCTAGTGGCACTGTGGAAGGTACCTTCTCCACATGGGCACTGGTGGGTAGAGAAAAGTGAGAGGTAAAACTTACCGAAGTAGGTGAATCCCAAGTTGACTCAGTTTCCGGATTTCCGCAACTTCTTGCAGGTACTTGCAGCCAATACCTCTTTTGGGGATGTTATAGGAGAGTATCATTTATGTAAAACAACTACCACCACCAGCACCACAACAACAAAAACAAAAGACCAAACAACCTTGCTTCCATCTTCCCCCTAAAATCTAGGCTGATATGAGCATGCAAAAATTAGAATAAAGACAATGGTCATTGTCACTGGTAACATCTGGGAACAAGATTGGAGGTAGGCTTTTACTTTCTAAATCATTAGCCCTTTTCTCTTCAGTAAGCATATGACTTCTATAACATAAAAAAACTAATCTACTTCTCGATTTTAAAAAGAAGTATTCTATAACCACATATTGGATTAAAGAGAGAGCTACTCCCCCTCTCAATAAAAATGCCGTAAGTTGCTTGAGATCTCTTATTTCATTTGTGTTTACACATCTCTATGGGAGAGTGAGGGTTTGCCAACAGATACACCTAATCAATTTATCCACGGATAGTTGGTCTGATTGTTCTAAATAATTTCAGAAACCAGTGAAATTTGTGGTCCTTTAAAACTACAGCACTTGCTATGAAACTGCTGGTGACATTGTTGAACCAAATGTTACTCTTTTTAACTGACCAGCTGCAAACCCCTCCCTCTTCCTTTTCCAAGTCAGGGTGGTGTTGTGTGTCTTGAAAGAACACTTGATCAGCTTTGGAATTTCATTTGTTTCTTTATGCTACTAATACTAGCTTCACTAAAAACTATTATATAGCAGAATGATTTAATGCAAAGAAATGTGTCATTTTCAATAGTATTCTGTAACATGTTGTTTACATTTCTCCTTCTCTTCAATAATACTGATCGTTTTTGCTTGGGTTCATTAGATTAGCGCCAAGAAAGAAAATAGATTTGTCAGACATATGGGTAATAATTGATGACAATCAACATGCAATTGAATGTTTGGAGATCTAGAGATAGCAAAATACTTCTAGGCACTGTTGCTGTTGACACAACTTCTTTATTTGACTTAAAAGCACAGGTACCAGCTCCTTTTCCTCCTCCCATCTCCCATTTCATTTCATACATCCAGAATCCACTCTTCTCACATTTGTGGAGTTCAAAGCCTTTATAAAAGCAAATCCCCCCCAAGCCAAAAAAACCATTCAAGACACGAGAAGCTGAAAGAAGTAAAGGAAATTTTACCTCTAGAGTATCTGATGGGACTGTGGTCTTGTCAACACCTTGATTTTCAAATTCTGGCCTCCAGAATTGTGAGAGATTCTGTTTATGTTGTTTTTAGCCACTAAAATTGTGTTAATTTGTTACAACAGCCCGGGAAACTAATAGAGGTTTTGGTGCCAGGAAGTAGGGTGCTAATAAATAAATAAAAATGTAGAAGTTGCTTTTGAATTGGGTAACGGGGAGCTTGGAAGAGTTTTGACATGCATGATAGAAAAAGCTCAGATGGCACTGAAAAGATGGTTAGTAGAAATATGGAATTAAAGGTGATTTTGGTGAGGACTCAAAGGAAGAGTATAGTAGGGAAAGCGTCCATTGTTTTAAAGATTATATATATTATCATGAGCAGAATGCTAACAGAAATGTGAATGTTAAAGGTACTTCTGGTACTGTCTCAAGGAATTGAGGAACACATCATTGGAAACTGGAGGAAAGGTGAGTCTTGTTATAAGGTGGCAGAGAACTTGGCTAAGTTGTATTCTGCTCTGTAGAGAGCAGAACTTTAAGTGATGAACTTGGATATTTAGCTGAGGAGATTTCCAAACAAAGTGTTGAAGATGTGGCCTGATTTCTCCTTGCAATTTATAGTAAAATGCAAAAGGAAAGAGAATTGAAGTAGGAACTGCTGAGCAAAAAGGAAGCAACACTTGGTGATTTGGGAGGTTCTCAGTGTAGCCAGATTGCAAAGGATGCTAAAATTATAAAATTGATTATTGAGAACACATGTTCTAGAGAGAAACCCAGGGGTGTGGCTAGAAAACCTTTTGCTGAAGAGATGAAGTATGGAACACATGGGTCCAGCTAACCATTTTAGCAGACACCAGGAATAGAGATGGGGTTATCCAGGAAAGAGCTGTGGAGGACCCTCTTGTCTACTGGTGTGGATGCCCATGACAGACATGGTGGACCTACACGGTTTTTGAGAATGTTTCATCTCTAGAACACTGCAAGGTTGAACTGAAAGGGACAGAAGTATAGAGAATGCTATGTAAAGATGGAGACAGACATTGGGGTTAAACCTACCACAAACTAAGCAACCCCAGGAACCACCTGAAGCTAGAAGCAAGGACAGATTCTCCCCTAGAGCCGTCAGTGGGAGGGTAGCCCTGCTGACACCTTAATTTTAGGCTTCTGGCCTTCAGACGTGGGAGAAAATAAATTTGTTATTTTAGGCTACCAAGTTTGTGGCAATTTGTTATGGTATCTCTAGGAAACTAATATATCATCTCTTTCTTTATTTCTGGTTCTGCCAGTGCAAATGAAAGGACCTCTCCTAAGCTCAGACTCTTAGTAGCTTGAATACAGTCTCAGGTATACTTATTCTGGCCTTGGATATTCCAAGAGAATAAATCCCCCTCTTGTCTCCTGTTAACTGTTTCTGTGAACAACTTGCAAAACATTATAAACTATAACAAAGCCTCATAGGCATCTAAATCTTATCATCTTGGCAACAATTAATTAGACATCATTTTAATGTTTTGAAAGACTTCTAAAAATTTATAGTCCTAGCGGGGCTAGGGGATGGGTGAAATAGGTGAAGGGGATTAAGGAGGGCACTTGTCCTGATGAGCCCTGGGTGATGTATGGAAGTGTTGAATCACTATATGGTACACCTGAAACCATTATTACACTGAGTGTTAACTAACTGGAATTTAAATAAAAACTGGACTTTAAAACTGAAAAAAATTACAGTCATGATGATAAATAAAAAATCACAGGTTCTTGTACATACCCTATCGGACTCTAATTGTCAGACTTCTTTGCTGGTGACAATGAAACAATAAATGACTCCTTCTATTCCAATTTCAAAACATCTTAAACTTTGGTAGAGTAGGGAGAAAAGAGCAGGACAAAGGGCTGAGAATATCAGAGAAGTTTAGTGAATCTTTGGAGTACATTGTATGGATGTTGTTAGATTTGGTCTCTTTTTAAAGTAGTGTAAACTCATGCATGAATAGTCATTCCTTTAATTATTAGAGTGAGTGAATGGAAATAAAAAGTACTTAATAATAGTTCACCTTCTGGTCCATCATGTGTCTTAAGCCCATAATAATTATAGCAGTAATAATGATTTACATTAATATTTATTTATTTTATAATTTTTTATGTTATGTTAGTCACCATACAGTACATCATTAGTTTTTGATCTTCACAATTTACAAAAGATTTATTAATAAATTATGTATCTAGGTATCTATAAAATTTGATTTTTACAAAAACTCTGCGTGCCATGTAAGGGAAGATGTTATTTTCCCAACTTACATATAAGGAAGTTGAGACACAGCTTTTCTCAGTTCACAAAGCATGTATCAGATCATTGACCAGAACTCGGGCCTCCTGATTTCAGCCAGTGATCCTTTGAACATTGACTGTGTAAACATGGACCAAGTTATATGAATCTAATCAAGTTATAGATTTATAGATTTTATTCTATTCCTATATTACAATTTGAAATTTTACACATATGAAAAACAATGTGTAAACCTCTTTGTTTAATGGCTTGCTTCTCTGAACATATGCTTTGATATTTTTGGCTTGATAATGAAGTGAAGCAAAAGGTGGAAATGAGCTGAATTTCAGTTTATTTGTTTCATTGTGAAAAATGGCATGCTACTATTAATAACAGTAGTTTAAGGAGAAAATGTTTACATTGTGTTGGACATAGGATGGTGATTTTTTTATGATATAAGAAGATGGAATAGATTTTTTTTATGTTATCTAGGACCTATGGGTGGAATGAGGTTGACCCAAAAGGGCAATTCATTATCGCAGGAAGGCCAAGGAAACTTCTAGGAAATACTTTTAAAATATTTATATACTGAGTTCCCCTAAATCCTTAAGAAAGAAAAATGATTCATGATTCAATGCAATGAAAGACCAGTGTGTTTTATGCTAGTAATTTGGCAGGTTTACAAAGGTAACCATTAAGGCTTTTTTTCTTTAAACAGAATGAATATGGACACATTTTGAAAGAATAGTCAAAGACATCCTTTAAAATTAATTATTCAGTTTTAAAAAAGAACCATTAAGGAACTAATGGTTTAGCTGAATTGATACCTGGAAAATAATCTCTCTCTAATAGAAATTTGCTTCAAACGTAGAATGCTTCCCAGAAAATTGCTAAAAATATAATAAATTAAGCATACCAGAGTCATAACTATTTTCTCCTTGCTGCTGTTGATGATGGTACAATAACGTATTTCCAGAATAACAGTTATTCAGGATGTTTGCAACATTGGTGAGTTGAAAATACTTGTCTTTGGGACATTTATACTCATGAGCCTGAAGGAAGTGGTTAGTCATGCGACGTGATATGTTTCTATATACATATGTAAATGCACATAAAAACAAAATGAAAACACCCACAGCATTTGAATGTTTAAATTGGAAATATAAACTTAAGAGTCAAGAAATTCAAATCTTAATGTTTTTGTACCAACCTTGACATACATGATGATGCATAAGGAGCTTTTCTGAGATGACTATCATAAACACAGACACCTCGAGTGGGAGGTGGGAGCACATGCTGATGTTCTCAGAAGGGGCATAGACTGTGGACATTGTTGGGTCTGGAAGTATAGGAGGTATTCTAGGAATGACTGGGGATCTCAAGAATGTGGAATGATCATCTCCCTTTTCCTGAATCCTCATGTGGTCTCTCCTTCCTGTCTATGATGAATGACTGTTTAACATTTTCTGATTGAATTTATTTGCTCTGTAAAGTAAGTCAAAATTTGAGTCCATCAGTTTATTTGATTAAGGCCTCAATAGCAGAAAAAAGAGAAACAGGCTATTTGGGTTCATGTGTTGTTTTTAAAAGACAACATTTGGCCATCCAAACTGCTTTGATAGTCAATGCATGGTTTTACTTTGCAGATGGATTCTCCCAAATCAAAGTCATTAGTAACCACTCCTTTATTGTAGTTCTCATCTGAATATGCCAGTCGAAAAGATAAGAGCCTTGTTTAAATTATCTAAACCAGAGGATTCCAAAAAAGATTTAGAAATTCCTATTTCTAACTTGTCTGTTTTCCCCACCCCTAGCAACTGAGGCATGCAGCTATGTTGTCATTGACCTGCCACTGTTTATTTTTCTTACCTCTGACAACTACTGGTTCCCTAGTCTATTAATCTTTTTGGGGGGACTAGAATGCTGCTTAGAGCCTATTCTCTTCTTTCTGTTTATGTTTATAGATCCAAAAACTTCTCTTGAGGGCATAGCCTTCCCTTTTCCCTTTGTTCAAGTTTGATGAGCTCACTCTACACCTAACTCCCATGGCAGCTTTGCACAGTAGCTGCGGTGGGAAATTGATGGAAATATGTTTGATAGAAAAAATAATAAGATATTGGGTTGGCTGTCACAGGTGTTAAAGCTCTTGATGGGGAGGGAATACCAAAAGATACTACTAAGCAGCCCATGAGCTCCTGGGAAGATTGACCCTCATCATGAGGGAGCTGAAACAGGGCACATTCAAAAGATCTTTGTGTGCTCCTGGTGTTCCTCTTTGACCTCAGCTTGTTTTGATGCAACTGGAGAAATAACATGCTTGCCTATGTGTGCTCCTGTCAAGATGCTGTCCTCCCCACACAATGCCCCAGGCACTATCACCCCCTAGGAAAACACCAGTATGAACTCCTTTGTGCCCTCTATCTGAATTTCTTCAGTCACACATGAGCCCAAGACCACATGGATGCTCATTCTCAAACAGCTTGGAGTATTCTCTAATTAGGATGCATCTCCCACCTTCCTCAACCCCAAACCATTCCTCTTCAGCCTCTGGAATACACGGTCATCAGAAAAACCTCCCTTCATACTTCAGCTCTTCTCAGAGTATTCCCATCTTTAACTAAAATCTGGCTTTCCCTTGAAGACACTTAAAAAGTCTTCTCAAGTAGCAGTGGCACCTTATACAACTGTATCTGGACTTAGGATAATTGTCTTTTCATGATTCTTATTGCTGTCAGACGTGTATTCCTTCTTTTCTTCTTCTTTAAAAACCCTGATTCTTTTTGAAGTTGATACTGGAAGATTACCCACTATCCCAACTTACTGAAGTTTATCTAACCAACTCCCAGACTATTTTTCTTCATTTCTTGAAGATTTTATCACACAATTCATTCCATCACTACTTCTGTCACATTTTTTTTTATTTTAATATCCTTGCAGACAATCCTGCTAATATCCTGACTTTTTAGTTCCTTGTTCTCTTTTTTGGCTAGAGTCTTCTGTGTACTTTACCCACTCTTGTGGGGTTATCCTAGACTTTGCCATTAGGTAATAGCTCTCCCTCCACAGTCTCAGTGTCAAGCACCCCACTCTCCAATCCCATCTTCAGATTTTTCTAACACATTCCTTCTATTTCTTTCCCAAACACTTCATTGGCCCATCTGGCCATACCACTTGTTCACCCCATACATTTCTCATCTCCCTCAAATTCTCATATTCCTTCCTCTAAACTTAGATTCTATATATATAGTTCACTTTTATGCTTACCTCTAGCTTATGCCTTCATTTACTTGGCCCCTTTCATTGCATCTTCTTAGATGCCTGCAAAATCCAGCTCTGGTCATAACTCAGCTCTCAGTCTGCTCAGCATCTACACAGGACAAAACTACACACCAGTACTCCCTGATCTTATCTTAAATAAGTGAGCATTATCCACAAGTCTGATCCTAGTTCTGTCCAACAACGCTATTACTTTCCTTTGTAAATTTTCTCTTACTATGCTGGATAATTCTTTCATACCTCCTTCTTCATTATCAACCATCCATCTCTGCCACCATCTTCTCCCTAAGATAACAAACTTGCTTTCTATCTCCCTGAGAACATAGAAAAAATGAGAAGAGAACAGACACACTGCCATGACCAGATCTACCCATCTACATGTTTAGTGACAATGGAGGAACTCTCAGTGTCCCTTATCTAAGTCTAGGTCCATGAAAGAGGCACTGGGTTCCAAGCTTTCTGCCCACCTTAGGGTATGGCTTCTATAGGAGGCCATTCTCTCCTGCAGCACCCATTTTTCCCTCTTATCTTGATCATCCCCATCAGGTGATAAAGAGGCTATAATATCATCTCAAAATAATCTGGCTTCTTTATATCTCTCAACATCAGCACTTACCAAAGAGCTACCCTTGGCTCCTCCCTGTACCTTTGCTGTGCCCAATTAGTTATGCCTCTTTCATCTCTTGTTTCCTGCTGCAACTTAGTTCAGTCCCTTCCTGCCATCTCCCTGAACAATTTGAGTAGACTACTATTACCTTTCCCTTCTTTGGTTCTCCAGCCCAAACAAGAGCATTGGGTTATAGCAACACATGATGAATATATGCAGATTTCAAGAATTGAATCTTATAAATTTTTTTGATATTCAGTATCTGAAAGAACACTTTCTATTACATTTTTCAAAAACTTCATAAAGCTACTTACTGCTTATTGAAGAAAATTAGGATTTCTTACTCTGGTAATGAAAATGCACAGTAACACTTTCTAATTTATAAATCTTGATGGCCTTGCTGAATTGTTGACCATTTCCTCAGTGTGTACTGTGGACTTTTCCATTCCCTTTCTGTATATCTGTGGAAATTCTATCCATCTTTTTTTTTTTTTAAGATTTTATTTATTTATTTGAGAGAGTGAGAGAGCATATGAGAGGGACGAGGGTCAGAGGGAGAAGCAGACTCCCCGCTGAGCAGGAAGCCCGATGCGGGACTCGATCCCAGGACTCCAGGATTATGACCTGAGCCGAAGGCAGTTGCTTAACCAACTGAGCCACCCAGGCGCTCCTCCATCCTTTTTTAAAAGAAAAAAGTAATTATAAATAGTAATGTAATAAATATCCATATTCTCCCCCACTCAGAGTGAAAAACAGTTAATAATTTAGCATCTTTTACTACAGACATTTTAGTTGTCAAAAGAAAAAAAATATCATTGTAAAGAGGGTAAAAGGTCTTTAATCACTACCTCTAGTCTCATTTCTCATTCTTCCATATTATCCCCTACCATAGGTCACACCATTATCTTTATTGACCTATATTCTCCCATCTACTCTTTCTTTTTTTGTCTATGAAAAATATATGGTTGAACATAATAAAAAAAATTCTTATCTAAAAAAATATATATGGTTGAATGATTTCTCAATTTTCTTTTCTCTGGAGAAGAATCAAGGGGTGGGAACTACTAGGGCATATTTCTGCATGAACTTGTCATATAGACATAGAATTCTCTACTCATCCTTCAAAGCCCAGATCTAGTACCACCTCTCCATGGTCCATCTTGGTATGCAGAACTCCTGTGACAATGTTTTTGGAAATCTTTTTTATGCCATGTACCATGAAAGTGTGTGTGTGTGTGTGTGTGTAAAATTTAAGTGTAAATGTACTTCTTAAGATTGGCACTATCTTTTGTCATTTTTGACACTATTTTTAGGCATCTACACAAGCATATTGCCTAGCAGAATGCACACATATACACACAACCCCCTTTACACGCACTCACATAGATGTATATGTATTTCTCTCTGTTCACTTCTCCTACTCCACATATATAAGAATAAAGGAATGAACAATAGAGTGGTTGATTAAGGAACATGTAATGCTTCAAATTCAGTAGGTGCTCATTATCTAAGTGATGTGCTATACTGCTAATTCTTCATTCCTTTATTACACATAGCACTAGTAAAAAGTAATAAAGGGCTCTTAGCTACTTGAAGTGTTCCCATAACCTATAGGAGCATCATTTGTCTTGGTGGCAGCTAGGAAAGGAGCAAAGAACAATTTGTCTTTTTTTGACTCATATTTCCACTTAAGTAGAGAGATAAAAAGCAAGAGACAGCTTGTACTAATTAGGAGGAGAAAATTTAAGAGAATATTACTCTTGGCAGTGTTCAAAATACCAAGGTCAAACATGTACATTCTGTAACTCTTTGCTTCTCAATAGAATAGTGCATTGGGTGAGAGGATTTCATGGAGGAATCTTTTTGGATTCTACAACTAGGGCCTAGCAACAGAGAGTCAAGAGGTTGCATGTCAATTTCTTAAATGGTCACTGGGAAACCATAAGATCCTGTTTATTCATTAAACATAGTTCTTAAGAACATTAATCTAAGCCAGAAAGGTGAATAAATCTGTGTCTACTGCTTCTTTGGGGTGCCATTACATTAGTTAAAAATGGCTTAGACAAAGGTTCAAGGACTCCTTCTCCTTCCACCCCCATCTTTTTATACATCATATAATTTAACAATGTCAGGGCTTTTTGACTGACTTATGGCTCACTTGTATGTGATAACCAGTTACCAATTATCTAGTTACTTGCCTCCACAGAAAACCATACCTCCTGAAAAAAATCAATCTGTTCAGTGATCTTTTGGTCATTTATAGGCAGGTTAAGAAATAAAATAGATGTAAAGACTCAGCAATTCTTACTTTGTTAATTTGAAAACCCAGGTATGCCCATAAAACTGCTCATCAATGCTATCAACTTCTTAGTAAAGAATCAATAAGCCAGCTTTCTGAAATGTTCTACAAATCAGTAACACAATACTACCAAAATTATCATAATTAATTGAAGCTAAATTGCACCTGTCAAAATAAATAAATATATTTTGGAATGTGGTTTCTATGATTTCTACTGTACACACTGATTGAATTTTTAATTTAAACATTTTGATAGCCCATAATGGATATCTTAGCGTCTCCCCTCTAATTGTTAAGGTTCCTGTGGAGATCATTAAACCTTAAGCAGAATTAAACACAAATTTTCTTTCCATTTTAAACTGTTAATAAAAAGTGTTAATCCTCTTTGTTCAAAGGAGGCTTGAGTTCATTTCCCTTCTTGTTTTCGCTATTCGGCATTGTAAAATAATTGCAGTATGCTTAGGTGCGATGTTACCTCATCATAACAATTTCCTTTTATCATTAAAACCACTAGGTAGGCATCTCAACAAAGGAAGCAGGCATTTAATAACCCCCACAAAGAGGGAGAAATCCCGTAACAGGTACATATTGTGTTTCCTAAGAACTACATTTTATTCTACCAAGTGTAAGCTCTGTGGGGGTAGTAGCTCTTTCTAGCTTGTAAATGACTGTATATCATTTGTCCAGTGCTCAATATAACAAATGCTCAGTAAACATCAAATAAGTGATGTTTCTGACCTTATTTTACTCACACTAAATTATCCAAATTCTGAAGTAAGTGTTGTAAATATCTAGCCTTTACTGGTTTATACAAATTAACTATGTCCTTGCTATTTTATACACTAACCTAGAGCCTTGACCTTTAAACTTCTACATGAAGCATGACTTAAAACTGTGTTTTAGATTCTGTCATAACTCATCCACCTAAGTCCCACATGTAAGAGATTGGATTTTTGATATAAATCAGGAATAAAAGAATACCCTGCTAGGTGAATGCCATTCCTTTCTCTTCAGTTAGAAAAACTAAAGTAAATCCTATTTCAGTGGGCCAAAAAGAAAAAAGAGATTAGCGCATAACAGAACTATTGCTTTTCTTCACCTCTATATTATACTTGGATTCTCCCATTTGAGATACCTTGGAATTTTCCCATTTTTTAGGGCTTTTTATTCAGGTCTTCAAATCTCTGTATGTGGTGTGTTGTCTAACAGACTGCCATTTGGTTTTCCTTTAAGGAAGCAACTTTGGAGAACACCACAGACACTAGCTTTTCATGCTATATTTAGAAGATCATTTGCTGCACTTTCTTGAATCGATTTTGCCATCTCAGTTATGTTGTGAGAAATAATTGACATTCTTTGTGCTATGACAACTGTATGTGGTGGATTAGTTCTAGTGGTTGACACTAGTTAGCTTCATATCAGTCACAGAATTTCACGAGGAACCCAGATACAAATTTTATGCAAGACACAAGAGATTTCCAGGAATATAGCCAGACTGAACTTTAGTAAAAGAGCAAACATGCTCTGTCTTTTAAGATATCTTCAATTTTCCAAAGTCATGAAAAAGATGAAAACTCAGTAGGCTATTAGTAAAACAGTGTCTACTGGTCAGGGTATATTGTAATTGAGGATTTTCAGGGTATGACTATAGCTAAATATTAGGATTCACTTATATTAAAGCATTACAGCCTTAAAAATAATATAGTTAAAATTACTTTTTACAAATTAATCAAGAGTAAAACTTAGCCTATGAAAAATTAATTATTTCAAAAGGATGTAGTAAGAAATATTTAGTTATATTTAAAGGAGTAGGTGATGGGGATATATTCTGGAGGCCATTTCCACTTGTATTCTTGAAGATTAATGAAATAATGATAGAAATAATAATATATATTAAAACACTGAATGGCAGAAGGCATAGCCATAAGAGTTAAGAGGGACCTTGAAACTTCTATGAGTTGTATTTTTTTTCTGCTTACTTCTGATAAATATAAAATTTTTTTTATTATGTTAACCCTCATACATTACAGCATTAGTTTTTGATGTAGTGTTCCATGATTCATTGTTTGCATATAACACCCAGTGCTCCATTCAATATTTGCCCTCCTTAATACCCATCACCAGGCTAACCCATCCCCTCACCTCCATCCCCTCTAGAACCCTCAGTTTGTTTCTCAGAGTCCATAGTCTCTCATGGCTCATCTCCCCTTCCGATTTCCCCCTCTTCATTTTTCACTTCCTACTATCTTCTTTTTTTTTAATATAATGTATTATTTCTTTCAGAGGTATAGGTCTGTGATTCATCAGTCTTAAACAATTCACAGCGCTCACCATAGCACATACCCTCCCCAATGTCCATCACCCAGCTACCCC
>NC_138380.1:34839921-34860228 GCF_054177405.1 Leptonychotes weddellii | reverse complement strand
CTAATGATGTAATGTATGGGGATTAACATAAGAATAAAAAAAAAAGTTTAAAAAAAAAAGAAAGGATGCATTAACTTTTCTATACCCTCTGAGATCCATCCATCCTTTCCTTCCTTCCTTCCTTCTTTCTTTCCTTCCTTCCTTCCTTCCTTCCTTCCTTCCTTCCTTCCTTCTTTCCTTCCTTCCTTCCTTGCTTCCTTCCTTCCTTCCTTCTTTGAGTTTATGGTGAAAACCCTGGGAAGCCATTGGAGGGTTTAAAGGAGAGAGTTTCATGATCTATAAGAGAAGCTTTCAGGCTGCTGTATAAGAGGTTTGGGGGTAGAAGCAGGGAAAATGGTTAGGAGGCTGATACAATAATGTGGGCATAAATCCTGGAAAGGGTGGTAATAGTGGAGATAGGGAGGCTTGACATACAGGGAGATGTATATTCTTTAATGGAGAAATAGATAGGAGATAAAAGTAAAAGTAAAGGGTGGCTCAAAATTTTTTGTCCTGAGTGATATTGGTGCTACCATGAGATGGAGAAGATTTGAAGGCTTGTAGGGGATATAAGATAAAGAGCTCAGTGCGGGTAAGCTAAATTTGAGGAGCTAAGTAAGTATGTAACTTGGGAAGTTGTATATATTACCATGTAGCTCAAGGGAGATGTCTGAGAGGGAAAGAGTTACTTGAGAGTCATTGGAGTGTAACTAGTACTTAGAGACAGGCCAAATTTCCTCCAGGGTATGAAGGTAAGAAGAAAAAGAGAACACTCATTTTTTAAATTTACCCCTAACTGATAAGTCCCTATTCACTGACTCATCCTAATATATTTTTTAAATTCCTCTGGATTAATAGCTACTCACTTTTTCTTTCAGTAAGTCTTTTTTCAGATGCATCCAGGACTAAGCAAGTGCTGTAAGGCTAGAGCAAAGCAAATGTCTTAGTCTGTTCAGGCTGCTATAACAAAGTACCATAGACTGGGTGGCTTACAAACAATAGAAATTTATATCTCACATTTCTGGAGGCTGGAAGTCTGAGTTCAGAGTGCCAACATGGTTTCATTCTGGTGAGAGCCCTCTTTCCAGATGCAGACTGCCAACTTCTCATTGTATCTTTATATGGTGGGGAGTGGAGAGAAGACACAAGCTCTCTTGTGACTCTTGTAAGGGCACTGATCCCATTCATGAGGGCTCTATCCTCATAACTTCTACTAATAACCACCTGAAGATCCCACTTCCTGATACCATCACACTAGGTTGGTAGGGTTTCAACAGAGAATTTGGGGAGAACTCAAACATTCAGTCTATAACAGCAAGGGTACTGAATAGGTTTTAAAGAATGCATTTGATATTTCAAGAATTTATGGGAAATACAAGTCATTAGAGAAATTTATCAACCTTATTTTACAATTTAGTATTTTTTAGAATATGTGTAAACATGAGGTAGAAGACACTATAATTTTCAGTCTTAATACTGCCTTGGGCTGACTCTGAACATGGTACTGGCCTCCCTAAGAAACAAATGCCAATTCATCCTGTTCATTTTTCATCTGTGTTTTTTATTTTTTTGAGTTTTTATTTAAATTTCAGTTAGTTACATACAGTATATTAATTCTCAGTGTACAATATAGTGATTCAACACTTCCATACACCACCTGGTGCTCATCACAACTAGTGCCCTCCTTAATCCCCATCACTTATTTAACCCAGACCCCACCCACCTCCCCTCTGGTGACCACCAGTTTGTTCTCTGTAGTTAAGAGTCTGTTTCTTGGTTTGACTCTCTCTCTCTCTGCTGATTTATTTTGTTTCTTAAATTCCACATATGAGTTCGAGTGAACTCATATGTGGAATGATTTCTCTGACTGACCTATTTCACTTAGCGTAATATATTTTAGCTCCATCCCTGTTGTCTCAAATGGCAAGATTTCATTCTTTTTGATGGCTGAGGTATATTCCATTCTATGTGGGAATATATATGTGGTATAAGCCATATACGGCATATATGTTTCATTGTAATATTCCTTTGTGTGTGTATACACACATACACACACACACACCTTCTTTATCCATTCATTAGTCAATGGACACTTGGGCTGTTTCCATAATTTGGCTATTGTAGATAATGCTGCTGTTAACATCAGGATGCATGTATCCCTTTGAATTAGGATTTTTGTATTTTTGGGGTAAATACCTAGTAGTGCTATTGCTAGATCATAGGGTAGTTCTCTTTTTAACTTTGAGGAACCCCCATACTGTTTTTTTAAATGTGTTTTTAAATTTCAGCATTAAATAAAGTAAAAGTGACTATGCATAAATGTATAATGATGCTCTGCATTTAGTGGACATTCAGTGGTGGATGAAACTCAAGGGACTTTAAAAATCAGGTAAATCCAGATGAGCTTCACAAAAGCAACATTTTCATGAGGACTCTAATATTTTGTTCTCAGATATTTTATTTTTGTGAGTTTTTTCCTACATGGGTATTGAGAAGTTGTCAAATACAAGGTCAGACAGGAATATTGAGTGTCCACTACATGCTTGGCCTGGTTCTAAATGCTGGGGTTATAATAGCTGTTTATGAAATGGATAAAAGTATTTGCTCTTAATGCAGCACATATTCAATAAACTAAATGACCAAGCGAAATTTGTATGCTAAATAGTAATGGATGCTACAGATAAACACAAAACTGTGTTGAGGAAATAGGACTGGGTTGTGGGTAGGTTTGCAGTTGTAAGTGGAATGATCAGAGGTGGCCTCAATGAAAATATTTGAGTAAAAGTGTGAAAGAAGTAAAGGAGTAATTCATGTAGACATCCCTAAAAAGAGCATTGTAGGTGGAGGGGATGGGGAAAACAGAATGATGAGGCTGAAATATGTCTGGCATGTTTGAGAAACAGCAGAAGAACAAACTGTCTGGAGCCAAGTAAAGGAGAGGGAGAGCAGTAGGAAATGAGGTTGGAGAAATGGTGGGGACCAGATCATGAAAAGCCTTTAAACCATTGTGGTGATTTGGCACTGAATTGTTGGAAAACCATTAGAGGTTTTAATCAGAGGAGTAACATAAGCTCACAATTTGAAAGGATCCCTTTGGTTGCCATGTAAAGAATGGATATCAGGAACAGGGGACAGGAGGGAAAGCAAGGAGAACTCTAGAAGGTTATTGCAATAATACAGGTGAGGTAATGATTAGCAATGACAGTGCACCATAGGTGTTAACAGTGGAGGTAATGAGTCTTGGCCAGAAGTATTTTGGAAGCACAGCTACTAGGACTTGCTAAAGCAGTGTATGAGGATTGTAAGAGAAAGGAGTCAAGAAATTTTATTTGGCCAATAAAATTGGAAGAAGAGTACTACCATTTATTGAGATAGTGAAGACTGTAGGAGGGACAGGTTTGAGGATGAAGATCAGGAATTTGTTTTAGAACATTTTAAGTTTGGTGTGCCTATGAGAGATGCCAGTGGAGTTATCAAGAAGGCAGTGAGACCCCAAGTCTGGCATTCAGGGTTGAGGTCTAGGGATATCTGTTTGGGATTCATCTATCTCTCTCTGTATTTAAATGAATGAGTGTAAGTAGACAGTCTGAGAACTGAAGCCAGAGGTGCTCCATCTACATTTGGAAAGATAAAGAGGAACTGGCAATGCAGAGTGAAAGCAGTAATTATAAGGAAGAAATTCAGCAGAGTGATATTGTGGAACTCAAGTGAAGGAAGCATTTGAAGGAGTGATCAACTGTGTTCAGTAAAGTTGACAGGTCTAGTGAGATGAGGACTGAGCATGGAGCATTGCGTTTAGCAACATGGAGGCCATTGGTGAAGTTGACTGAGCAACTTTAGAGGGATGGTGGGGCAGAGGCCTCAGTTAAGAGAGAACTGGAGGAGAGGATGTTGGCATTAGTGAATATAGATAACTCCTTTAAAGAATTTTGTTACAAAGGTGAGAAAACCAAAGAGGTCTTGACTGGAAGAACTGAAGTCAGTAGAGTTTTTTGTTTATTACTGTCTTTAGATGAGAAAAATGTATGTCATGGGCTACAAGTGGATTATCAAAGAGAGATGGATATATTGATGTTACAGGAGAGAGAGGGGAGAGGGAAGAATTGCTAGAGTCAGGTACTTGAGTAGTGGATTATGCATGGGATTTAGTGCTCAAGTGAAGATGCCCTTGGCTAGGACATGAGACCAAGAGTCTCGCTCCTCTCTGCCCCTCTTCCTCTTCCCTTGTTTTTAGAATTAAGATATGAAAAAGGAGGTGAAAACCTACCAGGAGCTTAGCTTTTTCAGCACTAAAATGAGAGTAATGAACTTAATATTTCAGGTCCCTAAAAGTATTAAAATCCTATCAATTTGTAATACACGTTAATGATTTTATCTCCTATGAACTATCTACTGATTCAAATATGACTAATCCTTTTTTTTCAAGATTTTATTTATTTATTTGACAGAGAGAGAGATAGTGAGAGCAGGAACACAAGCTCTGGGGGGAGTGGGAGAGGGAGAAGCAGGTTTCCTGCCTGAGCAGGGAGCCCGATGTGGTGCTCGATCCAGCACCGTGGGATCATGACCTGAGCCAAAGGCAGATGCTTAACGACTGAGCACCCAGGCGCCCCAAATATGACTAATCTTTTTGTAAGTTTGACTCAAATAAATAAAATGTTTAATTGTATTTTTTTATGTAGAATACATTAATCATTTTCAAAATGTTCAGGATAAATACTTATGATATTCCATCATGGTGTGGCTTACATATGATTTTAAGAACATTTTATTAGGAATAGCTTTACATAGGATTTCAAACCTTTTTCTTATCAACCCACTGATTTTTCTAAATAAAGTAAATGCTACAAAATGGTGATACAACAAAACTGAGCTATGAATAAAGAATACACATGGAACTTTAAAAAAAAAACAACTCTTCAATGTTTTTATTACATTCTATTTTTTAACTCTCAATGAAAATGAAGCTAATGTGCATAATATTAGAATCCAAGTTCCTTTGCAAACCAGAGTGAATGTATGAATTGTTCATTATATGCTAAAATCTAAAATAGATGAATTTTTATCATCCTTATCATTCTTTAACTGTTCTAAATGGTCCCTCTGGAGATCTATCTTTCTCTCTTTCTCTCTCCTCCAACCCCCCTCTTTCACCTTTTTCTTTCTTTTTTTTTTTGCCCATAAAGAGCTGTGAATTCTATTGTCTCTTAAAAACAATTTCACTTGCTATCAATTTTCTTACCTGAAGACTTCCTTGATACTATAATCACTAGCAAAAACTTCAATCTCACATTTTATGTGTAACACTCAACACTTTTTTTTTTACAGTTTTTCAAGCACAGTTTCTCAAACATACCTGATGTATGTGTGACATTGATGGGTTCTCAGATAAATGGCTGGACAGTCAGCAGGTCTTTGACTCTGCTCAGTACTCACAACACCCAATATGTTGAGGCTTATTGGCTCTTTCAAGCTTAAAGATTGAAGACTTTCAGTGTATTTTTTGGCAACCCAGCATATAAATGCCAAATAACTAGTGAGGTCATTCCCAGACTGGACTAGACATTGGGATTGGTTTTTAAAAATGTGTTCTGTGGCATTTAATTATACCCCCATGATCTTCCATTACAAACCAAACCAAATTAAACCAAACAAAAATTCTCAAAATTTTCTTTCAGCCCAGCTGTCACTCTTTTTCCTCTTTATTTATTTTATTTTTTTTAAAGATTTTATTTATCTATTTATTTGAGAGAGAGAATGAGATAGAGAGAGCATGAAGGGGGGAGGGTCAGACGGAGAAGCAGACTCCCTGCTGAGCAGGGAGCCCAATGTGGGACTTGATCCCGGGATTCCAGGATCATGACCTGAGCCGAAGGCAGTCGCTTAACCAACTGAGCCACCCAGGCACCCTCTTTTTCCTCTTTAAAGCCAACCTCCCTCCCTACACAATCTGCTGAAACTGTTTTCCTCACAGTTGATCTCTGAATTGCCAAATCCAGAGAGGCCTCTTCTATCCTTTTCTTTTTTTTTTTTATTTTTATTTATTTATTTTTTTATTTTTTTATTTTTTTAAAGATTTTGTTTATTTATTTGAGAGAGAGAGAATGAGAGACAGAGAGCATGAGAGGGGGTAGGGTCAGAGGGAGAAGCAGACTCCCCGCTGAGCAGGGAGCCCGATGCGGGACTCGATCCCGGGACTCCAGGATCATGACCTGAGCCAAAGGCAGTTGTTTAACCAACTGAGCCACCCAGGCGCCCTCTTTTTTTTTTTTAATGTATTTTTTAAATTTTATTTTAAGGAGGCTCCACACCCAATGTGGGGCTTGAACTCATGACTCTGAGACTGAATTGCATGCTCTACTGACTGAACAAGCCGGGCACCCCTATCCTTTCCTTTTCTGTGACCTGAGCATTTAATTCTGTTGGTCCAAACACATCTAACCAAACTCTTCTTCCCTTTGCTCTCATGACATTATGCTCTCTTTGTTTTATTCCTCCATTTAGTTCCTTTATTTTTAGGGTCCCCTAATTCTGCCTTTCCTTAAATAGTGATATTTAATTCTTCTTCCTGACTCAGAATTCTTCTTGACTTTTCAAAAGAGTGACCTTAGAAGTGCTGACTGCAGGTCAAAGACATGAGAGCTAAAACTTTAATCAACTGGCATTTTAATATATGTAGAATTTTGGTTATAATAGGACAAATATGAAAATAATTGAGAAGAGAATAAAGCAATAAATAGATCAGAGGAAGCTAAGCATGTGGTGTGGTCACAGTACAGACTTATAGGCTAACATGATGTGAAATTAATAAAATGCTTGACAATCAGTGACTTGGAGTACTGAATCCCCATCCTCTTAAATTTTGTAACTCATATATAAGTTATAGGCTGGCCTTAAAATTGCTTTTTTAAATGGATATTGGTGCCTGGGTGGCTCAGTCGGTTAAGCGTCTGCCTTTGGCTCAGGTCATGATCCCACAGTCCCGGGATCAAGCCCCGCATTGGGCTCCCTGCTCAGTGGAGAGCCTGCTTCTCACTCTCCCTCTGACCCTAACTGCATCCCCCATCCCATGTTCTCTCCCTCTCCCTCTCTCGCAAATAAAATCTTTAAAATGGATAAGCAATTATTTTGACTTTTGATTTCAAGTTGAAATCCATGACAGAAATTGGGTTTGGGTCATTCACTACTCATTCTAAATCAAAGCTAGAAAGCTGAAGTCTACATTTTCCAGATTCCCTTGCAGGTATGGTTTTCACACACAAATGAGATGCAATCTTGGATAAGATTTGGGTTCATAACTGAATAACCTGAGGTTGAGGGCCTTCCATCATGTGGGTAAAGATATTAGTAGAAGCAGCATGGTTCTGGAGCCAATAGCCCTAACGGTGGCTTCCTGATTCAGCAGATAGCAGCTTCATTGTTTGGCATCTTCCTAATGGTGTGGCTTCCTTCAAGAGTCAATACTGGGCAACACCTTCATGTTTCTACATCAGCCATCTACAGAAGCAAGAGCAGCAGCATCCCATTCTTTTTTTCACTCTCCTATGTCTTTAGCAAGCTGTCCTCTGCATCTGAAAGGCCTTTCCTTTATCTGCCTGAATCACATAAACTTGGCTTTCTAGACTCAGTCAATGTATTAGTTTATCATAGAAGGTTTTCCTAGCATCCCCCATCCTTACACCCCATTGTCCTGGCTATTAGGTCACCCTCCCTCATGTTCTCTTTTATATCTTGTTTATCCCCAACTTACTGAGCAGCACCCACCATTATATTCACTGGTTTGTAGTTCCTAACCATATAGTAAAAGGCTTGTGAAGAGAAACTCTTGTTTTTGCTTATGTTTTAACTATAAAACCTTAGTCCCAAGTATGATATTTGGTACATAGTAGGCGTTCAATACAGGAATTAATGAAGTAATGAGTAAATGGATATCTGAGTGCTAGTGAAAGGCTTTAAATGGTACTTTGGCCTTTCCATTAAAATAATTATTTCTAAACACATATGTGAAAATATTCCCCAAAGGAGAAACCTAATCACTCTGTAATTCAAATGAAGTAGCAATCTAATCCACTCTTGTACAGAGCTTTCATGAATATCAGATCCATGAAGCATCATTGAATTCCCTAATTCTTTCTTTCCTGATAAGAGCCCATTAACTTAACTGGAAAAAAGGGCTTGCTGCCAGGCTCTGTTTTGGTGTGAGGCAAACATTTTACTACCAAAAATTTTAAGAGGGCATAGCAAAATTAAAATAACAGGGCTGATTGGTTTCTTTAGTAGCTTTTACCCTCGTAATTGTCCTATCTCGTTTGTTCAGTTACTACCAAAGGAGAGACAGAATATGGACTCAGGTAGTTGGAAGAATTTCTTTAAATGTTAGATTCACAATATAGACATTTTAGAATTGCAGCACACTGATAAAAGAACTTTTCATTCATAGTTCTTTTACATGTGATTTTGGCAATGGTTGTAGGGTTTTTTTTTTTTATCAACAGTATTGTCACAAGGGAAACATAAAATAGTAATACAGAGGTAAACTTTGTAGTTGTGTCTGCTGATGACAATACCTGGTAAATTAAGTATAACCGTCTTTTAAAATCTGAATTAATTGTGTTTATGTCTTCCAAACATCTAACTGCATAGGTAAAGATAACTGGTAAGCTTTTCTTTTTCTGATAAAGTAGGAAGAATGTTTGTATGTGCCAAATTATAGATCATTAATGAAAAAAGCATGAAACCATTAAGATAGTATTATACTGCTATGCTGTCTATACAATAGGGATGAGGAAATTTTTTTCTTTTTTTAAGAAGACTCCACACACTGGATATGGAGCCCAGTGCAGAGCTTGAACTCAGGATCCTGAGATCAAGACATGAGCTGAGATCAAGAGCCAGGTTTTAACCAACCGAGCCACACAGGCACCACTTTTAACCTAATATAGTTACTGTGGTACAGTGAAAATCTTATTTTTGATTAAAAGAGTTTTTTTATTTTCTATGTTTGTCAACTGGCTTTCACTGGATGTATGTTCCCCATCAACAAAATACAGGAGCACAGACTGTCATTCAGCATCCCTTACTTAGAGCTGCAAACCCTCCAGCAGTGCTCTTATTCTGACCAGTGCATGTTGCTTCTAACATTGCTCTGAACACCATTCATTCATTTGATAAAGATGTATTTAGCACTGTTGTAGACACTAAGGAGACAGTGGTAATAAAACCACGGACATGGTGCTGGTATTCGCCTCATTCAAATTTATAGGTGGTGGCTAGAAAAAGGATATACAAGTAACGTTAAACAAAGAAAAGATAGTAATAAGTGCTGTGAGGGAGATTAACAGTAGACATGGCTCTTCATGAGCTCTCAACTCACAGCATCTTTGCACACTGCTGGGCATCTCCAGACTGCCCCCCAAGATTCCCATGTTTTTGTTGACAGTGTCCCCTACCCAGCTGTTAGCATGCTAAATAACCCTTAGGTCATGCTGGGCAGGCTTTTCTGAGAAGAAGAGCATCTGGCCATCTTGCTCCCGGCTTTCCAGCACTTAATGGTCCTCAAACTCCCTTCTTTCTTACAGATCTTTACATTTATTACAGAATACTTAATACCCTAGTCAGAAGTATTTGCATTTGAATGACTTCAGTGGTCTGGGCTTTGCTGACAACACATGTGAATATTTGTTCAGCTATTTATAAAACAAAGAATTGCTTGTGGTGGTGTCGCTTAGGTAGAGAAAGTAGTTCTGCACCAAAACAGTGAATATGTCACTTATTTTATGTGGACAAAAATTAGGAATTAGGTAAATGGTTTAGATTTGGGATGATTTGTAGAACCTCATTAGCAGCATTGTAGGGCCGTTTAGCTAGGACTCTGAGGCGTGGCAGTGTTCTGGGTTTATCTCAGGAGAATGGGTTCCAGGTGCTGCTGGTCACCAGATTTCCTGTATGACATTGCGCAAATTATGTTTCTGACACCTGGGTTCATCCCTGATAATTCCGAGTAGAAACAACTGCCTTGCCTGACTTCCAGTAGACTAGGAGGTTTAAATGGAAGTGTGCCACAGGATTATATATTGATACTGTTTTTCCCTAAATTTAGAATTTAAAAAAAGTGACTAAAGTAATACTTATGAGAATAAAAAAAGAGAATGAAGTAATACTTATGAGGACCAGCTATATGCCAGGAAATAGTCGATGTAAGCAAAGTTGTCCTTAAGTTACAGATGAGGAAACTAATAGAAGATAAGTGATTTACCCAAAGACACATTGGTAATAGGTATTACTGAAATGAGAAGTCATTTGATACAATGTCCTATTCTCTTTTTCTTAAGTAGAAACATTTACAATGTGACTTGTATTTCATGTCCTTAGAAGATGAGTATTCAAATGTGGTATTCAAACCCCACTCTTTAGAGTGGAGACCTTCAGAATGGTTTGGTTCTTGTTCTTATCCTCCAAAATGGGCCTATTTTCACCGGATTTACAGACTGTCCTCTTTAAAAAACTTGAGTTCTTAGGTTAACATGAATGAGTGAATGATGAATAAATGAATGCCCCTCATATAGGCTACTGTAAATTGGCAAAATTTCTTGAGAACTAGCCAACATTTTGCTCTCATAAGGAAGGCTGCATAGATTCCCAGGATAATTTTCTTAAACAATTGTAAAGTACCCAAACAAAGGCTTAAGAATGTTGGTTGGTTTATTCAGAATTGTCTCCAAGGAAACTCTCTTTCTCTCTCTCTTTTTTTTTTTTCTGTAGCCTGAGAATTAGTGTGTAGGAGGGATCCTGTGGAAGGACCTGTTAAATTATGTTAAATATTCATTTGCTCATTTTAGCTTCTGGATAAAGACTTTTTTACACTTTGGAAAATGCATATCCAAAGGAAACTTAATTGACTTGGCGAACTATCTTTCTCCCAACAAGAAGGATAAATAAACTGGAACCATATATTTTCTCACATTGTAAAAACATAAAAATACCATAAAGGGAAATCAAAGTAGTAATGGGTTGGTAGAGCTGCTGAAATAGTTGTAATATTTTTTCAAACACTTTAGCATAGTAGTATTGATTTTTTTTCTACTTATGTATGCAGAAATATACAGGTGTTCACAATCTTGGTATAGTTTGTAATGAATTTTAAAGATGTTACAAACAACAGCAGCAACCCATGAATGATTAGCATTTCAAATCCAAGATGGATAGAAGGTATGATGAAACAGCAAATTATACTTTTTAATAAGTGCATTGTTCTACTGAAAGAGATTATTGTATTCACTGACAGCCAATTCTGTAGTGATGAATTATTGTTTAAAAGCCTTTCCCGATGATATTTTTGGTAAGCAGTTAACAAATAACTGCTCAGCTAATTTTTATGTGTGCATTTATAAATCTTTGCTTCAGTTAAATTGCACACCAGGTTAATGGATAAATGTTTTTGATAGTATATATAACTTCCCTACCTTCTCTTTCATTTAAATTTTCCAAAACAGAACAATTTTCCCAACTGTGAAAATGGAACATAAAATGAAAAAATGGTGTGGTTGATGGTATAATTTTGGGTTTTATACCTGTTGCCCTTTCTAACAAGAGGCACTAATCACCACCTAGAATTCCATTGTTACCTTGTCTTCAAATAATGAAACATTTGTTACAGTCCCTCAAATTGTGATTAACCCAAGGCCAAATTTCTATCTTATTTAGAACTTCTCTCTTCAGGTCTTTAAAAATTAAGGAAATTCTTCAATCCCTACACATTTTTTGGATCCCAAGGTAGATTAAGCATAAGGGAAAACTAGCTTGTTTATTTTTAAATCAGAATAAATTAAAAGTTTACATGGCATTGAAGTTTTATGTTTAAAAATTTTTTCTTTTATATACTCTCAGGGTTCTGGAGTATATAATCAATAATCATTATGGTTTTCTGAATGATCAATAGTTTCAGATTAGTCAATCATATAAGCTGTTTATTTCTGCATAAAACATCCAGTGACAAATAGGTGACATCAGAGATGATCTGGTTATTGAAATTTAAGGTGCACAGAAAGGATGCCCTCCAAACAAAATGGTCTCCTTCAAAGACCTGAAAGATAAGCATTGGATATTTTGTTTTTTGCTTTTGAGAGCTTTTTGGTCAATAAGAAGCTCCAAATGAAGTGCAGATATCCAGCTAGTGGGCTCAGGCTGTGTCCTTCCCAGTAACAGCAGGAGGAAAGAAGACCAGTAGAAAGGGACGAAGGTTAGTTAGAAACTAAACTGATTTACCTTAAAATTTTGCCTCCAGTTGCGCTGGAAATTCATGGCTGAATCATGTCATCTTCTCCTTCACATCAAGTTGTTTAAACTTAATTTTTTGAAATATTTTTCTTGTAATTAATTTTTTTTAAGATTTTATTTATTTGAGAGAGAGAGAGTGAATGAGAGAGGATGAGTGAAGGGAGAGGCAGACGGAGAGGGAAAAGCAAACTCCCCACTGAGCAGAGAGCCCAACGTGGGACTCAATCCCAGGACCCTAGGATCATGACCAGAGCTGAAGGCAGACATTTAACTGACTGAGCCACCCAGGTGCCCCTTCTTGTAATGAATGTCTATTATTTGCCTTTGGGTGATTTTATCTTGAGTTAATAACAGGACAATAGTAATTATGCATTTTATAAGGTTTTTTTTATCATGTAGTTTTAACAATAATGACTAATGTAAGGCATGGATATTTAGAAAAGTTTACAACTTTCTGTCCTCATTTATCTCACCAATAATTATGTTCATATATATTTAAAATTTTCCTCTACCTGCAGAGGTAGTCTGTAGAAAAAGGACTATTCTATAGCATTAGTAAATTAATAGTGTATTGAGGATTAAGAAAAAAATGAAAGGCAGAATAGTCTTTTATTATCGACACTTTGTCCAGTTTTCTCTTAATATTCTTTTATCCATTTTATTATTTAAATGTCAGTAAATTATCATCCACCTAAAAAGGAAGGAGGAACTACAAAAAGAGTTTTGCTTACAAATAAAGTTCTGTATAATTATACTTACCTCTGAAGATTCAGGTCTTTTATGAAGATTATTCCTTCGTTGATAAGGATTTCTTACTTTTGGTCCTACAGAAAGTAGTTTGGACTGATCATTGTGTGGATTGTTGTTCACCTGGAAATAGGTTGGACTAAAGTGTAAAATTATGATCTGTGGTTGACTGAGCTTCTCTTTATTCTGGGCTGTCCATTTCGGAGAGCTGCTTCCCTTTCTCCCCTATAGAACCCTTACTGAAATCCAGAGCTGGCTTAGAGATTGCATATTCCTTCTTTCAATTTAGTCAAGCCTCTCACCTTTCAGAAGGCTGTATGGGGTGATTCTATTTAAATAAACTTTCACTGACAGAAGAGTCCCTGAGGCCAGCTGGTTAACCTAGGTAGGCTACAGCTGATCACTGTAGACAACAGAAACAGCAGTTCAGATAATGGTTTTGGCAGGGGGTGGGGGAGTTCTCTTTGGGAGCATATCTTTCATTGCATCAGTGCAAAAACTGCAATGGACAAAGTTAAGCAAGGAAGACTTTTTTCTGGTTATTGCAGTAGGGGAAAGAAACTGAACTCACTTCCCCTGAAACAAAGGATATGAGGATTATATATATATACCACATCTTTATCCATTCATCTGTCGATGGACATCTGGGCTCCTTCCACAGTTTGGCTGTTGTGGACATTGCTGCTATAAACATTGGGGTGCAGGTACCCCTTTGGATCAATACATTTGTATCTTTGGGGTAAATACCTAGTAGTGCAGTTGCTGGGTCTTAGGGTGGTTCTATTTTTAAATTTTTGAGGAACCTCCATACTGTTTCCAGAATGACTGTACCAGCTTGCATTCCTACCAGCTGGAGAAGAGGTGGGTGGGAGCATGGGGTAAATTGGATGATGGGCATTAAGGAGGGCATGTAATGTGATGAGCCCTGGGTGTTAGATGCAACTGATGAATTACTGAACTCTACATCTGAAACTAAGGATGTATTATATGTTGGCTAATTGAATTTAATTTTTTTAAAGTATATGAGTTTTTAAACACTGGAGTAAGTTTGAAGACTGTAAGGGAAGGAGATCAATCTGTGGGATATGTCCAGCACATTGAGTTATTCTTGAATTAGGAAATGTTTTTTCTGGGGCACCTGGGTGGCTCAGTGGGTTAAGCGTCTGCCTTTGGCTCAGGTCATGATCCTAGGGTCCTGGGATAGAGCCCCACATTGGGCTCCCTGCTCAGCGGGGAGCCTACTTTTCCCTCTCCCTTTGCCTGCTGCTCTGCCTACTTGTGTTCTTTATCTCTCTGTCAAATAAATAAACAAAATCTTTTAAAAAAAAAAAGGAAATGTTTTTTCTTTATGATTAGATCATCTGTGTTGGCTAATTGGTGCCCATCTAAGTTAGGCTCCTGCCCTCCCACAGAAACTCAGGGATAGGGTAGCTATCTTCCTTGATTATATTTCAAAGAGTTGGCTCTTAGATCTTGGAGAGAGACATTCCTGGATTATAAAACTAGCAAGAGGATTTTTAAATGATTTATATCTCAAAGGGGCAGAGAAAGAATTTACAATTACAAGTTTTCTAAAGCAAATGCTCTAAGAAAAGGATTGCCAGGGGCATAGGGTTAAGAAGAAGCTGGTTTCAAGTTTTGTTAAGCTGAGGGGGATGTTAAGGCTTCTTGATCAATAGTAAACATGATTCTGTTCATACTAAACGAGCCATAAAGCCTTGATTTTCAAGAATTTGAAATTTTAAAAAAGATTTTATTATTATTTGAGAGAGAGAGAATGAGAGAGAGCATGAGAGGGGAGAGGGTCAGAGGGAGAAGCAGACCCCCACTGAGCGGGGAGTCCGATGTGAGACTTGGTCCTGGGACTCCAGGATCACGACCTGAGCTGAAGGCAGTCTCTTAACTAACTGAGCCACCCCGGGACCCCTCAGGAATTTGAAATTTGATTCTGCTCATACTAAACTAGCCATAAAGTCTCCTTGACTTTCAAGAATTTATATTATATTGGACTAATTTATATTATTTTGGACTAAGCTTGAACTGATTTGCATTCCTATAATTGATCTATAAAATATTTTAAACAAATGAATAGTTGAAGTTAAATGATTGAGAGCATTTTAAAATTTCTTGAAAAACATTTTTAAGTACACTTTAAATTCTTAAATTGCACCCAATATTACATTGCCATTGGTTTAAAAATCATAAATCTTTCCTATCCATTAAAACAAATCACTTAACACCTCTACCAGTCATTTTCACTAAATTTATTTATCAAAGAACTGATGAGTACTATATGTTGGCTAATTGAATTTAAATTAAAAAAAACTGATGATTTTTTTGAGTAATCATATAATCTCTAATTTAGCTATTTACTAATTCCTCTAAATTAGAAATATATTGTGGGCTCTATTTGTGATCACAGTATAGCTATAATATATGTATTTGTAATATAATCCAGATAGTTTAAACTTGAAATATTAAGTATTTATGATTTAAGGGAGAGAACAAGTGAGCATCTGGTCTATTAGAAAGTTTAGGTTTGTGAATAGAGGCCAGAATGGAGTGTTATTTTAATTATTGTACTAATATTCTACTAGCTAACATGACATTGTTCATGAATATTTAATGATAAATACTACTGCACAGCTGCTGAGTTTGATGTTCCTCCTTGAGTGAAATGAAGATCTTAGCACATTTTACCTTTCTTTCACACTCTTTTAGTCCTGGAAGTGGCTCTTAGTATGATACTCTGCCTAACATTTAATACAGTGGCATTTTGAGTACATTGCCATAAAGAAAAGTGATTTGCATGTTTCATTTTATTACAGTGAAATTCAGGTCCCTATAGTTCTTTTTTTTCCTAGTTATTTAACCATATTATTATCTATGCTCTTGGGGTTACTTATATTTATTTTTTTCCAATTCCTTTTTATTGTGCTAGCATACACATTAACATAAAATTTACCATCTTGGCCACTTTTAAGTGTATGGTTCAGTTATATTAAATACATTAATAATGTTGTGTTTCTGTCACCACCATCCATCTTCAGACCCTTTTTCTTCTGTAAAACTGAAACTATATACCTATTAAATAGTAATTCCCAATTTCCCTTTCTTCCCAGTCCCTGGATACCATCATTCTACTTTCTGTCTCTATGATTTTGACCCTTCTTAAGTACCTCATGTAAATGGAATACAGTATTTGTCTTTTTGTGACTGGCTTATTTCACTTAGCATATAATGTCTTCAAGTCTCATTCATGTTGTAGGTTATGTCAGAATTTCTTTTTCAAGTTGAATAATATTCCATTTTGTGTGTGTGTGTGTAATTTTTGTTACACACACACACGTGTGCACGCACACACACACACACACACACACCGTATTTTACTTAACCATTCATCCAGAGTTGAATGCTTGGTTTGCTTCCACATTTTAGCTATTGTGAACAATGCTGTTATCAGCACAGGGTGTACAATGTCCATCATTTCTTTGAGACCCTGCTTTGAACTCTTTTACGCATATATCCAGAAGTGGAATTGATAGATCATAATGATAATTCTAATTTTAATTTTTTGAGGAACAAAAACCATGTTTATTCTCCCCACAGTGGCTATATCCTTTTACGTTCCCAGCAACGATGCACAAGGGTTTTAAGGTCTCCACATTTTTGCCAACATTTGTTATTTTCTGTTTGTTTTATAGTAGCCATCCTAATGAGTGTGAAATGGTATCTCATTGTAGTTTTGACCTTGCATTTCCCTAATGATTAGTGATGTTGAGCATCTTTTCATGTGCTTATTGACCATTTGTATATCCTCTTTGGAAAAATGTCTATTGAAGTCCTTTGTCCATTTTTGAATTATATTGTTTGTTTTTTGTTGTTGAGTTTTAAGAGTTTTTTATATAATCTGGATATTAATCCCTTACCATATATATAATTTCCAAATATTTTCTCCCATTCTGTGGGTTGCCTTTTCACTCTGTTGAATAGTGTCTTTTGATGTACAAAATATTAAATTATCATTGAGACCAATTTATTTTTTCTTTTGTTGCCTATGTTTTTCGCATCCTATCCAATTAATCACTGCCAAATCCAATGTTGTGAAGATTGTGCCTTAGGTTTTTTTCTAAAAGTTTTATCATTTTAATTCTTGCATTTAAGTCTTTGACCAATTTTGGCTTAATTTTTATATACAATGTTAGCTAAGGGTCTACCTTCATTCTTTTTGATGTGGATATCCACTTTCCCCAGCACCATTTGTTGCCAAGACCCTCCTTTCCCCACTGAAAGGTCTTAGCAGCTTAAATGATAATGTATATGAGGGTTTATTTCTGAGCGCTCTATTTTATTCTATTGGTCTATACATCTGCTCTCTTTATACCAGTACCCCACTGTTCTGATTACTGTAACTTTGTAGTAAGTTTTGAAATCAGCAAGTGTGAGTCCTCCACCCTTGTTCTTCTTTTACAGACAGCTTTTGGTTATTTGGCGTCCCTTGAGATTACATATGAATTTTAGAATGAGTTTTTGTATTTCTTCCAAAACTTTCATTGGGATTTTGATAGGGATGGCACTGAATCTGTAGATCACTTTGGGTAGATTGACATCTTAACAATATTAAATCTTCCATGAGCATGGGATTTCTTTTTATTTATTTATATCTAATTTTTTCAGCAGTATTTTATAGTTTTCATTATACAAGTCTTTCACCTCTTTGGTTTATTTATAAGTATTTTATTCTTTTTGAGTCCACTGTAAATGGAATTGTTTCCTTAATTTCCTTTTCAGTTGTTCATTGTTAGTATATAGAAATGTAACTGGTTTCTTTGTGTTGTATTTGTAACCTGATACTTTGCTGAAATCACTGATTCATTTTAATTTTTTTTGTGGAATCTTTAGAGATTTCTATATTCCTGATAGTATTACCTATGAACAGAGATAATTTTACTTCTTTCTTTCTGATGTGAATGATTTTTATTTCTTTTTCTTACCTCTGGCTAGAACTTCCAGTACTTTGTTGAATGGAAGTGGTGAAAGTGGGCATTCTTGCTTTGTTCTTGATCTTAGAGGAAAAACTTAGTCTTATATCATTAAGTATGATGACCACTGCATATTTTTCATACATGACTTTTATGTTGAGGTAGTTTCTACTTCTAATTTGTTGAGTTTTCTTTTTTTTTTTATCATAAAAGGATGTTAAATTTTGTCAAATTCTTTGTTGGCATCAATTGAGATGATCATACAGTTTATTTTCCCTTCATTCTGTTAATGTGGTGTATTGCTCAGTTTTTGTAAGTTAAATAATATTTGCATAATAGTTACAAACCCCACTTGATCTTGATGTAAAATCTTTTTAATATGCTGCTGAATTCAGTTTGCTAGTATTTTGTTGGGGATTTTTGTATCAGTGCTCAAAAGGGATATTAGTTTATAGTTTTCTTCTAGTGTCTTTGGTTTGGTGTTAGGGTAATGCTGGCCTCAAAAAATGAGGTAGGAACTATTCCTTGCTCTTCAATTTTTTGGAAAAGTTTGAGAAGTGTTGGTGTTTATTCTTCTTTAAATTTTTGGTAGAATTTACCAATGAAGCCATCAGGCCCAGAGCTTTTCCTTATTGGGAGAAGTATAACTTATTCAATCTCCTTACTAGTTGTAGGTTTTGTGTTTCTATGAATTTGTCCATTTCATCTTGGTTATACAATTCATTGACATAAAATTGGTTATAGTATTCTCTTATAATATTTTTCATTTCTGTAAAAATTGGTCCTCACTTTTATTTCTGATTTTAGTAATTTGAGCCTTCTTTTTTTTTTTTTTTTTAATCTATCAAAATCCTTGAGGAGAACACAGGCAGCAACCTCTTCGACCTCAGCCGCAGCAACTTCTTCCTAGAAACATCGCCAAAGGAAAGGGAAACAAGGGCAAAAATGAACTATTGGGTCTTCATCAAGATAAAAAGCTTTTGCACAGCAAAGAAAAAGTCTTCTTTCTTTTTTGGTCTATCTAGCTAAAAGACTGTCAGGTTGTTCATTCAGATCCCTGTAGTTCTTTTAAGCTATTTCCAGCTTGATCACATTCAAATTTTGAGTGCCTAATATATGCCAACCAGTATACAAGACATGAGGTTTTATTTGTAAAACCATGAAGACTGTCTATATCACTTTGTTTTATCTTCACAATGACCCAATGGGAATAGTATTATTATTTCCCTTATATGGATTAGAAAACTGAGATACAGAGAAACTTGTCCAAGGTCACAAAACTTGTAAGTAGCAAAACCAGTATTTAAATCCAGTTTTCCTGCAGAGTGACATACTTAACCACTGTGCCAAACAAGTAAATGTAACAATAAATCAATAATTATTTCTTCTGTTTTTGATTTTAGCCATTTTTGATTTAGCCATTCTGACAGGTGTGAGGTGATATCTCACTGTGGTTTTTATTTGCATTTCCCTGATGATTAATGAGCATCTTTATGTTGAGCATCTTTTCATGTGTCTTTTGGTCATGTGTATGTCTTCTTTGGAGAAATGTCTGTTCATGTTTTCCGCCCATTTTTAAATTGGATTATTCTCTTTTTTTTTTTTTTTGGTGTTAAGTTGTATAAGTTTTGTGTATGTGTGTATAGTATTAACCCCTTATCATATATATAAGTTGCAAATATCTTCTCCCATTTGGTTGGTTGTCTTTTTATTTTGTTAGTGGTTTTCTTTGCTATGCAGGAGTTTTTATTTGGTATAGTCCTAATAGTTTATTTTTGCTTTTGATTCCCTTGCCATAGGAGACATATCTAGAAAAATGCTTTAAAGCTGATATCAAAGAGATTACTATGTTTTCTTCTAGGAATTTTATGGTTTCAGGTCTCACATTTAGGTCCTTAATCCATTTTGAGTTTGTTTTGTGTATGGTGTAAGGAACTGGTCCAGTTTCATTCTTTTGCATGAAGCTGTCCAGTTTTCCAAACACCATTTGTTGAAGAGACTGTCTTTTTCTCATTGCATATTCTCTCCTCCTTTGTCATAGATTAATTGACCATATACTCATGGGTTTATTTCTGGGCTCTCTATTCTGTTCCCTTGATATGTGGGTCCTTTTTTTTTTTTGGTTCCTGTACCATACTGTTTTGATTACTACAGCTTTGTAGTATATCTTGAAACCTGGAATTATGATACCTCCAGTTTTGTTGTTCTTTTTCAATATTGCTCTGGCTATTTATAATCTTTTGTGGTTCCTTACAAATCAGTATTTGATAAATGCTACAAAGGGGAGAAAAATGCTGGCATGAAAGAAGACACAAATAGGATT
>NC_138380.1:34811565-34839421 GCF_054177405.1 Leptonychotes weddellii | reverse complement strand
GTGGGTTGTCTTTTGGTTTGGTTGGCTGTTTCTTTTGTTGTGCAAAAGCTTTTTATCTTGATGAAGTCCCAATAGTTCATACTTAAGTTATTTTAAATAAGCATCTATTTACCATGTATTTGAATAATGTTGGCTTCAAGTAACAGAATTATTTACTCACATAAATATAAGTCTAGGGGCACCTGGGTGGCTCAGTGGGCTAAGCGTCTGCCTTTGGCTCAGGTCCTGATCTCAGGGTCCCAGGATCAAGCAGGTGGGGGTCCTGGCTCCCTGCTCAGTGGGAGGGTCTGCTTCTCCTTCTGCCCCTCCCCCAGCTCATACTCTCTCTCTTTCAAATAAATAAATAAAATCTTTTAAAAAATAAATAAAAATAAGTATAAATGGCAGACAAGGTTTAGGATCAGCAAAAATTCAATGACTTCAGCTTCATTTCTTTGTGGTCCATTGGTTGTTCATTACCTGTTTCCTTTTGGGCTTTACAACCATACACCATGGTGCTGAGAGGAAGGGAGAGAATTGTTTAAATAAACTCCAACAACAGTGAGAAAATATTCTTTCTAGAAGAACCCAGGAAGTCTTTTCTTGAGTCTCAGTGTTTTGGGATGAGTCACATGTCAATTTCTCAAGCAATGCCTGTGTAGAGGAAAATTCCAAGTGTAGGCATCCTTAAATAAAATACTTTAGCAAGACCCATGAGATTATCCTGAATACCTTAGGTTAATCAGAGCTTACCTGTGGAGGTGGGGGGGTCAGTCCCCCAAGATGCGTATTACAAAGAGTGGGCAAAATTGAAATAGATGTACAGTTGTAAATCATAATGTCAGCTGCACAATATGTAAATCTTTTCCTGTGCACATTTTTGGAGGAAGCAAAGCATTTTATATCAATCATGTAAGCTATATTTTAGAAGATGACAAAAATGCTTAAGCTTGTCCTGCAAGCTGATATAACATTAGTTCTATTAAAATACTACATTTGCTTATATCAAGCCAAGGAACATCACATTAGAGAACAAATGTGAAACATTCACCTATTTGAGAATTCTGTAGTATCTATGCTATCCACCTAGATAGCACTTAATGTTTTTGACAATTGGGATGTCATCTTTATGGTTAATACATATAATTTTCTGCAGTGAGAGCAATATTCTGGCTGAGATATCCCTCTAGAGTCATTATTGAATGATGAGAAAAAAAAAGATTGCTTTGTAATAAGACTCATTGCCAATTCATTGGTTTCTCTTTTCCTCAAGTCATAATAAATGTGCTTAGAGACATTTATACATGGGGCCAAATTTTGCCTAGATTTCAGTTCTGGCATAAAGTTTGACTAAAGGCTTTTTCTATTTCATTGACTAACCTTATTTAGTGACCCAGGCCTTCCTTGCTTTGTGATTCAATGTCAAGGCATAGATTTCCCACCGGGTAAGATAACAAATCAAACAAAAGTAGACTTGAGACAGCGAGCTGGGTGAACAAACCTGTCTTCTCTTGCAGTACCTTCCAGAAGATTAACTACCTGTCTTATCTTTTCAGTCTGTCTACGCTCCTCTGGATTTTGGCCAGTTTGAGTCTTTTAATATTCTCTTTGTCATGGTGCTTTGGAACTGGTAACAAAAGCCCAGCTCTCTAAAGATCCTTGCAGTAATTGTGCACACATACATACACAGTAAATTTAGAGTGAGACTTTCTATAAGAATACATTTAAAGCAGCAATCTTGGAGATCTTGGAGTTGCTCCAAGGGAATCATGGAAATGAAATGAGATCTTTCTCCTTGTGACTGTCAACATTTTCAGCATGGTCGCCTCACCTCCCTGTTACCATCTGTTCCTCACCTCATTGCCTGATTGTCTCATTTTCCATTTTGTCATTATTTCTTCCATCTCTCAAATCTGAAAAAAGACAGACCATAAATCTAAGTGAATAACAATATTTACTAATTTTGGTATTACCTTCTATGTTAGTGATTCATTCTGTCAATATTTACCGAGGACTTCTGTATGCAAGGCTCTAGGAAGGTGTTTCAAAAGATACAGAAATGAGACCTAAAACTTCAAAAAGCTTTGCTAGGGAAGGCTTATTTCAGGCTTAAACATAAATGCCATGTGAAAGGAGTAGGTAAAGCACATGGCCACTCAAAGGAGAGAGAGTGAACGTGTAAATAGGGAGATAATGGTATCAAAATTGATCCTATGTGTTCTAGGGTCAGTGTGTGGAGACAGCCTGTTGCCCCAAATATTTTTTTCCATCTACTTTTTGATGCTTAACATCTGCTGTGCCACACAATGATTCTCTTTAATTATAGGTTTGATCTTTACTGAACTACTCATTAATGCTTAAATCATTTCTACCTCAGGGCAAACAATTGGGAGTTATTTAAGCCCACCTGTTTTATTCCTTCTCTCTGGCTATCAGCAAATAGAGGAAGCCTTGAAACTGTACTACTCTACTGTCACCCTCTCTGCCTTAGGAATATCTTCATGGATACAATGGAATAGTTGCTTCTTCCTTTATGCTCTCCATAGTATTCTACGTGTTTCTCTATTATAGATTGTAGGGCATTTTACTGTAATTACCTACTTCTACATTTTTCTTCCTCATTAGATGGTGAGTCCTTAAGGACAGGGACTGGATCCTGAGCATGCCTGTTTTCTCAGCATTTTTATAGAGCCTGAAAAACAATAGGTACTCAGTAAATGTTGGTTGAAGGAATGAATGAATGAATGAATAAGCAAATTAATAAAGTAGCCTAACCTGTAGTCTCTACTTATTGGAATCCATGACCTGGAACTTCATGATACAGAGATAAAATGAATAATGTTTTTCAACTGCTCCTTGCCAGTTCAATGGAGCCAGCAGGGCAGGGCTTTCCATTGCTGTCACTCTGAGGGGAGCCATAAGAAAAAAAGGAGCATCATCGTCCCATCTCCGCAGAACTCCTTCCAGTTTGAGAGCACACACTGTTTTCATTTTCCTTGCAAAGACAGTGTGCCACTCACTCAACACTCCCCACTACTGTTAACTTACTGATGCTCCAGAACCTTTTTGTCCTGAGACTTGCCTACACATAAATTTATTATGACAGAATCTCAAACATGCACAGAAGTGAAGAGAATATTACAATGAATCTCCATAAACCTATCACCTTATTTTAATAATTAGCAAGATTTTGCATAAATGATTCTCTTTCTGAAGGCTCATACCCCAAAAGTAGAGAGGTGTAAGAGGGACTTCACATCATTCCAACTTTCCACTTGGCACAATTTCCTTGTGTTTTGGTGATAGTTTCAGGACCTTAATCTATTCAGAATTTTTTAAACTGGTATCTGGATACCTGTAATTTGTACAGATTCACCCCAAAATCCTGAGATCCTCAGTCTAACTTAGATTGAAATAGGCTCAGACCCATTCAAAGGTTCTCAGCCTTCCCAAGGGAAGAAATGTTTCCCAAGCGCTAAAGTGTTCGGAAAGCACATGGTGACTGAACTTTCAGTGCCATGATCGAATCAGGCAAGGTTTGTATAATCAGAATTTCAGTTTAAGACAAACTTGGGCAGAATTCCTAGCATTTCCTTATAGGGTATGGGTGTTTGGTTGTAGGATGTGACAGAGAAAATTTCTTTATATAGATCCAACATGTATTAGATCTCTTTAAAATAAACTAGTACCCCTAAAGTGGCTTCACCCAAGGACAGGAGGGAAAAGGATCAACTGTGGCCGGAGTGTCTTTACACTGTTTGGATGCAAAGTATACCAGTTCTTCTCTGCAACTCTCTGGGCTTGGCATCTTATTTTTATCTCACCAATATGTTATAAAGCTAGGCTTCTTTTCTATTTATTATTCTAAATTCCAAGTCAACCTCTTACTAGATGAAATAAAAGTACTAAATAAGATTTAAAAATAATAAAACAATCTCTCTTGGAACTATAAAACACAGTAGTGAGAGAGAAAGAAAAAGATGGTAAATAGCATATATACTTATTTACCTAATGTGAAGATTCTGTTTATAACCAAGTAAAAAGGAAAAATGTCATACTTGGTACAGAATAGGAAACAGAAAAACCAGTCATAGAAATATAATATGTTATATTTAATGTACTAAAACTTAAAATATAATCAGGAATAAATGATTTTTTATTTTAATTTTAAAAGAATTATATGAACTAGAAGGTGAAATCCTTCTATCACATACCGTAAAAACTTAGTCCCCCACAATTCTTGAAAAGGTGATCACTGATAAAAATTTGATATGTATTCTTCCATACCTATTCTCTCTTCTTATGTGTGTGGGTGCGCATGCGCGCGCGCACACACACACACACACACACACACACACAAACATGCATACACACGGGTTTTGATTTGAAGTTTGTATATATTTGAGGGCTCTAAGAAAAAACACAAAATTATAGAAACAAAATTAGGTACAATGATAAAAAATTTTTAGAATGAGGAAAGGAAATATAGCAAATTAAAAAAAATTTTAACAAATACCACAAAATTATAAAATCCAGGAAAAAATGGTTTTACTAACGACCTGACACACCTCTGTAATACTTATTCCTACATATTATTGGGAGATAAACAAGCAACTTTTATTGTGAAGTGTAGTTGACACACAATGTTACATTAGTTTCTGGTGTAAAACCTAGTGATTCAACAAGTCTATTATGTTATGCTGTGCTCATCACAAGTGTGGCTACCATCTGTCACCATGCAATGCTATTACAGTATCATTGACTATATTCCATATGCTTTACCTTCCAACCCTGTGACTTATTCATTCCATAACTGGAAGTGTGTCTCTCCCACTCCCTTTCACTCATTCTTCCCATACCCCTACCCCCACCCCCATAGTTATAGCCTCTTCACATTATGTTTTCTCTCAGTATGAAGTATACTCTTAATAGTCATGTATAATCCTGATGTTATTTAGAAGGAATTTTTAAATCCAGTGAGAAAACTTTCTTCATTTCTCTGAGGTGTTTCTAGGTTCTACCCCAGAGTACGGTTCAATAGTCAGAAATAGAAACCCTTCCAAATGAGATAAAAGATGAAAGTAACTTGCTGCTTAAAAACACAAAGGCAAATTTGTCATTAAACCAAATTGGATTAGAAGACTACACCTTCTTTCCTCATTTTTTTCCCTCAGTATTGGGAAACTTGGGAAGCTACACAGAGAGAATAAAGGTTACATGAAAGCCTCTCCTTTAGGGAAGGCTTGAAAGAAAACTTTCTTGACATTTTTCTCCCCCCCTTCCCGTATGTTGAGTTACTTCAGCGCTCTGAACTGGGACCATTGCCTAGGGATTCAGTCGTGGCTATGATCATGTTTGTCAGAGGTCTGTCTTATGTCACTCTCTTCAAAGAACTAGTGTGTGAATTTATTCATCCATAGTATTGCTTTTAAAATTTTTTTGTACATTAATTTAAGCTTATGCCTTTATTTTATTTCTGATTTTGAGTGAAACACTTAATAAATTTCCTCTATATTTTCTTTTTAAATATTATAAAAAGTTATAAAAATTTTCCTCTCAGCACACTCTGGTTGCATTTTTTAATTTTTATGTATACCGTTTTATTTCAATTATATTCTAAATTGTCTATTTATATATTTCTTCACCTCTAAGTTTAGGGATTTTTTTTTCTTTTTTTTAAGGTTAGATTTTTTAGGTTCCCAATTTGCTCAGTATGTGTATGTGTGTGAGCATGCATATATGTAATTCTGATAATTGCAAGCTTTATTAAATTCTTATCAGAAAATGTGATTATCATAATTTCTGTTTGGGGAACTTGTCCATGTTTTCTTTGTAATCTGTGGTGTGAGTAACTTTTAAAAATATTTCTTGGACATTCTGGTAGGGAATTAGCATTTGGCCTATGAATTATATTTTTTAGAGAAAAAAGTAATAGTTTTTATTTTCTATGTATTCAGTATTCCAGTTCTTGGCAAATAAAGATTTAGACTATGAGATGTGCATTAGGATGTGCCTTCTATTAATATAAAACAGCTGTGAGCCATTTTTTGGGGTCTTGACTTGTACCTTATATAAAGACAATGATCTTGGAGATTTCAGTGCTAAGTTAATGGAGAAACTGCTCTACTCATAATACCCCTGCATGCTGGCAGAATAGGAATGGCATGGGAAAGACCATGGAGAATTCTGCAAAAATATGCTTTGCTTTTCAGAAAGGTGTTAGATTCCAGAAGGGATAGGCCTCACAAGGAAGTAAGAGGATTTAGGCCAACAGTCTGCTCTCAAGGTATCTTTTGATGGAATTTTAATAAAGAGTCTTAAAAAATTATTTTCTCAAAATTCTGTAGCAAGAAAGGAATTCAAACATTTTATCTCCTGAAATTCTCTGCTCAAAGTATCTCAAAATTTTCACTATTAGGATTATATATATTTTTAGAAACTCCCAATTCTCTTACCTATAATATCCTCATATATTTTTTCTATCTCATGACTACCTAAATGCCTTTTCTTTCTCGATTGTCAGGCCTTCTCTAGTTGTGTAATATCCCTCTTCTATGTGTTGACTGCCAACTTCTCAAAAGACCACCAGAAAAACTTGATTAAACAAAGCCACACCTGTAGATGTACTGCAGTAAGGGAGAACAGAACTTGCCCAAAAGTTTATTAATGAGATTTCAAAATGGAGACATTACAAGAGGGTATTTAAAAGTATTTGGGGGCACCTGGGTGGCTCAGTTTGTTAAGCGACTGCCTTCGGCTCAGGTCATGATCCCGGAATCCCGGGATGGAGTCCCATATAGGCCTCCCTGCTCAGCAGGGAGTTTGCTTCTCCCTCTGACCCTACCCCGTCTTGTGCTCTCTTTCTCACTCTCTCTGTCTCAAATAAATAAATAAATAAATAAATAAATAAATAAATAAATAAATAAATAAATAAATAAATAAAATAAACAAACTCTTTAAAAAAAATAAAAGGATTTAGGACCTGGGATATATCACTTTAAGATGGATCTGACAAGAAGGGGGAACTTCTTAGGACTAGACAAGATGACATAATATGACATAATAGTGTTGGATTAGTGGACAAAGCAAAGTGACAGTCTTGAATTAGTCTTGATGAGTAAGCTGTCTGGTCGGTTCACCATCTTAATTTCCAGAACAGTTACTGCAACTATGTTAATTTTTGCTCAGGCTCAGTATTGTTTAACCCAGGGATGGGGAATTAGGCTGGTTTCAGTTCACACTAGTCACTGTTTAAAATGCCCCCACCAACTTTCTTTCCATTACCGTTATTGCCTTTTTTCCCCTGCCAACCTCAAATCTACCTCACTTTCAAGATGTTTCAATTCCTCTTTCTAATCACAACCATTTATACCCTTTCCCCTCAGAAACACAAAAACAATTTAGGACAGAAAGAACTCTTATGACTGAGGGGACTATATCTCATCTCAGAAAGGAAGACTTCTTAATAGTCCTACAAAATCTGAAAATCATTCACTTTCCCTCTGACTGCACTTGTTACTCTGTTAGTCTTTTCTCATCCTTTTCCCCCTACTTCCCTGCTTCTACTCACTGTTCAATTCTCTACACGTGAATTCCACTGTTCTCCATTCCACCTGTCCCAAACCACGCACAGAACAAATGAATGGAAGCCAGGCAAGAGGGGAGAGTAAAACATAGATAGAAAATAGAATCATGAATAGTAAGCACTCCTGGAAGCTTTTCTAAAGAATGGTTTTTTTTCATGATGGATTCCCCTTTCCCAGTTTTCTATCTTGGTTTTTCTTGCAGATGATATATGAAAGTAATTAGGAAGACTTACTTGTTATAGAAGGAAAAGAAAAAACCAAAATATAAACTAATCCCCGAAAGAGCAGCATGGAGACTGTACTGAAACAGATTGCAATATTATTGTCGTGGTGTTATTTATACTTTTTCCAGGAAGGTGTGGAGGGAGAGCAGTAAAGCAGAAAGATCTTGCTTTATCCTTATTTCTTATATCCTCCTCCCCACTCCCATTTTTAAAATATTGAAAACTTTCAAACCTATAGAAAAATTGAAAGAATGATGGGACGAGTACCTATATGCCCCTCCCTTACATTCAACAATTTAAACACTTTTATAGAATACCTAGCCATAACCCTAATAGTAGTTAGCCCTAAATACCTCCACATGTATTTCCTAAGAATAATCACATCTTCCTACGTAGCCACAATACACCTCTCACCATTGTCATTATGTTGATGATTGGTGGGGGTTAGCACAGAATTAGACTCATTTCTCTATTGCACATGTAAGATACTCTACTAAAAAAGGGCTTGGTTCTTTACATTTAATTTAAAAATATTATGGGAATTTCAAATTTCTTCACTCAAAGAGTGTTTTGGAATGATCTTGTCTCTGGAAATAGGTTTGAGAATATTTTCCAGGTGATTTTAATACTCATATCTAGTTTTGAAAAGTGAAAGCCATTTTTTTTTAAAAGATTTTATTTATTTTATTTGAGACAGAGAGAATGAGAGACAGAGAGCATGAGAGGGAGGAGGGTCAGAGGGAGAAGCAGACTCCCTGCCGAGCAGGGAGCCTGATGCGGGACTCGATCCTGGGACTCCAGGATCATGACCTGAGCTGAAGGCAGTCGCTTAACCAACTGAGCCACCCAGGCGCCCCAAGTGAAAGCCATTTTTTACTGTCCATTCTTTTATCTTTTTCCCACTTTATTGAGGTATGATTGGCAAATAAAAATATATAAGGTGTACAGTGTGATGATTTGATATACATAGACATTGTGAAATAATTACCACCATCAAGCTAAAAAGTTTCTGCATAGCAAAGGAAAAAATCAACAAAATTAAAAAGCAGCTAGTGGAATGGAAGAAAATATTCACAATGAATTATTTTTCTAGTTGTAATTCTCAGATGGCTCCAGGGTCAAAGCATCCTGAGCAGAAACCCTCCTCTCCCCCAGGCTCAGAGATCACTAATGGGATGACTATACATAAAAAAAAGAGGTTGAAAGATCCCTAGAGGATGCTAATAGTGAGAAGATGAGAAGGAACTTACCAAGGCTACTGGGTAGCCATTTTCAGTGAAGTATAGGGACACCAAGAAATACTTCCCAGGACGCAAGTGAATAAAATATATAAGGGGAGAGAACAAAAAGCAGTATCAAATTGTTGAAAGGTCAAGTAAAATGTGAGCTGAGAATTGACTTTGGCATACTGGAGTTTTCAGTGACCTTGACGTGCAAGATTATAGTTGAGTGGTGGAAGTCAAAACTGGAATGGCTTTGGTTTCAAAGGAAATAGTAGGGAAGATACTAGAGACCAGGTGTGTGAGCAACTCTTTTGAGGAGATGTTTTATAAAGGGAGAAGAGATCTAGAACAGTGACTAGACTACAAGCGGGCATGTGTCAAGAGAAAGAGCTGCTAGGTGGGAGAAACCATATTTATATGCTGATGGGAATGATTAGGAGAAAAGGAAAATTGATGATATAAGGGAGAAAAGCCAGTTACTGGAGGAATTTCCTTGACTAGGTTAGAGGGCTTGGATCTAGGACACGTTGGACTAGATAATTCTTATATATACATTTTTTTCAAGTAATTTGTACTGCAGTCTGGATGTATATTCAAATTTATCTTCCCAGCCATGAATTTAATTTTGTAAAATGGAAAAGTGCATTCTAATTAGTTTATCCATAAGAACAGGAAGGAAGCAGAGTACATGGATTCTTCTTATTCTTTATATATTCTCATTAGATTGAAAGCAGTCATTGGTTGAGGGTGAGCATTAAGAGAGGTGTAAAATGTTTGTGAAAGAAGGTATGAACTCATCTCTTAAGAAGGTGAATTGGATAAATATAGTGGGAAGGGAATAGAGATATGCTGTGGTTTGGAGTCTGGACAGCATTTTTATCTATGACATCTGTCCAGAAAGAGTAATGCTCTGGGTAAAGAAGGCAGAAAGTGCAGCAATATGGGAAAATTGGTGAGAATAATTTCGTTTTTGCAGAAAGGAGGAGTGGGGTTGGGATGATCTGAAGGGAAAATAGGTACACTTAGTACTCCCATTTTTTTCTGCGATCTTGGAGAATCGTCAAAAATTCAGGATATAAGTTTTGTGAGAAGAATGAAGAGTGGAACCTGTGACTTGTGTTAGAGAATGTCAGAGGGACCTTACTTATTTTCACCCTTTGGATGCTGTGTCTGGAGATGAACTCTCTGGTTAGGGTCCTTAGGTTCTTTGCGTGTACTTCCAGCTCTGTAATGGGTAAATCTGGAATCTTTGCATCTGGGGATTGGATCCTACCTTCTTGTGCTCTAATAGGACTGAATAAAGATTTGCTAATCTTGTGATTAAAGGTGTATAAATCAATAATAAAATTTCTGTAACTTCAACATAAATATGAGGTCAAATTAATGTGGAAAACAAGTTAAATCTCTGTGATCATGTAAACTATTCAACATAGACACTATTTCTCCTGAATTTGGTATATATTTTCCCCAGTGAATTTGATACCCTTTCCATTTTGTCCTGCCAAGTGAAAGTTCACATTCTATTATCTGTCCAATTGTGTGTATATCAAAATGGTTCAGGATGGTGTCTTGCATATTTGAAGATCAAAAATTGAGTAATGAGCTGATTTTCAGACTGAAAATGTATATAAGGTTTGTTATCAAATTTGGCAAATGGAAACCTTAACCTCTTAAGGATGGACATGATAGTCTTGGCCCAAAGCAAAGCTGACCCAAAGACAATTCTTTTTAAAGCTACACTAAGAATTTTTTTCTACAGAAACCTTTGTTAAATAACCTACATTAATTAGGGTAGACTTGGTTGTGCGAACAGATTTCACCATTTCAGTGATTTTACACAATAGAAATTTGTTTCTTGCTCACTCACTGGTACTGGGAGGAAGTTCAAATTGGGTTTGTTCTATTTCAGATGATCATTCAGAGACCCATACATTTTTCCATAGTGTGTTTCTGTTACCATTAGGGTCTTATAATCATGGATATCCCACTGGAAGAAATGAGAAAAGCCTGGAGGAGCTTGCGAGAAGTTTTATGTCCCAGGTACATTACAGTCACTTTTAATCATAATCTGAGTTGGCAAGAACTCAGGAACATGGTCATAACCTACAAAACATAACTCAGTAATGTTTAGGAAAAAGAGGAAGATGATTTTGGTGAACTATTTAGTCTCTGCCATACCAATGAAGGAGAGAGTGAGGATTTTGTTTATCAAAAGGCACTTGTGAGAGTTTCTGAAGAGATTTCTGACTTTTAAAATACACATTTTTAACAGAGGTTTATTCTTAAAGCTTTAAGGAAGATAATGGGTAGTGTGGGAGGGTGGCTCTTGCTGGAAAATCTGTAGTTTGGCTCACTACCTCTTGGAGTTAGTGGGAGAGGAGAGAATTATAGGATACCAAGGAATGAAGACCCAAACTGGCGACCCTGATGTCTCCAAATTTTTTTTTTATTATTATTTGAGGTATAATTGACATGTAAAAATGTATTAGTTTCCGATGGACAACATAATTCAGTATTTATATACATTATGAAATGGTCACTACAATAATGTCCATTTCCACATAGTTAAAAAAATTTTTTTCCTGTGACAAGAACTTTTAAGATCTGTTCTCTGAAGCAATTTTTAAATGTGCCATACAGTGTACTAACTGTAGTCACCATGCTATACATTACATCCCTATGACCTATTTATTTTTTAACTTGAAACTTGTACTTTGGACCTCCCTTTACCCATTTTGCCCATCCCCATGCCCTGCCAACACACCAATCTTTTCTCTGTATCTGTGGGCTAATTTTGTTTTTGTTTTGTTTTCAGATTCCACATATAAGAGAGATATAGTATTTGTTACTCTCTGACATATTTCACTTCGTATAGTACAGTCAAGGCCCATCCATGTTGTCAAAAACAGTGATATTTCCTTCTTTTTATGGCTGAATAATATTCCATTGGATACATACAGCGTATTTTCTTCACCCATTCATCTATCATGGATATTTAGATTGTATCCATGTCTTGGCTACTGCAAACAATGCTGTCATGAACATGGTTGTGCTTATATCTTTTCAAATTAATGCTTTCATTTTTATCCAATAAATTCCCAGAAGTGGAATTTCTAGATCATGTGATAGTTCTATTTTTAATTTTTGGAGGAACCTCCGTGCCGTTTTCCATAGTGGCTGCACCAGCTTACATTCCTACCATTAGTGCACAGGGTTTCTTTACATCCCCATCAACACTTGTTATTTCTTGTCTTTTTGATTCTAGGCATCCTAACAGCTATGAGGTGACATCTCATTGTGGCTTTGATTTGCATTTTCCTGATAATTAGTGATATTGAGCATCTTTCCATGTGTCTGTTTGCCATCTGTATGTCTTTAGAAAAATGTCTGTTCAGATCCTCTGCCCATTTTTAATTTTTTAGATTTTGCTTTGTTTTGCTATTAAGGTATATGAATTCCTTATATATTTTGGATATTAACCCCTTATCATATATATATGGTTTTCAAATGTATTCTCTCATTCAACAGATTGCCTTTTTACATTGTTCATGGTTTTTTCTTTGCTGTGGTCCCACTTGTCTATTTTTGCTTTTACTGCCTTTTCATTTGGTGCCAAATCCAAAATATCATCACCAGTACTGACATCAGGAGCTTATTGCCTATGTTTTCTTCTAGTTTTACAATTGTAGCTCTTATGTTCAAGTCTGTAATCTATTTTGAGTTAATTTTTTGTGCATGGTATAAGATAGTGGTCCAGCTTACTTTTCTTGCATGTGGCTATCCAGTTTTCCCAACAGCATTTCTTGAAGAGACTGTCCTTTCCATGCTTTATATTATTGGATCCTTTGTTAGAAAGTAATTGACTATGTGTATGTTTAGTTCTGGGCTCTCTGTTCTGTTTCATTGATCTATGTGTCTGTTTTTGTGCCAATACTATAGTGGTTTGATTACTATAGCTCTGTAGTATAGTTTGAACCAGGGAGCATGATACCCCCAGCTTTGTTCTCCTTTCTAAAGATTGCTTTTGGCTGTGGCTTGGGGGGGGGGGCTGTATTTTGTGGTTCCATACAAATTTTAGGATTATTTGTTCTATTTCTGTGAAAAGTGCCATTGGAATTTTGATAGGAACTGTATTGAATCTATAGATTGCTTTGTGTAGCATGAATATTTTAATAATATTAATACTTCCAATCTATAAGCATGGAATATCTTTCCATTTCTGTTTTCTTTTTCTCTCAGTGTCTTACAGTTTTTAGTGTACAGAGCTTTCATCATTTTGGGTAAATTTATTCCTAGGTATTTTATCCTTTTTTGATACAATTGTAAATGGGATTAAACAAATTTATCTGATAGTTCATTATTAGTGTATGGAAACACAATGGATTTTTGTATATTGATTTTTGTATCCTGCAACTTTACTGAATTTGTAGATTAATTCTAACAGCTTTTTGGTGCAGTCCTTAGGGTTTTCTATATATATAATAACAAATAATCTATAAATAATGACAATTTCTTCCATTCTGATTTAGATGCCTTGTATTTATTTTTCTTGACTAATTGCTCTGGCTAAAACTTCTAATACTATATTGAAAAAAATGGAGCAAGGGTGGCCATCCTTGTCTTGTTCCTGATCTTAGATGAAAAGCTTTTAGCTTTTCACCACTGAGTATGATGTTACCTGTGGGCTCTTCATATATGGCCTTTATTATGCTGATACATGTTTCCTTTATGTCCACTTTATTGGGAGTTTTTGTTATAAATGGGTGTTGAATTTTATCCAGTATTTTTTTTTTCTGTACCTGTTGAAATGATCATATGATTTTAATCCTTCATTTGGTTAATGTCATGTATTAGATTGGCAAATGTTAAACCAATTTTGCAACCCTACTTGATCATAATGTATGATCCTGTTAATGTATTGTTGAATTCAGTTTGATAATATTTTTTGAGGACTTTTACATCTATGTTTATCAGGGATATTGACCTGTAATTTTCTTTTCTTGTGGCATCCTTATATGGTTTCAGTGTCAGGGTAATACTGGTATTTTAAAATGAGTTTGGAAGTGCTCCCTCCTCTTCTATTTTTAGAAAAGTTTGAGAAGGACTGGCAGTAATTATTCTTTAAATGTTTAGTAGAATTCACTAGTGAAGGTTTCTGGTCCTGACTTTTATTTGTTGAGAATTTTTGATTATTGATTCCATCTCCTTGCTAGTAATTGATGTGTTTAGATTTTCTACTCATAATTCAGTCTTGGTAGGCTGTATGTTGTTAGGAATATATCAATTTCTTTTAGGTTGTCCAATTATTGACATATAATTGTTCCTAATAGTCTACTATGAGTAGGTCTGCCTTTTCATTTCTGATTTATTATGCAGTGCCCTTCTTTGCCTCTTATTAAGTATGTGTGTGTTTGTATAAAGTATGTATAGGAACCCTGGCTTTCTCTTGATTTCCATATGCATGAAATACATTTTTCCATCCCTTGACTTTGTGTGGGTGGGTGTGTGTCCTTAAATCTGAAGTGAGGGGCACCTGCGTGGCTCAGTCATTACTTGTCTGCCTTCGGCTCAGGTCATGATCCCAGGGTCCTGGGATCGAGCCCTGCAATGGGCTCCCTGCTCGTCGGGAGGTGTGCTTCTCCCACTCCCTCTCCCCCTGCTTGTGTTCCCTCTCTGTCTGTCAAATAAATAAAATCTTAAAAAAAAAAATCTGAAGTGAGTCTCTTCTAAGCAGCCTATAAATGGGTCTTTTAAAAAAATCCAGGGGTGCCTGGGTGGCACAGTCAGTTGAACATCGGACTCTTGGTTTTGGCTCAGGTCATGATCTTGGGGTCGTGAGATAAAGCCCTGCATTGGCTTCATGCTCAGTGCAGACTCTGCTTGGACTCTCTCTCCCCTCTCCTTTTGCCCCTCCCCCCCGACTCTTGCTCGCTCCCTTTCTCTTTCTCTAAAATATTTTTAAAAATCCATTAAGCTACTCTGTCTTTTGATGGAGAATTTAATCCATTTACATTTAAAGTAATTACTGGTAGGCAATGTCCTTACTGACATTTTTTTTTCTGTATGTTTTGTAATTCCTTTGTTCCTTTCTTCTCTTGTTCCCTTCCTTTGTGATTTTATGATTTTCTTTAGTGGTACACTTTCTTTTCTCTTTATCTTTGGTGTATCTACATAGGTTTTTGCTTTGTGGTTACCATGAGGCTTATATATAACAACTTATAAGTCCGTTTTAAGTTGATAACAACTTAAGTAAGTTTAAACACATTCTAATGCCCTACATTTTTACTTTTTCCTCCCCAGGTTCTATGGTTTTAATGTCATATTTTACATCATTTTACATTTTTATCTTTTGTATTCCTTAACTGATTAATAATAAAAGTAACTACAGCTACCATATTGTCTTGTAACCCTCATACTAGCTTTATAAGTGATTAATCTACCACCTTTTCTATTATTATTCTGGATTTTATCTTATGTTTTTTATTTAAGTAATCTCTACACCGAACATGGGGCTCAAATTCATGACTCCGAGATTGAGTTGCATATTCTTCCTACTGAGCCTACTGAGCCCTTTACCCATGGGATTTGTACTTTCACATTTTCCCATTACTAATGGGTGCCCTTTTATTTCAGCTTGAATAAGTCCCTTTAACACTTTTTGTAAGTCTGGTTTAGTCTTGATGAACTCCTTTAGCGGCTGCTTGACTGGAAAATTCTCTCCCCTTCAATTCTGTATGACAACTTTGCCAAGTAGAGGATTCTTGATTGAAGGATTTTTTTTTTCAATGCTTTACAGGCCAGAGGGAATGAGATGATATATTCAAAGTTTCTGCTGAAAAATCTGATGGTCTTATGGAGTTACTTATGCAATAAGTTGCTTTTTCTTGCTGCCTGTAAGATTTTCTTTTCATCTTTAACTTTGACATTTTATGTGTCTTGGTGAGGGTCTCTTTGGATTCATCTTCTTTGGAACTCTGACATTCCTGGATCTGGAATTCTGTTTTGTTCCACGTGTTAGGAAATTTTCAGTCACTGATTCTTCAAATAAGTTTTCTCCCCATCTCTCTCTTCTCCTTCTGGGACCCCTATAACATGAGTATCAGTCCATCAGATGTTGTTCCATAAGTCCCTTAAACAAGCTTTCCTTTTTTTTTTTTTTAATTCTTTGTTCTTTTTCCTGTTCTGATTGGATGAGTTCCATGACCTTGGCTTTGATTTCATTGTTTCTTCTGCTTTACCTAGTCAGCTGTTGAAACCCTCAAGTTTTTCAGCTCACTTATTGGATTCTTAAGCTCTGTGACTTCTGTCATTTTTTCTTTGTTGAATCCTCAGTTGTTCATGCATTCTCCTGAGTTCAGTGAGCATCTTTATGACTGTTATTTTGAATTTTTAACAGTTAAATCATATCTCTTTCATCAAGGACTTTTTATGAGGTTTTTATCTTGTTTTTTCATTTGGGACATATTCCTGTTTCTTCATATTCATGACTCTGTTGGTTTCTATGCATTAGCTGCCATCCCTCCCAGTCTTGAAGGAGAGACCTGTTTAGGAGATGAACCTTACCCTCCTACCCTTCTCTAGCTCTTGGTTGTCTCTCAAACCTTTGTGATTGTCCAAGCAACCTATTTTATTTCTGGTGGTTCCCTGTATTTGAAGGTATGCCAAGACCTGTCATGGCTCCTGGGGTGGGGGTGGGGGAATCTTAGCACCTAGACTCAGGCTCTTTGGAAGCCAAACCCTTAGGCAGCAGCTTTTGAAGTATGCAAATGTGTACAGTTCTGTGGGACCACAAGTATAATCTTGCTGGCCACAATAGCCAGACAATGTAGAAGTGTCCCCTGGGTGTCAGTCATAAAAAAAATGGAGCAGCAGACAAGCATATAATTTCCTTTCTAAGAGTTGCTGGAACCCTGGAGTGAGGCAGAGGGAGAGTGCAAAGATGGTGTGCACTGACCTCTATCCTTGGCATTCCTACCTCTTTAGGCCCCTAGCTCTGTACCAGACCCTATGTGTGCCCCTCTGGCCAAAGCTCCAGGACAAGCAAATAGGCCTCTTTAACAAAAGAATGTGGTGTGTTTCAGTCTACCTGTGTTGTGTCCTGGGGGTGTAGCCAGACAAGAACTCTCTTTCAGATTGTTACCACAGCTAGGTGATCAAGAAGTGTCTCCTGGGCAGCAGCCACAAAAAAAAAACCCAAAAACAACAAGGTACCAGACATGCATATAGGCTTCTGGTACTTTGGAACATGGCCAAAAGTACAAAGATAATGCCTGCCTTCTGAGGTCTCTGAAAAGGATCAGTCAGCCCTGAGATGTGTGTTTAATTTGAAGATAAGCTAACAGGCCTTTTTCACAGAAAGACGGGCTCTTGGGTCTGTTGCCTCTTGCTGTGTCCTGGGGATGGTAGCTGGGGAAGAGTTCTTTCCCCATTGGTTAATAATAGGTGATTGATGCACTTAGGAAAGTATATACTGTATATACTGGACAACACAGTGATTAAGTCGGCCTAGAGTTGCATTTTTGAGGACGTAATTTATAAGCTGAGTTGTTTGACAAGTATTAACTCTGCTGGTGATGTGTTAGATGGCTAGAGAATATGAAATCAAAGAGCTTTTATCTTCTGAAGATTTACAATTTTGAATTAATAGGAATCATACAGGTAGTGAGTGAGGTGGCAAGGAGGATAACCAGTTTGCTGAACTGTTAAAATATCAAATTCTTCACCAGGTGGTAAATAACAGTTATTCCCAGAACTGCTCTATTTGCTCTACCCTGCCTGCCCTCAGTATCACCTCCAAACCCCTCTTCTGTGGGCCCCAGAATTTACTGTTTTCTAGCAACTAAAGGGTCAATGCCCTTAAGCACTCTCTCTCAGTATTTTACATATAATCCCAGCGGATGCAGTTTGCCTAGAGACAAAAGAAGTTACAAACCTTAATATAGTAATGAGTATTCAGTAAACTGGAGTTAAAGGCCAGAGCATGAAATACAAGTTGGGGAATAGAGAGAAATGGAATTGATAAGGGTTCAACAGGATTTTAAGCCAATCTACTTTTAAAAACAATACTTTTGATTATACATAAACTTAGTACATAAGTACTCACTGATATTTGTTGAATGAGCTACTATAATGCTAATTAATTATTAGTAACAGCTGCTGTTAATATGCATATGGTTTTTTTTTTTACTCTTTGCATTCCTGGCCACTAAGGAAGTTTGCATCCACATTTGCAAGAATAAATATAGACTTGTATGAAGGAATTTACCTCCTTTCCTCTGCAGTTACAGGATCTATTATGTGATTACCCCACTTTCCAATTGGTGATTTCAGTATTTACAGATGTAAACACTGAAAATCCTTGGGGGGGGGAATCAAACTTGGTCAACGAGGACTGACTTTTTTTCATTTCACTCGGAACATTTTACCAAATAGTGACTGAATACTGATAGTTTTATTCACCAATGTGAACAGGCAGGCAAGAGATAGCTCAGAAGTTTTGATTTAAAAGGGCTAATAAGAAAGGTTTAATTGTATGGAAGTATTAATGGAATTGGTTCTCCTTTAATTCCTTGCTTAAAAAAAAAAAGATAAAATATTCCTTATTGGGGCGCCTGGGTGGCTCAGTCGTTAAGCGTCTGCCTTCGGCTCAGGTAATGATCCCAGGGTCCTGGGATCGAGCCCCGCATCGGGCTCCCTGCTCTGCGGGAAGCCTTCTTCTCCCTCTCCCACTCCCCCTGCTTGTGTTCCTTCTCTCGCTGTGTCTCTCTGTCAAATAAATAAATAAAATCTTTAAAAAAAAAATATTCCTTATTAATGGAGGTACAGGTTAAAGGATAAATACCCAAAACAGTACCTGAGGAAATCACTGTTTTATTTTTACATCACAGTGTACTGTTCTTCTTAACCAAGAGTCACTGCATTGTATATACTGTCAATTGCAATATAATTCCCATCACTATGTTTCTTCGTGTTCTCACTTAAGAGTAAATGACATTACTAAATTATTTTCATCAAACATTAATTTTCATATTCCCAAAGGTCTGCAATTTTTTGGCATTAAATAGGGTATTACAATTAAACACAAAATCAGTTGCTATTTAATACTATGTAATATTTTAAAACTCTTTAATAATGCGGATCATTTCATTTGAAACAAGCTTTGCCCTTCTGAAGGCTCCTCCTCTCCACCCCTTCTGCAATGGGTGGTGGGGGCCTCCCAATGCCAGCAGCTGAGGGAGCTCCATGCCATCATTCCTCTTCTCTCTGAACAGGCAAGCGCTCTGGAGGAAGAACAGATTCCAATTTCTGCCAGCGCTCTGGAGGCCACAGGATGTGTGTAGCATGGGCATGTAGAAGTCCTAGAGAAACCTAAACCCATGAGAGACACACAGAAAGCAAGAAATTATTTTATCAGAATTATCATTAATATCTTAAAGACAGAATTTGATCCAGGTCTGAAATTCCTTGGAAAGATGATGATTAAAAATAGTAAACATTTATATGGCACATTTCTAGGTGTTTTATATACCTAAATGCCTTTAAATCCTCACAACCATTTGAGGTATGTATTACGCCCAATTTGCATAGGAGAAAACTAAAGTCGGGTTGGTTAAAGAACTTGCCAAAAGTCCTACAGCAACCAGTTGATGGAGGCTGGCTTCAGGGCTGAGCTGTCCAACCCCAGGGTCTGCAACCTTAACCCCCATCCTCAGTTTGTAAATACCCAGGGAGCATAAGTCTGGTTTTCATTCTCGGAATTTCCTATGGAGTTACTAGTATTTTAGAGAAACTTTACTTTGTGGATAAGTCAGAGACATGAGGAAAGTATTGTCCCACCTACTGAATGAGCAGCAAGAGTTCGATGTGAGACTAAGGCCTTCCTTGGAAACTACATGGAGCAACAGGGAACTGGTGATCACAGAAGGAGGTGGAAAACTAAGGGAAAGCCAGCAATGGGGGATAGGAAGCAATGAAAAAGAATTAAGTGTAAAGATGACAGGTGGCGAAGAACCCCCCTCAGCAGATATGTGCCCATTTAGGAGAAGGAAACTAGAGGGAAGCACTAAGGCTGAGCCCTGAAAAGGAAGGAGCCCTTAAAGACATTTTAGGGCTCCCTAGGGCCATCAGCTGCAGTGAGCAGCAGAATGCCAGCAAGCCTGTTTAAAATGCAGATCAAGGAAGGCCCTATTCTCAGATTACCCTTCAAATGAGGCAGGATCTGGAAATCTGTGTCTTTTGTGGTTGATGCTATTGTTGTTACTATTAGGTAATATGTTAACAGTATTTAAAAACTTACAAAGTACAGTTACTTAACCAGATACTATGGGTCCACTTTTTATTTTCAAATGTTTTTCCTATAAATTGGAGCTCCATAGAGATTAACAGATGAGTGCTTTCATTGAAGTTCTATTTACTAGCATATGCATGCAAGAAATCACATTGCACAGAGAGTTAAAGAATTGGATGTCAAGTGAGGGACTCTAAAAAGATAACTAGAAACACATTTTTTTTTTGAAAAACAAACACACTTCACAACAACTTGGAATACAAATAAAATAAGCCCAAAGGCTATCAAGAAGCCCAGGGGCCCAATAAAGAATATTACTTTGAAAATCAAACCTACAGAAAACTTGAAAATGTGGTGGGGAAAAAAAAAGAGCAAGCTCTATTCATCCAAATTCACTAGTTATTTTTATTTTGTTACTTCCTCCTTGGATGCCTTTCTGTATACATATACTTTTCTAATGAACCATTGGAAATTTGCTCACATTCCGAATTTACCCCTAATATTTCCACGTGTCTCCTCAAAACTAAGACTCTTTCCTACATAAACAAATACATTGTAAGTTATATATAGCCAATATTCAGAATTTTCCAATTGTCCCAATAATGTCTTTTATAGCTGTTTTTTAAATTCTTAATCAAGGATCAAAAATTGCATCATAATTGTCATTATTTTTGTTTAGGCCTGTTGCCTTGTAAGATGGCCCACATTTATAATTGCTTGATTTTTCCCCTCCTGAAAAGATTCAAGTTAAATGTTCTTGGCAAGAACACAATGTACTTGATAATGCATTCTTCCTACTCTGTCATATCAGAAGGCACAAAATATCTGTGTGTCCCATTCTTGTGATATGAAGTTTGATCACTTGATTAAAGTGATATTGAACAGATTTCTCCTCTGTAAACAAATCATTTTCCTTTTATAATTAATAACGAATCTCTGGGATGATATTTTGAAATATGTAACTATCCCATGTCAACATTTCATCTAATCAGTTTACTCTCTCTCAAGGAAGCTGGTTTCTAAACCATCTAATGATTTTAACATCCATCGATGATCCTCCCTGAATCAGTTATTACACTGATGATTACAATAGTGAGTTTCCAAATTTATTATTCCTTTTATATTTACTAGCTGTCATTCTTCTCTAAAGTGATTCCGCTTCCAACCCCAAATGCCTCTTTTAATATCAAATATTTCTTCTTTATTTCACAATCTCTTATGAGTTCTTGGTTAAACTTGGACAGGTTTCCATCAGTCCCTGAGCACTTCCTTACTTTTTGGTACCAACTCGATGTTGCAGGCTTACTTGTACTTTATAGATGTTCAGCCTGAAATCAGACATCTCATTAAGGAGGGTTTTCCCTCACCTTCCCCCATTCCATATTTCTCTCTCTCTTCTTCTAGACTTAGCACTCTGGCTCCCAACCACAAATTTACTGAGTAAACATCAAGGTTTCTTTGCAACTATTTTAATCCTTAAAATACATCTCACTTAAGGGTATATTTATTGGAATTTGTTCTTTTCCTCCTCCACAGCGTAGCTGTATTAAGTACTGTTACGTTTGTTTCTATTTGTATTCAGTTTTAGTGGGCTTTTGTTATCCTTTTTGATTGTTATTTTTGAATTTATAAAGATTTCCATGGTTAAAAAGTCAAAATTATTCTTAAAACGTAAGGTAGGCAGAATGCCCCCTCTAACACACACTCCAAACATGTCCATATCCTAATCCCCAGAAGGTATGAATACACAATGCTACAGAGCAAAGAGGATTAAGGTTACAGATGGACTTAAGGTTGCTGATTAATCAGTGGATAGTAAGATAACGAGACTATCCTGTAACATTCCATGAACTAAGAACCCATAAATGCAGATAAGCTAGGCAGAAGGGTTAGATTCAGACAGAGATGTTATACTGCTGGATTTTGAAGATGAGAAAAGGGCCATAAGACAAGGGATGCAGGTGGCCTCTAGAAACTAGCAAGGACACAGATTATCCCCTAGAGCTTTCAAGAATAAATGAAGCCTTGCTGATACCTTGATTTTAGCCCAGTGAGATCTATATTTGACTCATGACCTCCATTACTCTAAAATAAAGGTTGTTTTAAAGCCACTATATTTGTGGCAATTTATTATACTAGCAATGGGAAACTAATACAAAAAATATACACAAATTACATTCCCATCCACTACCACACCTCTAAATGATTAACTGTTTTCATCAGAATATTTTTCTTTTTTGGAAAAAGAAACTGAAATATACACTCTTATTTCCCTTTTTTCTCACATACCAAAGGTAGAATATTACACATTCCCTTTTGCACTTTGCTTTTATTCTCACCTGTATCTCCTAGAAACCATTTCCTAACAAACACTTCATAGAAAGGGAGCCTATGGTTTTTATAACTCCCCTCCCTTTAGTGATTCTGATTAACTTCATTGGAAGTCCAGGATCTGAATTTGCCACTTAGCATCACACCCAGAAAAAGCAAACTTAGCCAATTTTAAAGAATCCTTTAAATATATTCTGGAACAGGCTAAGTAACCATTCCAACCATGTTAACTGCGAGGAGCCTAGGTCTAATGGTCTGTCATAGTGAAGTTTTTATCTGGGCTCAGTGGAGCTATAGGACAGCTGGTCTCCACCCTCTCAGTCACCCTTTTTTAGATTTGATAGCTGCTACTTGGTTGTTCCTCAAGCCTTTATTTGCTGTTCCAAGTTCTTTAACTTTTCTCATATGGTTGATTTGCCAGGACTCCTGCCAATATATTTGCTTGTTTGCTTGGTGATTCAATTTTGTTTAATCAACCTTCATTTTACTAAAACCTAGGATTCTTTCATTCCAAACATTTATTAGGTACACTACGCACTTCCTGAAAAAGACAAAAAATCTCATAGATGTAGAGTATTAGTATTGTATGCAAAATTTAAGCATTTCTTTAAGAGACTAATAAACAGAGTGCCTATGTATTCTAGCAGTCTTGTCACAGATCTTTATTAGTATGTATTCAGACATGTTAAGAGCATAGTGAATACAGGACAGAGAAAATCCAGAAATAATCCAGAAGTAAAAGAACTTAAAAATTAAAAGCTATACCTCAGGTATAGCTTTGGTTTCCACACATACTGTATTAAGCAGGGTCCTCCAGAGAAACAGAACCAATAGGATATGTGTTTATATAGAGAAATAAATTTATTTAAAGGATTTAGGTCATGCAGTTATGGAGGCTTGGTGAGTTCAAAATCTATCTAATGTGGAAGACCAGAAGGCGGAAGACTCAGGAAACAGTTTCAGTTTAATTTCAAAGGCAGTCTGCTGGCAAATCGTTTATTGCTTGGGGTAGGGTAGCCTTTTGTTCTATGCAGGCCTGCAACTGATTGGATGAAGCCCACCCACCTATTGGAGAACAAAATGTTTTACTCAGAGTCCTCTAATCTAAATGTAAATCTTGGCCCAAAACACTCTTAAACCTTCAAAAGGCTGGGCACCAGAGCCTATCTAAACTGACACATAAAATTAACCATCACACCCGACAAATATAATCCTCCTCCTTCTGCTTACTCAGGGTTACATTCCATGCTTACTGCACACCCAGGGCAGTGTTCTGAATGACTTAGGCATCCTAATGCATTTAATCCTCACAATAACTCTGTGATGCAGGTTCTATTATGATATCCATGGTGGAGGAAACCTAGGCATAGCACGAGATTTTTTTGAGCCAAGACTGAAGTGTATGCCCTCCGGCTCTTGAGCCTCTTTTATCAGGATCCATCTTATTATTTATTTTCCAAATGAGACACTTTGACCATGAAAGGGGGCACTTTTTAAATTAAGTCAGGATAATAGTAAAATGGAGCTGTCCTGGACAAATCAAGATCAGGTCAACTTAATCATATTGCTGTCCCACATACCCTCCTGAAACACCTAGATTGATCAAAAGGAAATGACTGTTATGAGCTGTATTGTTTCTGCAAAACTCATATATTGAAGCCCTAATCCCCAGTACCTCAGAATAGGACTGTACTTGGAAATTGTTACCTCTTTAAATGTTCTAAATTAAAATGAGGCCATTAAGGTGGCCCTAATCCACTCAGGCTGGAATTTTGTTAGGACATTAACAAACAAAGAAACAAGAGGGGTGCATGCAGGGACACAGCAAAAAGTTGGCCATTTGCAAGCCAATGAGTGAAGCCCCAGAAGAAACAAAACTTGCTGACATTTGACCTTGGACTTCTAGTCTTTGGTACGGTGAGGAATTTTGGGTTGCTCAAGCTATGCAGTCTATGATATTTGGTTATGGCAGCCCCAGCAAACTAAGACAGACATGAATAAAAAGGATTACTGTGCTGGAAGCTAGTTCCCTAAGATGTGCCAATACTCATTCAAAATAGGAAAACAGAGAAACACGTTGAAGAAAAAAAAAAGCATTTGTTATTCAAAAGAGAGATGCTTAAGCATGTATAGGCATACCTAGTTTTATTAAGCTTGGCAGCAACACTGTGCTGAGCAAGTCAATCAGCGCCATTTTCCAACAGCATTTGCTCATACATGTCCATGAAATAATGTAAGCATTATCAAAATGTGACAAACTTCTTTATTCTATTTGTTATGGTGATCTGTGATCTTTGATGTTACTACTGTAATTGCTTTGGGGCCCTACAAACTGTGCCTGTAGAAGATGGCAAACTTAATAAATAAACATTGTGTGTGTTGTGACTGCTCTAGGGGCTGGCTGTTCTCCCATGTCTTTCCCTCTCTGCAGACCTCCCTATTCCCTGAAACATAGCAATATCAAAAGTAGGCCAATTAATAACACAAAAATGGCCTCTAAGTGTTCAGGTAAAATTAAGAGTCACAGGTCTCTCACTGGGAATCCAAACTATAAATCTTTAAACTCAGTGAGGAAGCATGTCAAAAGCCAAGATAGGCCAAAAGCTAAGCCTCTTGCACCAAAAAGCCAAGTTGTGAATGAAAAAGAAAAGTCCAAAGAAATTTTAAAAAGCTACTCCCATGAACACACAAATGATAAGAAAGTGAAACAGCCTTACTGCTGATGTGGAGAAAGTTCTAGTGGTCTGGATAGAAGCTCAAACCAGCCACAGCATTCCGTTAAGCCACAGCCAGACCAAGGCCTTAACTTCCCTCAGTTCTATAAAGGCAGAAATGTTCCTTGAGGAAGCTGCAGAAGAAAAGTATGATTTAGCAGAGGTTGGTTCATGAGGTTTAAGGAAAGAAGCCATCTCCCTAAGGAAAAAGAACAAGGTAAAGCAGCAAGTTATCCAGAAAATCTATCTGAGATCACTAATGAGGGTGGCTACCCTAATGAAAAGATTTTTAATGTAGATGAAACAGTCTTCTGTTGGAAGATGATGCCAGCTAGGGTTTTCATAGCTAGAGAGAAGTCAGTGTCTGGCTTCAAAGAAAAGGCTCTCTTATTAGGGGATAATGCAGCTAATGACTTTAAATGGAAGCCAATGTTCATTTACCATTTCAAAAATCCTAGGGACCTTAAAGATTATGCTAAATTTATTCTGCCTGAGTTCTGTAAATGGAACAACAAATCCTGAATGACAGCATATTTATTTACAGTGTGGTTTACTGAATATTGTCAGCCTTCTATTGAGACCTACTGATTAGAAAAAGAGAGTCCTTTCAAAATATTAGTGCTTATTGACAATGCACCTGGTCATCCAAGAGCTCTGATGGAGATGTACAATGAGTTTAATGTTTTCCTGCATGCTAACACATCTATTCTGCAGCCTGTGCATCAAGGTCTCATTTTGACTTTCAAGGCTTCTTTAATAAATACATTTCTTAAGGCTATTGCTGCCACACATAGTGATATTACTGATGGATATGAGCAAAGTCAATTGAAAAGCTCCTGGAAAGGAGTCAACATTCTAGATGCCATTAAATACACTTACAATTCATGGAAAAGGGGTCAAAATATTAACATTCACAGAGATTTGGAAAAGGTTGATTCTAACCCTCATGGATGACTTTGAGCAGTTCAAGACTTCAATGGAGGAAGTCGCTAAAGATGTGGTGCAAACAGCAAGAAAACGAATTAGAAATGGAGCCTGTACAAATGACTGCATTGCTGCCATCTCAAGATAAAACTTTAATGGATGAGGAGTTGCTTGTCATTTTATGAATGAGCACAGAACATAGTTTCTTGAAATAGACTCCACTCCTGGTGGAGATGTTGTGAAGATTGTTAAAATGACAACAACGGGTTTAGATTACATAAGCTTAGTTCATAAAGCAGCAGCAGGGTTGGAGAGGATTGACTCCAAGCTTTGAAAATGCTATCAAATACCATCACATACTACAGAGAAATTGTTCATGAAAGGAAGAATATATTGTTGTGACAACCTTCACTGTTGTCTTATTTTAAGTAACTGCAACAGCCATCTCAACTTTCAACAACTACCACCCAGCCATCAAGACTGAGGCAAGACCCTGTACCCACACAAAAAATGACTTTTTGAAAGCTCAGGTGAGGATTCAATAAAAAATATCCTCTAAAAAAGGCTGAAGTATGTATACTGCAATAATGGTATATCTAAAAAAACAAACTTGAATTTTGTTTTTTCAGTGCATATATAAGTTATATTTACATTATACTGTATTCTATTAACATGCTTTATTATAATATTCACTGGATTGGAGGATCATATGGTTCTTGTTCTTTCCTTTATTAATGTATTGTATCACATTGATTAATTTGTGGATGTTCAACCAACCTTGCAGCCCAGGAATAAATCACACTTGGTTGTGATGAATAATCCTTTTAATGTACTGTTGGATCCCACTGGCTAGTATTTTGGTGAGAATTTCTGCATCCATGTTCATCAGGGATATTGGTCTGTAGTTCTCCTTTTTGATTGGGTCTTTGTCTGATTTTGGGATCAAGGTAATGCTGGCCTCATAAAATGAGATTGGAAGTTATCCTTCCATTTCTATTTTTTGGAACAGTTTCAGAAGAATAGGCATTAATTCTTCTTGAAATGTTTGACAGAATTCCCCTGGGAAGCCATCTGGCCCTGGGCTCTTGTTTGTTGGGAGATTTTTGATTACTGCTTCAATTTCCTAAGTGGTTATATGATCCTCTCAATAGATGCAGAAAAAGCATTTGACAAAGTACAGCATCCTTTCTTGATCAAAACTCTTCAGAGGGTAGGGATAGAGGGTACATACCTCAATATCATAAAGCCATCTATGAAAAACCCACAGTGAATATCATTCTCAATGGGGAAAAACTGAGAGCTTTCCCCCTAAGGCCAGGAACACAGCAGGGATGTCCACTATCACCACAGCTATTCAACATAGTACTAGAAATCCTAACCTCAGCAATCAGACAACAGAAAGAAATAAAAGGCATCCAAATCGGCAAAAAAGAAGTCAAACTCTCACTCTTTGCAGATGATATGATACTCTCTGTGGAAAACCCAAAAGACTCCACCCCAAAACTGCTAGAACTCATACAGGAATTCAGAAAGTGGCAGGATATAAAATCAATGCACAGAAATCAGTTGCATTTATATACACCAACAA
>NC_138380.1:34793491-34811065 GCF_054177405.1 Leptonychotes weddellii | reverse complement strand
TGTGACCCTGAGGGTCCTGCCACCACACTGTCCCATGAGGGTTCCACCCCCTGCTTAGCCACTGGAGCAACGTCCCTCAGCGGAACAGACTTCTAAAAGTTCCGATTTTGTGCTCTGCGGCTCTATCACTTGCCAGAGGTGGCCGTCGGAGGCCGCCCCCCCCCCCGCCGTCTATCCTCCCAAATATCCCCTTGGATTCACTTCTCGGCACGCCCTACCTTCCAGAAAGTGGTCGCTTTTCTGTTCAGAGAGTTGTTGCTATTCTTTTCTTTGATCTCCAGTTGAGTTTGTAGGTGTTCAGAATGGTTTGATCCCTATCCAGCTGAATTCCTGAGACCAGACAAAATCCAGATCTCCTACTCCTCCGCCATCTTGTTCTGCCCCCCCAGAGAGCCCATTTTTAATAACTGAATTAAAAAAGTAATTGCAAGAGCAGTATAACAACAGTAAAGAAAATGTGGAGGTTCCATCAATATGACAGACTGAACTCATATGAAATTTCCCCCCACCATAAGCATTTAATAATTTTTGACCTTGAAGGGGAAAAAAATGTGTGCAGAGAAAACAGAGAAGACGTGAAACTAGCAGGGGTGAACTCAAGATGTGAAGCTATCACAGTTTGGAAGATGACCAGGTCCTAGCATCACAGGGTGGGAGATGTGGCATGGTGTGAACTGAGGGATAAGTGACACCTGAGCCAGAAATCTCCATATCAGGCCTGTGCTCTGAAAGGCCTGGCCCCTCACTGAAGGGCCAAGCAGGAAATTTACCCGAGATAGAAAGAAAGAACAACTAACTCAGGTCTTTTGACCTGGGACACTGAAGAATAATAATTAAACAGGGCTCCCATGAGAAAAAGAGCCTTTGCTCTTACTCTGTAGTCTAAAGATCACCTCAGAATAAAAAATTACAAACTATATGATGAAAACATCCACCATGAAGAAGGGTGATTCAGCAGGTAAAACAAACATGACAATTAGCATACCAAAAAAAAAAAAAAAAGACCTTAACATACAAGAATGATCTCAAAAAGACTAGCATAATGTGTACTTACAATGATGAAAGAGATGAAAAAAAGGGATACATCCCAAAGGGAAAAAGAGGTCGTTATGAAAAGAAGTAGATCTTAAAACAAAATAAAACCTTTAAGAAGTGGAAGATAAAGCAGCTTGAAATTAAAACTTAATGGACAGGTTAAATAGGCAAATTGGAGGGAAAAAAAAAATATCAGTGAACTGGGAACTAAATACAGAGAGACGAAAGATTGCAAAATAACAAGGCTAAAGTGTATGAACAATAGAATAAAAAAAAGGGAAAAAATTCATATGCATACCACCTTAACCTTCTTTTACTTTGATTTTGTTTTAATAGCTATTTAAACTTTTTATAAAGGAAACATTCACTTCTAAAAAAAGTAATTCTAGGGGTGCCTGGGTGGCTCAGTTGTCTGCCTTTGGCTCAGGTCATGATCTTGGGGTTCTGCGATCGAGCCTTGTGCCCAAATTCCACATATGAGTGAAATCATATGGTATTTGTTTTTCTCTCACTGACTTATTTCACTGAGCAGTGTACCCCTTAGAACCACCCATGTTGTTCCAAATAGCAAAATTCCATCCTTTTTATGGCTGAGTAATGTTCTTGTGTGTGTGTGTGTGTGTGTGTGTGTATCTCACATCTTCTTTATCCATTCATCTATTGATGGACCCTTGGGTTGCTTCCATAATTTGGTTATTATAAATAATGCTGCAATAAATGTAAGGGTGCACATATCTTTTCAAAGTAGTGTTTTTGTATTATTTGGGTAAATACTCCATGGAATTACTGAATCATATGGTCATTCTATTTTTAATTTTTTGAGGAACCTCCATACTGTTTTCCACAGTGGCTGCACCAGTTTGCATTCCCTCCAACAGTGCATGAGGGTTCCTTTTTCCTCTACATCCTTGCCAGTATTTGTTGTTTCTTGTGTTTTTCATTTGAGCTATTCTGACAGGTGTGAGGTGCTATCTCACTGTGATTTTGATTTGCATTTCTCTGATGTTAAGCATATTTTCATGTGTCTGTTGGCCATCTGTAGGTCGTCTTTGGAAAAATGTCTGTACATGTCTTCTGCCCATTTTTAATTGTATTATTTGTTTTGGTATTGAGTTGTATAGATTCTTTATATATTTTGGATACAAACGATTTATTAGATATGTCATTTGGAAATATCTTCTCCCATTCAGTAAGTTGTATTTTAGTTTTGTTGATGGTTTCTTTCACTGTGCAGAAGCTTTTTATTTTGATGTAGTCCCTATAGTTTAATTTTGCTTTGTTTTCCCTTGCCTAGGGGACATACCTAGAGAGACGTTGTTACAGCCAGTGTCAGAGAAGTTACTTCCTGTGTTCTCACCTAGAATTTTTATGGTTTCATATCTCATATTTAGGTCCTTAATCCATTTTGAGTTTATTTTTGTGAATGGTGTGATAAAGTAGTCCAGTTTCATTCTTTGGTATGTAGCTGCTCCATCTTCCTAACACCATCATTGAAAAGACTGGCTTTTCCCCATTGCATATTCTTACCTCCTTTATCAAAGATTAATTGACTGTATAATCATGGGTTTATTTCTGGGTTTTCTGTTCTGTTCCATTGATCTGTGTGTCTGTTTTTGTGCCAGTACTGTACTGTTTTGATTACCACAGTTTTGTAATATAACTTGAAATTTAGAATTGTGATACCTCCAGTTTTGGTTTTCTCTTTCAAGATTGCTTTGGCTATTCAAGGTCTTTTGTGGTTCCATACAAATTTTAGGATTGTTTATTCTAGTTCTGTGAAAAATACTGTTGGTATTTTTTTTTAAAGATTTTATTTATTTACTTGACAGAGCAGGAACACAAGCAGGGGAGTGGGAGAGGGAGAAGCAAGCTTCCTGCCAAGCAGGGAGCCCGATGTGCAGCTCCATCCCAGGACCCTGCCCAAAGGCAGACGCATAACCTACTGAGCCACCCAGGTGCCCCAATACTGTTGGCATTTTGATAGGAATTGCATTAAATCTGTAGATTGCTTTGAGTAGTATAGACATTTTAACAATATTCTTCCATGAGCATAGAAATGTGTAAGACTATTGAATCACAGACCTGTACCTCTGAAACAAATAATATATGTTGAAAAAAAAAAGAAGAAGAAGAAGATAGCAGGAGGAGAAGAATGAAGGGGGGTAGTCAGAGGGGGAGACGAACCATGAGAGACTATGGACTCTGAGAAACAAACTGAGGGTTCTAGAGGGGAGGGGGGTGGGGGGATGGGTTAGCCTGGTGATGGGTATTAAAGAGGGCATGTTCTGCGTGGAGCACTGGGTGTTACATGCAAACAATGAATCATGAAACACTACATCAAAAACTAATGATGTAATGTATGGTGATTAATAACATAAAAAAGTTTTTCCATTTTTTGGTATCATATTCAATTTCTTTCATCAATGTTTCATAGTTTACAAAGTACAGGTCTTTCACCTCTTTGGTTAAGTTTATTCATAGGTATTTTATTCTTTTTGGTGCAGTTGTAAATGGGATTGTTTTCTTAATTTCTCTTTCTGCTACTTCATTATTAGTGTATTGCAGATTTCTGTAGATTGATTTTGTATCCTGCAACTTTAGTGAATTCATTTATCAATACTAATAGTTTTTGGGTGGAGTTTTTAGAATTTACTATATATAGTATCATATCTGCAAATAGTGACAGTTTTACTTCTTCTTACCAGTTTGGACACCTTTTCTTTCTTTCTTTTTTTTTTTTTTTGGTCTGACTTCCACTACTATGACTAGGATTTTCCATATTATGTTGAATAAAAGTGGTGAGAGTGGGCCTCTTGTTCCTGACCTTAGGTGAAAGCTCTTGTTTTTTTTTTCCCCCACTGAGGATGATAGCTGTGGGTTTTTCATAGATGGCCTTTATTATGTAGAGGTATGTTCTCTCTACTTTGTTGAGGGTTTTTATTATGAATGGATGTTATACTTTGTCAAATGCTTTTTCTGCATCTATTGAAATGATCATATGATTCTTATCCTTTCTGTTACTGATGTGATCTATCACATTGATTGATTTGTGAATATTGAACCATCCTTGCATCCCAGGAATAAATCTCACTTGACCATGATGAATGACTTTTTTAATGTATTGTTGGATTTGGTTTGCCAATATTTTGTTGAGGATTTTTGCATCTATGTTCACCAGAGATACTGGTCTGTAGTTCTCTTTTTTGTGTGGGGGGTTTTTATCTGGTTTTGGTATCAGGGTAATGCTGGCCTCATAGACTAGAATCTAGAAGGTTTCCTTCATCTTCTAATTTCTGGAAAATTTTGAAAAGAATAGGTGTTAACTCTTCTTTAAATGTTTGCTAGAATTCACCTGTGAAGCTGTCTGATTCTGGACTTTTGTTTGTTGGGAGTTTTTTGATTACTGGTTCAATTTCACTGCTGATAATTGGCCTGTTCAAGTTTTTTATTTCTTCCTGCTTCCATTTTGGGAGGTTATATGTTACTAGGAATTTATCCATTTTATTCTAGGTTATTCAATTTGTTGGCATATAATTTTTCATAATACTCTCTTACAATCGTTTGTATTTCTGTGGTATCTTTCGTTTGTGATTTTGTTTGAGTCCCCCCCACACACCCCTTTTTAATAAGTCTGGCTAAATGTTTCTCAATTTTGTTGATGTTTACAAAGAACCAACTCCTGGTTTCATTGATTTGTTCTATTATTTTTTTAGTTTATAATTTATTTCTATGCTAATCTTTATTATTTTCTTCTGCTGATTTGAGGTTTTGTTTGTTCTTTTTCTAGCTCCTTTAAGTATAAGGTTAGGTTATGAGATTTTTCTTGCTTCTTGAACTAAAGCTGAATTGATTTAAACTTCCCTCTTAGAACCTCTTTTGCTGCATCCCAGAGATTTTGTACCATTGTGTTTCATTTTCATTTTTTTCCATGTAGTTTTTGATTTCTTCTTTGATTTCTTGGTTGACCCATTCATTGTTTAGTAACACATTATTTAACCTACATGTATTTGTGCTCTTTCCAGGGTTGTTGTTTTTTTTTTTGTGGTTTATTTCTAGTTTCATAGCGTTGTGGTCAGGAAAGGTACATGGTATGACTTCAGTCTTCTTGAATTTGTTGAGACTTGTTTTGTGGCCAAATATGTGATCTATTCTGGAGAATGTTCCATGTGCACTTGAAAAGAATGTATATTCTGCTCTTTCAGGGTGGAATATTCTGAATCTACTTGTTAAGTCCATCTTGTCCAGTGTGTCATTCAACGTCATTTTTCCTTGTTGATTTTCTGTTTGTATGATCTGTCCATTGATGTAAGTGGGGTGTTAAAGTCCCCTACTATTACTTTATTACTGTCAATTCCTTTATGTATGTTATTAACTGTTTTATGTATAGGGGTACTCTCATATTGGGTGCATAAATATTTACAATTCTTATATCTTCTTGTGGGATTTTCCTCTTTATTATTATATAGTGTCTTCTTTTATCTTTTGCTACAGTCTTTGCTCTAAAGCCTATTTTGTCCAATATGAGTATTGCTACCCTGGCTTTCTTTTCACATCCATTTACATGATAAATGTTTCTCCATCCCCTCACCTTCAGTCTGCATGTGTCTTTAGGTCTGAAATGAGTTTCTTATAGACAGCATATAGATATCTTGTTTTTTTATCCATTCCATCACCCTGTGTCTTTTGATTGGAGCATTTAGTCCATTTACATTCAAAGTAATTATTGATAAGTATGTATTTATTGTCATTTTGTTATTCTGTGGTTGTTTTTGTATTCCTTCTCTGATCCTTTCTTCTCTTGATCTCTTTCATGGTTTGTTGGCTTTCTTTAGTGATATACTTGGATTTCTTTCTCCTTGTTTTTTTTCTATATTTATTACTGGTTTTTGATTTGTGGTTACCATTAGGTATTATATGTAACATCTTCTGCAAACATTTCGTATGTTGATGGTTGCTTAAGTTTGTGCCCATCCTTTACTCCTCTTTATTTTGTTTTCTATCTCTTTGTTAAGGGTCTTACTGAGATCCTCCACTCTTTTCTCAAGTCCAGTGAGTATCTTTATGATTATTATTTAAATTCCCCATGAGGTATATTATTTATCTCCATTTTGTTTAGCTCTAATGCTGAAATTTTGTCCTCTTCTTTCATTTGGGACATATATTTTTGTCTCCTCATTTTGTCTAACACCCTGTGTCTGTTTCTATGTGTTAGGAAAGTCAGCTACATCTCCTGCTCTTATAAGTAATGGCATTATGAAGAAGAGGTCCCGTAGTGCCATGCCATGCAGTGTCCCCTGTTCACCAGAATCTGACTCTTTAGGGATGTCTCCTGTGTGTGTTGTGTGCACCCTGCTAATGTGGCTGATCTAAGTTTGCCTTCAGTTGGGTCATTTGCAATAGCTCTGCCTGTTGTGGGCAGGGTTTGATCCCTGTGTTGTTAGTGGGCCGGTTTGGGGTTGCCTTGGTCTTAAGCTGAATCAGAACAGTAGTTTGCCAGAGTTGCAGTAACTCCAAACTTCAGGATGTTCTCCCTGTGTTGTTCCCTGGAAGCTTTTGTTAGTGGGTGGGGCCTGAAATCAGACCAGATGTCTGCCCCAAGTCCACTGTTGATGCTGCAGTTGAACTGGTATGTGTGGTTTTCTTTTCCTCTCCCTGGGGCAGGAGCTCTTGGAGTGCTGACCCTGTCCAGACTGCTTGCACACTGCCAGGCTTGTGGTGCTTCTTTGGATGGATTCCCACCCAGGGAGTGTTGGAGGGGGCAAGTCTGCAGGAGAATGCAGGGGCAGGGCAAACTGTTAACACACCAGCTGAAGATTGTGCTGCAGTGGTCCCTGCAGGTATTAGTGTATCGAGGCTGGGGTGGGAGAGGGAAATGCTGCCCACCAACTCTTGTTCTTAGAGAAGTCTCCCAAAAATACCTGCATCTCCAGCACATGCTCTGAGGTTAATAAACAAATCTCCCTCCTGTATACCCCAGACATTTTCTTCTTCTTTTTTTTAAAAAATTTTTTTTAGAGTGAGCATGCAAGCTGCGGGGGGCGGGGGGGTTTGTGCAGAGGGAGAGAGAGAGAGAATCTCAAGCCAGCTCCATGCTGGGTGCGGAGCTTTATCTCAAAACCCTGAAATCATGACCTGAGTTGAAATCAAGAGTTAGACACTTAACCAACTGAGCCACCCAGGCGCCCCACCCCAGGCAGTTTTCAAACTGCTATTTCTATGCTGTATTTCAGAGTGGTTGTTTGTTATGCTCTCTCTTTAAGGGCAGGGACTCACTTTCCTATTGCCTTCCTGTTATTCCAGAGCCAAGCCACTGATTTTTAAAGTTTTAGGTCATAAGCCCCACTGATTGTAAGAACTTAGAAGGTTAAGTCCTTCTGGTTTTCAAAGCCAAATATTATGGGGATTCATCTTCCCAGTGCAGGTTTCCCATGTTTGGGGTGCCTGGTGTGGGGTCTGCTCCTTGCCCTTCTCCATGCCTGTGGCATCCTCCTGTGGACTGTTTCATGGGTCCATTTGGTCCCCAACCGAATGTTAGCCATCCCTACCCTCTTCAATGTGACTTTTTCTCTACATTTAGCTGTTCTGTCAGTCTTTCGGTTGTTTTCTGGGTCATTTCACTGATGGAGGTGTTATATAGGTGTATCAGTGGGATGTGGTGAGCCTAGTATCCTCCCACTCTGTCTTCTTCAGCAGTCCATGAAACTCACTTTTTAAATTTTTTTTTAAAAATTAGGCAATGCTGGAAACATATTGACTTATTAAAAATCAGAAAATACAGTAAAACTGTAGTTCTCAAGCTTTAGCTTATATCCTAGTTGTCTGGTAGCAGTGTGGAAGCACAGAATGCTGAACGCTACATGTAGAGTTTCTGATCAGGAGGCCCAAGGTAGGGCCTATAGATTTGCATTTCTAACATGTTCCCAAGTGATGCTGATTCTGGTAGTTGGGGAGCATACTTTGAGAACCACTGCCGTAAAGTAAAAGAAACTAGAGATGACCTATAATGTCACCCCTAAGGATAATGATATATTGATGTACATCCTTCCAGACTTTTTTCCTGCAGGAAAAAAACTGTGTGTGTGTGTGTGTGTGTGTGTGTGTGTGTGTGTGTGTAGGTGGAGGGGAGGGGACCAATATGTATTTTTTCTTTAGTAACCCAAACTGAGATCATAGTGTTCATCCAGTTTTGTAATTGGCTCTTTGTATTTAATGTATAGTATACATTTTTATTATCGTTATAGCAATATCATCATTTTTAATGGCTACGTAGAATTTCAGTATGAGGATACATCATAATTTATATAAACTAATAATGGACTTAGCAGAATACATTTTTGCAAACTTTCCCTATTCACTTATATCCTATGTTTCTTGGATAGTCTTAAGCTTACTATGCAATTTACTCTTCAGTGTAACTTCTGTAATGGGGGCTTGACTTTGAAAAATACGACTAAATATCTTTAATACTTTCCTATTGATTGATTTTTTTGCTAAGGACAAAAGTAAAGGAAAGTTAGTAAATTGGTCAATATTCAGTTTTATTCAGCATCATTTAGATTGCAAACATAGCAGTTTTTTGTATGATTAACTGTCTTTTTTTAATTATTATTATGTTATGTTAATCACCATACATTACATCATTAGTTTTTGATGTAGTGTTCCATGATTCATTGTTTGCATATAACACCCAGTGCTCCATTCAGTACGTGCCCTCTTTAATACCCATCTCCAGGCTAACCCATCCACCCACCACTAGAACCCTCAGTTTGTTTCTCAGAGTCCATAGTCTCTCATGGTTCGTCTCCCCCTCTGATTTCCCCCCCTTGATTTTTCCCTTCCTGCTATCTTCTTCTTTTTTTTTTTTAAACATATAATGTATTATTTGTTTCAGAGGTACAGGTCTGTGATTCAACAGTCTTACACAATTCACAGCGCTCACCATAGCACATACCCTCCCCAATGTCTATCACCCAGCCACCCCATCCCTCCAACCCCCCACCACTCCAGCAAACCTCAGTTTATTTCCTGACATTAAGAATTCCTCATATCAGTGAGATCATATGATACATGTCTGTCTTTGATTAACTTATTTTGCTCAGTATAATACCCTCCAGTTCCATCCACGAGTTGGGAGGTATTTTTTGTCGTCATCTTTGAAAAATACAACGTGCCACAAGTTAGGTTGTTTACATAAATAAGTAGAATTATCTATACATGCATTCGCTATTTCATCAAAAAGTGTAAAATCTCAGTTTTTTAAAAATAAATTTCTATGATTAATAAACATCTAAATTTTAAATAATTAATATTATGAAATATACTTTATGCTAAAATTAATAACACATTCCTTTGTCATCCATGCACATGTGGTAGTTTCTTCCTAACCTAGTCTTGTCTAAGGGAATGTCATTTGTGACATTCTACTAGGAAAAAATGTTACATTGAGTTCTTTAAGGAATAAAAGATAAATTAGACATGAGTTCTGCCTTTAGGACCTTATAGAAATCTAGAGCAGATGGGGCATAATATATAATTATAAATAAGGTAATGAGAGAAACAGAATTGGGAATGGAAGAGAGGCATTTTATAAGGGCTTTATGGAAAATGTCATTGTGTGCCAAGGGATGGGTACAATGAGGATATGGAAATGATGATGAATACTTAGAGGAACAGCAGGAGTAAAGGCATAAATACAAAGTAACCAGATAATAATTGTGACCATTTCAGTTTGGTTGTAGTTTAGAGCAGTAGTGCTCAGGCTTTGGTGGACATTCAAGTCACCCTGGAGAACTTGTATGGAGCTTGTATAGGGTACATGGTAAAGGAATCATGAGCAAAAAGAATAGAAAGATCAGTAGTGGCCATAATATTGTGATGGTTCTTGAATACCAGGCTGCACATCTTTTGTGTTAGTAGGAAGTGAGGAACCACTGAAAGGGGTTAATCATGAGAATGACCTGATTGAAGCCAAGCTTTAGAAAATTAATCTGGTATCAGAGACTATAGCAGATGGAGCGAAACTAGGTTGGAATTGGGGAATTTGGTATAAAGATGACTGAGTTCATCCAGGGAAGAGGAGATCTGAACTTGTCCCTTGATGATGGCATTGTGAATGGAAAGGAGCAGAGGAATTCAAACAAGGAAGAATCTGGCAACTAATTTGATAAGAAGGTGGTAAAGCAAAGACAGAAGTCTAATTATGGATCTAAAGTTGTAGTTAAAGCTGGGCACCAAGGGAGACCCCCAAATTGAGAAGGTAGGGTAAGATACTCATTTGAGAGAATTGATGATGAGCTGGTATATTGTGTACATCATGTTTGTGTAATAAGGAGGACACCCAGTTGAGTATGTCCAGCAGGCCACTGAGAATCAGATCTGGAGGTTAAGAGAAAGGGTATGGCTGGAAATAGAAATTTAAGGGATTTTGCCATAGTGGGAGTTAAAGAAATGGCAGAGGATAAATTCACCAAGGGAAAGAATATAGAAGAGAGGAGAAAAACAAAGAAAACCTAACTTAGGGGAATACCTACATTCAGGAAACAGGTGGCTAATGATGAGTGAGCAGAACTTCACAGTGTGTTCAGAGCACTAAGAAGAGAAGTAAGGTAGTCATTAGCGTGACTTTCTAGCTGGGATGGTGAGCAGGGTTGAATATTGCAGAGGAAGGTGGAGACTGTAGACATTCCCTGGACATGTTGGTGATCTTTAAAAACACAATTCTGTTGAATAGTGAAAACAGATGCCAGCAGGGGTTAAGGAATGAGTCCGTAGTCAGGAACTGGCACCATTTATAATGCTTTATTTTGCTAGGAGAATTCCTATTTCCAGTGGACCTTTTAACTGGTATTGTAGAGCTGGGAGAAAATCAAGAAAATAATGCCCATTTACCTAAAAGCCATTTTTTTGTGATCTGTCAGATATGTAATTTAGAGCAACATGGAGTCCTCCACTCTTTTTTTTGTTGTTGTTCACTACTGCAAATGCCTTTACCAGAGGTAGAGGTCTCTTAGGGATGTTACCTTAATCCAAAGGATTTCGTTTTTATTGAGCTCATCTTGGTTCATAGAAAAACTCCTTCAAAGTTCAGCTCTGCATCAAAAAATGAAACATAACAGCAGCCATGTCTTATTGCTGTTGGAGACAGAGTTCCTAAGCAGGAAATTTATTCGGACAAGATTTCTTGCATTCATTTTTATAGTTATAAACCAGTATCACAAGTTAATTGAATAGAATTTTTCTCAAAGGCAAAACTCCTAATTGGATACCATTAACAGTTACCAATGGGATACAGTATATTGTAGCTGTTTTCAATACCTCATCTTTTTATCTCTTGTTATTAATGTATTACATCTCAGGCTTCATCTGTACCTGACTTACTATGGGGCTATCAGAGCAGTTAGCGTGTAGCAGGGCTCCGTGCTAGAACAATGCAAACTTTACACCCTTTAATTCTTGTGGCAACTTCACAGAGCTGATATTGTTGCTCCCATTTCAAAAATGAGTAAAGACTAGAAGAAGTCAAATAACTTACCAAAGATGATACAGCTATTAATTTTCTAAGTCTGGATACCTATATGGTTTTCTTACCCCAAAGCTTATGCTCTCTGCCTGCTACTTACTGATGGTTCCTCACTCCTCTTCCTTGGACCATATGTACATCATGGTATTCCAGGAATAGGGGCAGTGTGCTGTTGATGCTGAATTATCAGGGTTTCTGATAATTAGGATTTCTTTTGACTTTCTGACTGAAGAATAAATTTGGGTTGATCAATCTCATTCATCCCACTGAGTTAAAATTTCTTTGAAGTAATGAAGCAGTTGTCTTTTCAGGTTATGGAAGACATGGAAAAACCAACAGAGAAAAAAAAAGCAAAGGAAAAGGAAAGCTAATTGAAACTATAGTTTCAAATGTCAGTACTCAACGCAGTGGGCTAAATATGGCCAGGAATTTTCATGAAGAGACTTCATCCAAGGGCAGGGTAGGGTCTACTCCTGGTGCTTTGTGTATACCGTATTCCTCTCCAGTTTGTTAGAGGAAATGATTGATGACAGTTTCCTAACAGTGGGAGGGTGGCACATAGCATGCATGAAGACAAGAGTGCCAAATCTGTGGAACCTTCATCATCAGCCAAACCTCTCTTCCTCTCCATAGGGCAGTAAGTGTTTCTACCCAGCAGTGTGGCCATAAGGGCTAAGCCCTCCTTACTCTTCAGGATGAAGTCCTGACAATTTAATATTATCCATGGATTTATAAAGCATCAGGAGTTTTAATTGTAGATCTCAGCCTATTGCACTATCGAAATCAATCTATGTATCACACAACAAATTTGTTTTATTAAAAAATTGCAAATTAGAGTCAGCATTCAATTATCTGAGTCAGTGGAATCAAGTCATGTATAATCCATAGCAGTGGGTAATCTCTAGATAATTTGTAACTGTGTACTGGAAAAAATAAATTTGTTTCTGTTATATTTTCCTTAGGCGACTATTGAAGTTATCAACCTTTTCCCAGGCATAGATACAAAAATGTAAAGAAAAGAGGATGTAGAATTACTTAATCAAGCAAATAGCAATTTGGAATATAGAAATTTTAATAGGCTTTTGTCTGGATCTTTATAGGTTCTCTGGGCTCAGGAAGAACTAATAGTTGTAAATCACCTTTAAAACTGCAGCTATTTCCTCCCTTAATTTTTGTTACGTTCTGCTGTGCCTAATGCCAATGCTCACCTTTTTACAGCTGTGCAATATGACTCTACTTGCACAGAAGTCTCATGAGCTGGTCTAGGGGTGCATGTGTTAGTGCTCAAGGAGTTTATTCTTGCATATAGCTGATAGCTTTCTAGCATTATCTTTGAAATGCTGCGTTCCCTTAGGTGTCTGTCCTTAGCACTCTTACTTTCTTCTTCTCTAGGAGAGCACCTTAACTCCCATGAATGCCACCAGATGATTCCTAGATCTCTAAGTTCTACTTCACACACTTGCCGGAACTCTTGCAGAGAATGGTCTGTGACATTCAATAGCAATCTCAGATTGAATAATTGAAAACTGAACTCATTGTTTCCCAAATCTTCTCCTTCTGCCATGATCCCTCTGCTGTTAAAGGAATTACCATCTTTCCAGGCAGGGGAGAAATCAGTCATCTTCATAATTCCTTCTTTTCTCAGCCCCCATGTCTAACCAGTTGCCAAATTGTATCCAACCTAAATGCATATTGTGTCTACTTTCACTTCTTTAATCAACATTTTTGAGCTTCTTTGTACTTACATGCCATGGATTTAGAACATGAGACAGTATCCACTTCAAGACGCTCACTCCTTGTAAGAGAAATAACGAAATAGACTATCAATGGACAGTATGATAATTACTAGTTGTCATTAACTAAGCACCAGTTGCTGAGACTGGGAGGAGAAGGTGGAAGCCTTCCACATCCAGGAGGAAGTGATATGTAAGCTACATCTGGAAAGATGAAGAGGAGTGACCTATGTAAAGAGCAGAAGAATGCCTTTCAGAAGGTAGAAAAAGTAGTATGTGCAAAGGTACAGAGATGTGAGAGAGCAAGTCCTTTTCAAAGAGGTGTAAGAGTGATCCAGGTACACATTAAGGAGTGCCAAGAAATAAAGCACATTTATGAAGGGCTGTGTACACTGTTATATGAAATTTGGATTTCATTCTCAAAGTATCCTTTCTTTCTTCTTCCCCTATACATGATCATCTCTCTTATCAGCACTCTAAGCCAACAAATCTCCTGACTGTTCTTTTGCTCTCTACTCTTGCCTTTTCTTTCCTTAGATTGCAATCAGAGGTGGCACCCCTGTTAGAGTTTAGAATCTTTCTCTTTCCTAATCCTTCACTGGCCTGTATTACCAGATTACACTCATCTTCTGCAACACCCCCACCGCCCCCCCATCCCCCGTGCCAGAAACATCCCATGGATCAAGACTGTGACAACTGTCTTCCCCTCTAAGTTATAAACTCTGTAAGGCCAGAGTCTATGGCTCATCAATCTCGGTAGATTTAGAATCCCATGCCCTATACTTTGTACGTAGTAGGCTTTTATATATCTGTTGCATTGAGCAAAAGGAATACACTTTAGAGTCTTTCCACATTTCTTCGCTTTCCAAGTGCTTTTATGCACATTGACATAACCACATTGCTGTAATCAGCACCGGCTTTCTTGTCCCTGCCAGCAAGTGTTCCTTACAGCCCAGTGGCTTGTAACATGCCCTGCTGCTACATATCAGCAACAGTTCCCAAACAGAGTGGCATGGATGTGTACAAACCTTAATGTGCAATGTTTGTTTTTGTCTGCAGAAAATGAAAGGCCTCACTTTTCCCTGGGGTAAAAGCAGGTTTAGAAAGCACTGATACAGGGCCCTTTGCCAACCTTTACAATTTCCAGGGCTCTACACCTCATTTCACTGACAGGTATGTTGAAAAGGGCTTTGAACTAGGAGCCAGAGCTAGGATTTGCGTCCCAGCCCTAACTAACTGGGTACCTATAGGCAACATTTCTAAGCCTTGATTTCCTCACCTTTGGAATTAGTAATTAGAATTAATTCCAAATGTCCTCATCAACATTCTTTTACTACTATTTTCATGGTAGCATATCAACCAGTTATCTTGGAACAAAAATCACAAAGTCATCCTGACTTTCTTTTTTTTCATCTTGACTCATTTAAACAGAAAAGGTGTTACTGGAAGGATATTGACTAATCCACTAAATGGATGGGATGAAAACCAGGCAGAGGAATTTGACAGCAACATAGGGTATCCCTATGTTCACATGGGAACAGGGTGATGAGTTTGGCAATTGGTGTCACTGGACACTTCCTGGCATTCATCTCTCTGCCAGTAACTCTGATGGTTTCTGTGTCTCTACATCACTCCCTCTGTGTTCAGAGTCCCACATGTGGGCATCCAATTGGCTGAGCCCAGAACAGATCCTGTAGAAGAAAAGCACAGTTGAGGACATAATATTTAGAAAAGATCATTTAAAAGGCATGTTATCTCTCCAGGCTTCTAGGTAATGTAAATTCCTATCATTGGAATAAGTTAGATCCCTACATTACGTACATGACTACACTGCCTTAGTCTCTTGCAGAACAACATTCACCCAATTGCCTGCAAGGTAAATTCTGTTGTGACTTTCTGGGGGAACCTACTGCAATAACATAGTCCATTATGATACTTAGAGTATGCTGTCATAGATCTGATGTGAGAAATAGCTTGCACAAATTTAATCAGAGGAAAACTTTCATCTGGTCCTGTAAGAACTGTGTAAGTTAGCATGTTCTCTTCTTCACATTGGCTCTTAGATAGCCAAGAACCAAGCGTGGGGCTCTCCACGGCAACTGTCTTCACCCTTGTAGTTATCATTTCTATTTACCTTCTTTTGTTCCTGGTTGTTTATTTTGTAAAGCTCCTCACATTCTTTTTGAAAGAAGGAATAAAAGAGGGATGGGAAGTAGGGAGAGCTGGATGCCAGCCACCCAGTGAACAGAAGTAACCATGGCAGAGAAGTGGCTGCATCCATCATAGCAACAGGCCTGGCAATGGAAACCGGTTACCTTGTTGTCCTGAATTCTCTTACCCAGGGCAAACTAGTCCATTTCTGCAGCCGCCTGTCCACTTGGTCTAAATATGGTTGAAAATAGTGTCAACAACAAAGACTTCCACACCTCTCCCCTCATGTATTTACATGAACTGTTTTATCCCCTACATAAAAATAGCATGTGGGACATCAGCTACTAAAGAGAACACGAGTCAACAATGAGACATCAGTAATGTCATCCATCTACTATGGATTACTGTGGATACTGAGTTGCTAACTATCCAGATGATATTCAAGTATTTCATCACCTGCTTAATCAAGCTTCAAAATAAGGAGTTAGACCACTTCAACTCCAGTGATTTGATTATGCGGTAGAGTGGTGCATAAACATTAATCCTGGGAAATTAATTCATGAAAATTAGCTGAAGATACCCCTAGAGGCATGTTTTGTATCTATTTTTGCATAAAATGTTGAACTAACTACTTACTGAAGGTGTCTTGGGGGAACTAGAATGATTATGCTTGATTCTGTAGTTATCTAGAGAGAATCATGAAGAGGCCATGAAGTGACCTGAAAATGCATTCTGATTAAAGCTAAGTCTTGAACAGGAAAATTGCTTTGAAATGATTAAAGTTAAAATTGTTGGTAATGAAGGAAGCACTTGTCCTAGAATGAGGACTTTAAAAGAGAGAATCTCATTTTGAGTCTTTTGTAAAGCATATGGCTTTACTTTTTCATTGCAAAATATTGGGTTGTATAAACCTATCACATTGTCTTACTTTGAAAAATCAGTGGAGGGCAAGGAGGACTTGGAGAATGTTCTAGATAAAAATCTGGCAAGGGTTTATCATGAATGAAGATCTGCCTTCAGGAGAGGGAAATCTTCAGTATCCTTTAGAGCCCACCTAAATGTACCCACTCAGTGGGGCCTTCCTAAGGGTTGGCCACAGTCTCTGCTCAGGGCACTTGGTTCCTTTGTATGTCTACCTTGTCAGATTGTACATCGATGGTTTGTTGAAACATCTGTCCTTCCTTGAGATCCTAGAGGACAGGGGTCATCTTTATTGTGTATATTTCCAGCATCTAGCAGAGTGCCCATCTTGCCCAGGACTAAATCCATAACTGGTTACATTTATCCTCTTTGATACTCACCTTTGCAGATATTTAAAGATATTAATATTTTATCTCAAACCTTGGAAGGCAAATGTGTTTCAGAATTCAGACGTTGCAGATGTTGGAAAGGTGACATCAGTGTCTATAAACAGTGTCTGTGTACAATGTCTATATCATATGTAACATAACACTCCCAGCATAGTCTGAGGAAGTTTCTATAATCAAGCACATTAATTATGCAGCAAAAACATAAAGAGGCTATTGTGAAGTTACAATAATATAGAGGTACATATATCTTTGCAAATTAATGTTTTCATTTTCTTGGGGTAAATACCCAGGAGTGGAATTTTTGGATTATATGGTATTTCTATTTCTAATTTTTTAAGGCACCTCCATACTTTCCACAATGGCTGTACCAATTTACATTACCACCAACAGTGCATGAGAGTTCTTTTTTCTCCACATCCTCCCCAACACCTGTTGTTTCTTGTATTACTGATTTTAGCCATTTCGACAGGTATGAAGTGCTAGCTCATTGTGGTTTTGATTTGCCTTTCCCTGATGATAAGTGATGATGAGCATCCTTTCATGTGTCTGTTGGCCATCTGGATGTGTTCTTTGGAGAAATATCTATGTCTTCTGCCCATTTTTAACTTAGATTATTTGTTTTTGGGGTGTTAAGTTGTATAAGTTTTTTATATATTTTGGATACTAACCCTTTGTGGGATATGTCATTTGTAAATATCTTCTCCCATTCAGTAGGTTGCCTTTTAATTTTCATGTAGTCCCAATAATTTATTTTCACTTTTGTTTCCCTTGCCTCAGGAGATACATCTAGAAAAATGTTGCTACAGCCAATGTCAAAGAAATTAGG
>NC_138380.1:34787727-34793391 GCF_054177405.1 Leptonychotes weddellii | reverse complement strand
ATTGTCTTTTTCCCATTGCATGTTCTTGCCTTCTTTGCCACAGATTAAATTGACTAAATTAGATTAAAAGATTAATTGATTAAATCATGGGTTTATTTCTGGGCTTTCTATTCTGTTGATCTTTGTGTCTACTTTTATGCCAATACCATACTGTTTTGATTACTAGAGCTTTGTAGTTTATCTTGAAATCTGGGATTGTGATACTTGCAGTTTTGGTTTTCTCTTTCAAGATTGCTTTGGCTATTCAAAGTCTTTTGTGGTTCCTTACAAATTTTAGACTTGTTCTAATTCTGGAAAAATGCTGTTGGTATTTTGATAGAGATTGTATTAAATCTATAGATTGCTTTGGGTAGTATGGGCATTTTAACAATATTCTGTCAATCCATCAATGTTTCATAGTTTAAAAGTACAGGTCTTTCACCTCTTTGGTTAAGCTTATTCCTAGGCATTTTATTATTTTTGATGCAGTTGTAAATGGGATTTTTCTTTTCATTCTCTTTCTGCTGCTTCATTATTAGTGTATAGGAATGCAACTCATTTCTGTTACTGATTTTTGTATCCTGCAACTTTATTGAATTCATTTATCAGTTCTAGTAGTTTTTTGGTGGAGTCTTTTGTGTTTTCTCCATATAGTATTATGTCATCTGCAAAAAAGTGAGTTTTACTTCTTCCTTGCTAATTTGGATGCCTTTAATTTCTTTTTCTTGTCTGATTGTTGTGGTTAGGACTTACCAGTGTTGTGTTGAATAAAAGTGGTGAGAGTGGACATCCTTATCTCACTCCTGATCTTAGGGGAAAAGCTCTGAGTTTTTCACCATTGAGTATGATGTTCATTGTGGGCTTTTCATATATGGCCTTTATTATATTGAGAGCTTTAATCATGAATCAATCTTATACTTTGTCAAGTGCTTTTTCTGCATCTACTGAAATGATCATATTGTTTTTATCCTTTCTCTTGTTGACATGATGTGATCATATTGATTTAGCAAATATTGAACCATCCTTATATCCCAGAAATAAATTCCACTTGTTTGTGGTGAATGATTTTTTTTTTTTTTTAATGTATGTTGGATTTGGTTTGCTAGTATTTTGTTGAGGATATTTGCATTTATGCTCATCAGAGATAGTGGCCTATAGTTGTCCTTTTTTGTATTGTCCTTAACTAGTTTTGGTATCAGGGAGAATGCTGGCCTCATAGAATGAATATGGAAGCTTTCCTTCCTCTTCTATTGTTTGGAATACTTTAAGAAGAATAGGTATTGATTCTTCTTTAAATGTTGCTAGAATACACTTGTGAAGCTGTCTGATTCTGGACTTTTGTTTCATGGGAGTTTTTTTGATTACCGATTCAATTTCATTACTGGTTATCAGTCTATTCAAATTTTCTGTTTTTTCCTGCTTCAGTTTTTGGAGTTATATGTTTCTAGGAATATACCCATTTCTTCTAGGTTGTCCAATTTGTTGGCATATAATTTTTCATAATATCTCTTACAATCCTCTGTATTTCTATGGTATAAATCATTATTTCTCCCCTTTCATTTGTAATTTTGTTTGAGTCCTTTCTGTTTTTTCTTTTAATGAGTCTGAGTGAAGCCTGTCAATTTTCCCGATCTTTTCAAAGAGCCAGCTCCTGGTTTTATATCTGTTTTAATCTTTAGTATTTCCTTACTTCTGCTGGTTTGGGATTTTGTTTATTCTTCTTTTTCTAGATCCTTTGTGTGTAAGGTTAGGTTGTTTGAGATTTTTCTTGCTTCATGAGGTAGGCAGACTTATGCTAGTAGAAACTTTCCTCTGAGAACAGCTTTTGCTGCAATCCAAAGACTTTGGTCTATTGTGTTTTCATTTTCACTTATCTCCATGTATTTTTTTAATTTCCTCTTTGATTTCTTGGTTGTCCCCTTCACTGTTTAGTAGCATGTTATTTAACCTCCATGTATTTGTACTTTTTCCAGGTCTTTTCTTGTGGTTGATTTCTGGTTTCATAGCATTGTAGTCAGAAAAGATGTACTGGTATGACTTCAGTCTTTTTTAATTTGTTGAGACTTGTTTTGTGGCCTAATATGTGATCTATTAAAGTGCACAGGGAACATTTTCAAGAAAAGAATGTGTATTCTCTTTCAGGATGGAATGCTCTGAATATATCTGTTAGATCCATCTGGTATAGTGTATTATTCAAAGCCACTATTTCCTTGTTGGTTTTCTGTTTGGATGATGTGTCTTTTGATGTCAGTGGGTGTTAAAGTCCCCTACTATTGTATTACTATTGATTAGGTCTTTATGTTTGTTACTAGCTACTTTATGTATTTGGGTCCTTTATTTACAATTGTTACAACTTCTTATTGGATTGCTCCCTTTATGACTACATAGTGTTCTTTGTCTCCTAGAGTCTTTTTTTTTTTTTAATTTTATTTATTTATTTGAAAGAGAGAGACACAGCGAGAGAGGGAACACAAGCAGGGGGAGGGGGAGAGGGAGAAGCAGGCTTCCCACGGAGCAGGGAGCCCGATGCGGGGCTCGATCCCAGGACCCTGGGATCACGACCTGAGCCGAAGGCAGACACTTAAGGACTGAGCCACCCAGGCGCCCTAGAGTCTTTGTTTTAAAGTCTATTTTGTCTAAGTATTGCTACTCCAGTTTTTTTTTTTAATTCCATTTGCATGATAAATGCTTTTCCATCCCTTCACTTTGCATTTCCACGTGTCTTTAGGTCTGAAATGAGTTTCCTGTAGGCAATGTATAGATGGATCTTACTTTTTAAAATCTATTCCATCATCCTCTTTTGATTTGAGTGTTTGATCCATTTACATTCAAAATAATTATTGATAGTTATGTACTTATGGCCATTTTGTTACTTGCTTTATTGTTGTTTCTGTTGTTCTGTTCCTTTCTTCTCTTGTTCTCTTCTCTCACAGTTTGCATTCTGCTAGAGGGGACCTACAGCTGCCCCAAACTGAGGCAGGCAGGATTGGAGGAGGTGGATTAGCAGAAGCATGAGGATGGAGGTTTGTGAGCACACTGTTAGCAAGCTAGGTAGCAAGTGTTGGCACTGGTTCCTGCAGATGCCTGTGTGTCTAGGCTGGGGGATGGGGGAGGGAAATGGCTCCTGCCGGCACTTTTTTTTTTTTTTGAGAAATCTCCCATCTCTCCCCATCCAGCACATGCTCTGAGATTAGTGAACTAATCTCTCTCTTTTTATACCCCAGCCATTTTTCAAACTGCTGCTCCTATGCTGTGTCTCTGCAGGCTCCTTGTTGTTCTATCTCTTGAAAGGCATGGACTCCATTTCCTCTAGCCTTCCCTACTCTCCCAGAGCAGAGCCTACTGATTTTGAAAGTTCCAGGTGTTAAGCCCCACTTACTGTAAGAACCCATGAAATTTGACCCTTCTTGTTTTGAAAGCTAAATGTTAAAGGAATTTATCTTCCCCATGAGGGTTCCCATGCCTGGGGTGCCTGCTGTGAGGGTCTCTTTCTTCCCTTTCTCCGCGGGAGAATGCCTAAGGTGTCCCTCCCTCCTGTGGACAGTCCCTGCAAGTCCACTTAGCTCCCAGTCATGTCTCTGCTCTTCCTATCCTCTTAGATGTAGCCTCTTCTTTGCATTTAGCTGTGGAGTCTGTTCTGCCAGTTGCAGGTTGTTTACTAGGTAAGTTACACTGATATGGGTGTTATCTAGTTGCATCAATGGGAGGCAGTGAGCTTAGGGTCCTCCTATTCTGCCATATTCTCCAGAAGCCCTTGGTCCTTTTTTTTCATTTCTTTTTAAGAACCTGATGTTGGGTAGACCAAAGGAACAAATCGATGAGAATTGGGGTGGCTGAGAAAGACTCTATGGAAACCCACTAAAGTGGGTTTTACAGGAGGGTCCCAGTTGGAAAAGCCCTTAGAGTAGAACTTGCATACCGAGATATCATGCAGGTAAGTTTGGAAAGATGTGGGTAAAAAGGGCTTTGGATGGCAGAGTGGAAAGCTGAGTGACTTCTTTAAGCTCTGGCAAATCAGCCCTTCTTTGAAACAGTGTTCTTCCCAGTTCCAATATTGTTCCAGTTTGATTTGACTTTCAAAAGTAATTGTAGGTAATTTAATATTATAGAATAAATATCATCTGCTGCCTTGTTTATGTGGAAATTTTTCTCCTTACACTGCTCAGTAAATTCATTAAAGACAGATTTTATTTCCTAATAGTGCATTAAAAAAAGTGTTTGTATTTTCTTTTTGGAAAATATTTTAATCAAATGAACTTTTGTGCTTCTTCTCATTTCTAATCCTGATCCTCTTCTGACCCTGGCTCTAGTTCTGAATGTCTTTTTTAAAAAGTCTTTGCTCCCATTTACAATCATCTTCTTTCTTCTTTCCTGTGTTTTTCCCTCTATCCTACCTTTGGACTCTTGCACTTTGCTTGTCCTTACCTTTGCAAGCTCTTCCTTCAAGAGAAGGTGTCTTGAAGTCAAGAATTGGAAGGGTGTTCTGTAAACTATAGGCTATTGAATAGGGGGTGGAAGGAACCATAGTAACACACATCTGTGCCTCTGGCACCTGAAGAAAAGTCTGGGCTCATGAAGGCTGTGTCTACCACATGCCAACATAACTTCTCAGTGGAGCCAATTCAGTCAGACAGGCAATTCACTGTAAATTTAGTCCATGTGCCTCCTTGGCATTGTGTGGATAAAACAAACTAGTTGACTAATAGCACTGATCAATTTTCAGCTAGTAACTTCGGTGTTTCCTAGAGCAGAGGGGAGCAGGAATAGGCAAAGGGTGTGTATAATGATCCCCTGGATGCAAAAAGAAAATTAGAACTCTTGAACTGAAAAAATAAGAGTTTGAGCTTTACTAATGTTTGGTTTTATGGAATGTTAATACCACTATATATATATAATTTTTAAATACATAAATATCGAGGTCAATTCGCCAGTATTTTTGCTATTAGGGTGCACAATCAAAATAGATTATTCTAGATCATTGATTCCCAATCTGTGGGCAACAGAGTTATTGTAAGAGGCCCATTAATATATGTGGAACTATTTTCTCATTCAGCAGACACTAAAAACACAATGATTTGCTAAGGGATTATAATGATTTAATATGATTCTGTTGTGTTCTAAAATTTACTGTAAAGGTGGATTCCTTATGCCTAAAAATGTTGCAAATGCATTGAAGAGGAGACACAGTTACAATGGGAAACAAAAGAGCGTAGGGAAGAGTCAAGTCCCAGTAAAATACTAGGTCGGTTGGTCAAAGTAATCTAACCTATTAAAAAAATTTTAGTCATACCTTAGAGATATTATAGGTTCATTCTAGATCACTGCAATACATTGAATACTTTTTAAATTTTATTTTATTGTTATGTTAATCACCATACATTACATCATTAGTTTATTTTTTTTTATTTTTTATTTATTTATTTATTTTTTATTCTTATGTTAATCCCCATACATTACATCATTAGTTAATCCCTTATGTTAATCCCCATACATTTTCATGTGGCATTTTCACATATCATGGTGGCTATTTATTTCTATGTATGGTTTCACTGTTGGAATGAATATTACAGATATTAAATGCCACATCTTAATGAACCAATAAAATCCTGACACATAGCACACACTCAGTAAATATCTGATGATCAAACAAATGAACAAATAAGCAGAATAGAATATGTGAATGAA
>NC_138380.1:34765109-34787227 GCF_054177405.1 Leptonychotes weddellii | reverse complement strand
AAAAGCAGAAGAACTTCTGAGCCTCTGGAACTATTTGACAGAAATCAGTTTCTTATGATAAAAGGTCAAACCAGGCCTTCAGGAGTAACAGCAGCAGCAGTGATACAAGAAAAGCTATCGGGACTCCAGCAAGTAGGAGGTCATGTGCTGGTGATGGATGCTTGTGGACCATTATCTCTACTAGGTGCTAGGTTTCCTACCTGGGACAAGTATTCCCAATATAGGAGACTACAGCTATCACAATTTCTGATAACTGACCCTGGGAGATAGACATATTTGTAAAAATATAAAACTATTTCCCTACAGACTTGTGAAACCCTGGAATACACAAGGAGTAAGTTTTTTTTTTTCTTTTTTTCCAATTAAAGTACTAGCCTTTGAAAAAGAAAAGATCACATACAAATGAATAGCTGGCTAAAAAAGAGGAATAGACTAGAATTTATTTTTCTGGATGATGACTAATTTTAGAATAATTGGCTCCTGGCAGGGACAGAACACAATCTCAAGGAGACAAAGAAGAAAGTGTTTGGCAGCCTTGTCCACTGGATGAAGATGTTGTAAACCCAGATAAAATCAGATACAAAAGACAACATCAGATGGGATATAGAAAAAAAGAACCGCAGAGGATAGAGTTCAGTAAGGCCCCAGGAAAATTAAGCGAAAGGGAAATTAAGTCTATTATTTAGATCCTTAACTGCCTGTGAATCAGAGCATACATTCTGATACAGAAGAGTAAATGTGAGCTCTTGGGCGTTATCAAGCCTTTGCAAGAAGGTACTCAGGACTGAACACATACTGATTAAAAGAGAGAGAGTGTTTGGTGGTTCCTCAAAAGTTAAACATAGAATTACCCAGCAATTATACTTCTAGGCATGTGTCCTAAAGAATGGAAAATAGGTATGTATTCAAACGAATACTTGTTCAGTAATATACAATAGGATCTCTATTCATAATAGCCAAAAGTGGAAACAACCCCAAATCCAGCAGTGGGTGAACAGATAACCAAAATGTGATATATACATATAATGGAATATTATTCACCTATAAAAAGGAATCAAGTACTGATACATGAATATGGATGAACCTCAAAAGAGAAACCAAAAATCACTGTCCTAAGTGAAAGAAGCCAGACACAAAAGGTCATATATTGTTTTGGTTTCATTTAGATGAAATGTCCAGAATAGGTAAATTCATGGAGACAGAAAGCAGGTTCATCACTACCAGGGGCTAGACAGAGGGAGAAATGGGGAGTAAGTAAGTGGGTATATGGTTTCCTTTTGGGGAGATGAGAAGGTTTTGGAACCAGATAGAGGTAGTGGCTGCACAGCATTATAAATGTACAAAATGCCACAAATTGTTCACCTTAATGTGAATTTCATCTCAATAAAGAAAATAAATACAGTCTGCAAGGTTAAAAAAGTTCTTAAATTTTTTAAAGGTCAGGGAGGGAAAGGGTACAGAGGGATGTACAGCAATACATGATAGAAAAAAGTAATGTAGGGCACTTCAGGAGGCCAACAGTATAGAGACAAGACACACTGAAGCAACAAAATTATGAAAGGAAGACACAGACAACCTAGTCAGACAGACCATTAAGAACAATGCTTTCCAGTTAAGGAGGCAAAACATAAGGAAAAGATGAATGATGTCTTACCCAGAGGACAAATACTGTGGGCACAGCAAAGGGGAGGTCACGGTCTCCAAAAGCTAATGCTAATATAGCTGTGACTTTCAGACGGCCGTGTGCCTTGGTAAGGTAAATATAGATGTTTGGAGAAAACAGAGCTTGCTTTTCAAAACTGGGAACAGCAAAAACTTCATCAACATTTGCAATGTCCCTTGCTGAATGATCAGAGATGGGGGTGGGGGAAAGAACGGTGAAGGAGCACATGGAGACACAGAGACTTTATAAGCAATGAGACTGGAAAGGAAGGCTGTGTCCAGACTAGTGTCTAAGTGCCAGGCTGAACAGTTTGGATCTTATTCATTAGTTAATGGGGAGCCATGCAGATTGCTAAGTAGTGAATGACATAAGCTGTGCTTCTGGAAAATTAATCTGGCAGGCATGTGTAGTGTTGATGAGAGGGTAAAAGAGCAGTAAGAAGTTGACTATAATCGTCAGGTAAGAGAATATTACACATGCATTGAGATTATGACCATGGGTGGACAGAAAATCACGCATTAGAAAGGTGATTAGAAGTAGGGGACAAAGACTACTCCAAGATTTTGATTTGGGGAGACTGGGAGGGTGAATGGGTCATTAGCTAAGAGGTAGTATCATAGGTAATTAGAAGGCAGACATGGCACTGACATGAGTTCCATTTTACATGTATTACATTTGAAACCCTGGAGGAACATGCAAGGGAAGATGCCTAACAGACAGCAGTAAAGCCTGAGGGAGATCAGAAAACTAGTAGACATCCAAAAAAGTTTAAAGGTTGAAATTTGATTGAAGTTTGTTATACAGATGGTCAGTGAGCTCTTGGGAAAATGAAATCAACCAGAAGCAAGTACAAGTTTGCTGCCAACTAGTTATGCCAAATCAACTTCAATTTCTTTGTGACAAGGTTTCTAGACTATAAATCAGACAAGTGTTCTAAACATAGTGTATCTTGATTTTGGCTAAATATTTCACAAGTATTTTGTGCTTACAGCCAAAATGGAAACATGTCAGGGACAACAGCAGATAGGGATAGAATCATAGTGGATTGAGTAATCATATGGATTATGGCATCAGTACCAACATAACCACAAACATCAGAGAGCCTAAAAAAGTATTAATGTTATACTAAAATGTTACTACTTAAAGAAATGGCTTATTTATCTCATCGGATACTTGAAACGAAACTCCGATAGGACTATAACAAAATATTGTGTTGGTTTAAAGTGCTATTTGATGGTTTGGAATTTTCACTGAAACTGACCAAATAGATAATTCTTACAAAATTATTTCAAAAGGATAAAATAGAGTTCCTTGTGAATATTACGTGGAAGGAAACTAATAAAAAAAAAAAAAGCATGCTGTTGTCCTTATACAGTGTATGCACAAAAGTTTTCTATTTAATAATTTGGGAGGGCTAAATGTTTTGCTGTTAAAATAACATGGCTAATTGTACACGTCACTGTATGTTAATCTCTGTTAAACTATTCATGCCTTTCAATATTATAAGTCATCAGCCATTTCCATTTGAAGAATTCATTGTTCAAATTCCATGAGGAATGGAATGGCAGGACCTGGGAATTAAACACAAGGGAAGATACACAGAAGTTCCTATCCAAACTCTCCAGAGTCAAGTGTCACTGACTCTGTGTACTGGCAGGAAGAGCCAATATATAATTGCAAGATACACTGAAAATAAGGTGTTAGGAAAATGCCTAACAAAGATGACACGTTCTCTGCAAAGAGAAATCCATCATCTCTAACTGCTGCCCAATAAAATAAATAGGTTCAATCATTATGTAGTCTTGAGATATTATGTCTTCATACAGAACATAAGCTAATATTGTCTTACAAAGCTAATACTTACAATTTAGTTACCCCTAAATATATAAATTGTACTATTTCATTGTAACTTAACCTTTAAAATACAGAATTATAAAACAATGGATGGCTGGATGGACGGACAGATAAGCCTTTTCCGAGTTCAGACACTACTACAAAGATCATAGTTTGTACTATGTTGGAGAGATTGCTACTTGTATAACCAACATTTTTTCTCCTATTTCAATAACCCTGATTTTCTTCCTATGGCAACCAGTAAAGACTGCATTTCCCAGCCTCCCTTGTTACCAAGGTTGGCCAGTGATATAAAAATGGAAGTTAATGGGTGGAACTTCCACAAAGGATCTTTAAGAGGGGACTGAGAGGATACTCTTTCCCCTATCTCCCACTGCCTTCCCCTTTCATCCTTTCTAGAATTCAGGAGTGATGGCTGGCATCAGAAACTCAGCAGTCATAGAAACTGACATTGAAACTTCAGTTGTCTTTGAAAGTTGTGCTCTGAGGATGACAGGGCTGAAAGAAGATGTTCTGGATTTTTCAGGAATGGGAAAAAACCAAATGGATGGTCTGTTCTAGATAGTTAAATTTAACCACAACTAATGCACACTGTATCCAGTATTCTGTTCTCACCTTTCCACTACACCCTTCTCATCTTAAGCTGTTGCCTAATTCAAAGTTATAATGTTTGCAATTCATTCACAGGTTTTCACAGACATCAAAGCAGAGAAAGATATCATCACATGCCTGGATAGTCTATAGTCTATGGCCTTGTGTCCATCTGAGCTACTTTGAGAATATTTTGAATTTCCAATTTTTAAGTAAATTTTAATGACATGGTAATTGTTTTTATGAATTTCCAGTGAAGGGTGAGATGGTGTGACAGCTGTCAGCAAAGTGTCAAATAGACTGTGGCAGTGAAGGTGAGAAGATTTAAAAGCCCCTATTCGTGATAGCCTTTATTTGGTCTGATACCAAGCTGATAAAAATTGGTATCCACTGAAAAAATCATGTTTACCCATCCCTATAATCCCTACACTTCCTGTTGTTTTTTCTGGCCTCAGCTCTCCCAAGCTTCTTTCAGTTGTTTTCAGAGATGATATCAGTTGTAGAAATGATTCTGCCCTAGACTTGTGCCAGTCCCAATTGAGTTTTGAAGTACTTATCATTTCTAATAACCCATTAAATAGGGCCCAAACTATTAAGTCACATATTAAGACCTAGGGCTTCTTATCCCTAGGAAGATCACTGAGCTTACTCCATGTGGTAGGAGGAATTCTGAGATGGAACTTCATAATCTCCAGTCACTAAGCAGCCTCCCTCCCCTTGAGTGCAGGTGGAACCTGTGACTTGATTCTAATCTAGGGAATGTGGAAACAGTGATGGGATGTGACTTCTATGATTACATTACACTATGTATATAAGACTCTGTCTTAGCATGATGGAGTGTAAGGAATTTTCCTGTTGGTCCCAAAGTAGCAAACAGCCTTACTATAAACTGCCAGCAGAGAGGGCCACATATTAGGGAACTGAAAGTAACCTCTATGACCCAATGGGGGCCAAGAGTTGATATCCAGTAAGAAGCCAAACAGCCACAAAGAAATGAATTCTGCCAACAACCTGAATGAGCTTGGAAACTGATTCTTCCCCAGTTGAGTTCCAGATAATACCACAGCCCAGAGAACACTTTAATTATTTGAGAGGCCTTGAACAGAGCCTCCAACTAAGTCAGTCATGATTCCTGACCCACAGAACTGTGAGATAATAAATATGACTTGTTTTAAAATATGAGCTTGTGGTAATTTGTTATGCATCACAGAAAACGAATACACTCCCAAGCCTCTTTTTCTTCCAGCTTGACCTGGACCAGGCACCCAGGGTTGATTTTCTCACTGTTCCTAATTGAAGCCTTTTGAATCCAAGAGCTCTAATCCACAGAATTGAAGTTTCAGCTTTGGTCACTTTTCTAAGAACCATTCCTCCCTCATCCCTACACAAACACACACATACACACACACCTTTCCACATACTTGTCAACTTGTAGATTTGTTGAGCCTTGTAGATTCACCTTACCTTACTTTACCTTACCACCTTACTTTGGTGAATCACATATTTCTAAATATACAGGTCTTAACTACTGCAATTCTCATATCCCTCACAAAGATTGGCACAAAGACTGTTTAGTATTCAGACATTATCCATGAATGGGTCTCCTGATCAATAACCACCTGCCAGCCTGGATTACTAGAAATATTTCCCTGAATCCTCCCATCTCCAATTCCTTGTATCACTACCTCTTAGGTTATCTTTTCCCTTATTGTAGACTCTCAGTGTTGATGGGTTTACTTAAACTCTAACTTGAGATTACAATACTTATTGGATACTAGACTTTCTTACTTGGTCATTTATTTCAACCTCTACTTCCTTCTACATCTAAAACAAAACAAAACCAACAAGATCAACAACAACAACAAAGCAAAAACAAAGGCCCGCCCATTAATTCTAAGAATAAAGCAAATTCAGTATTAAATGCTTATTTAGTATGGCCAGCATATTAGTACTTCTATATACTGATATAGATGTATGATTTAATTTTGTGTATGTTTAATTTTGGGGCCATAGAAATGAATTGTAATGTCAAAAGAATATTTGCAAAATGTTTGCATCCCTTTATAGGCCTTGAAACAGTTTTTTTTAAAAAAAAAGGAAATCTATTATTTTTAACAGATCTAAATTGTTATGAAGTATTATAATTAACAAATCCATTTTATGATGTATGTTACACTTCTGATAAACTTGAGGCCATCATGCGGCTATCTTGAACAGGTAAGAACATTCCTTACCAAATTCATGTGAGAAAGTTATGTGCTTTCATCTATCATACTATAGTTTTTATAAATTAATTGCAGCAAACATTGGGTATTTTCTATAGTATATAATGTAATATATACTGCCTTTAATAGATCATTATCATTATCAATAATAAAAACTACCAAATATTTAGTGCTTACTAAAAGGAAGGCATTATTTAAAATGCTTTATGTACATTATCTCATTAAATCTGGGCAAAACATGATATCAAAGGAGTGATTAATCCCATTTCATAGATGAGAAACTAGAAGATTAAAGATACTAGATAAACTTCAAAAGATAACACAAATGTAAATAAGGATTTAAACCCAGGCTTTTCCGACATGTCCTATTATGGTGTGCTAGTCTAATTCATTTCCTTTATCTACACAGTCAAATAAGCTGTGTTGCTGTAAGGTTTCTAAGTTTTATTTATTTTTTTTTTCCTATTCTAAGTTTTAAAGTTGCACTGAAATATAGTATATGTGATTAACCTAAAACAAAAATCTGCATTCTTTTCGGCTCACATCTTATTTGGATTTAATATATACAAGCACATATGTGTGCATGTGTATTACACATTAATAAATTTTTGATTCAGCAATTACTTATAAATAAAAAGTGCTAAATATATCATAGATAACACTTTCAAGAAAACAGCCAATGCTAATCATAAATATTAAAACCAGAATGACTGGGATTTCATTGAGTCTGTAAATTAAATTATGGATAATTCACATCTTAACAATAGTGAGTTTCCAAGGACATTATATATTTTTCTATTTTCTTAGGTCTTCTTTAATTTATTTCAGCAGTGTTTTGTAGTTTCCAGAGTGTAAGTGTTGTGCATATTTTACTAAATTTATCCCTGAGTATTTCATGGTTTTGATGCTATTATAAATAATTTTAAAATTCTAAATTCCAATTGTTCATTACCAGTGTACAGGCACAACTGATTTTTTTGAATGTTGGCCTTATATTCTTCCACCTTATTAAAGGTGCATATTAGTTCTAGTAGTGTTTTTGTACATACCTTAATATTTTATATACATATAATCATGTTGTTTTAAAAACTTTTACTTTTTTACTTACTAATCTGTTTAACTCTTATTTTTCTTGTAGTATTGTACTACCTAGGACCTCCAATACAACCCTGAAAAAGTGGTGAGGTCAGTTATCCATGCTTTGTTTCCTATCTCAAAGAGGAAGCATTTTGATGCTTTTTGGTTATGAAATTCTTTATGATTTAGGAAGGCATCATGGTTAACTATGTGGTTACTGTAGGATTTTATAGATAACTTTTCTCAGAATAATGAAGTTCCCTTATATTCCTAGTTTCCTCAGAATTTTTATTATGGATGTTCAATTTTGTCAAATGCTTTTTCTGCATCAATAAAGATAATTGGTTTTGCTCCTTCATTATGTTAGCATGATAATTTACACTGATTGACGTTTGAAAGTTAAACAACGCTGCATTTCTGAAATAATCCCCACTTGGTCATGATATATTATCCTTTTAAAAATATACTGTTGGATTCAATCTGCTAATATTTTGGTAAGGATTTTGTTCATAGGAATATTGGTCTGTCATTTTCTTTCCCTTTAAGGTCTTTGTCTAGTTTTGATATCAAGTAATTACTGCCTTCTCAAATGAGTTAGGAAGTGTTTCTCCTCCTCCTCCTTTTTATATATGGTTATATTTAGAAATAAATGTCCAGAATTCAGTTTTACCAGCATAATTTCTGCTTCACTTCCCCACACATCCATCCCCCAGAGATAATTCCTTTTACTTACGTGTTTCAAAACCTCAGTGTGTAGCTCATTCATATTTTAAAATAGATCAATATAAAATCAGTTGGCCTTGTAGAAATAATTTTGTAGAAGTATGAACTATGAGAAGCAATGGGGTGCAAAGAAATTCTAAGTATCATCAGAATACTGTGTTCAGAAAATAACTTTGATGTTTTCAAATAAGTCTTTGTGTGATGAAGACTACTGCTCATATAATGATTAGGTTTCAAAGTAAAACATATAATATAGTCAAGATCTTATTGAATTCTAATTATATACAAAAGGATAGTTTTCTAATCGCTCTCAAAAGGGCTTTTTTTTTTTTTTTAAGATTTTAAGAGTCACCTCCTCAAATTCCTAATATTCTTAATTGGTTTTATAAATTCTAAGGAAAAGAGTCAAAGTAACTGTATTTGTTAAATGTGTGTAGTGGGAAAAGCACCAATTTAATGTGTTAATAACAACATTTAGATTGTTGAATAAGAAAAACCAAGCCTAAGTTACTTCAAGTTGAATAATTTCCCTTAGGAATATCACTCCCTTCTAACATTTCTAAGTTTCTCTTACAGTATTATCACACCTATTAAATAGTGCAGCTTTTCAATGCAATGTGTAACTATCAATTATTCTCAGAAATATAGCTCTCGTATTAATTGCTAAGAGACTTTATCCTAACCATTTGTTATGTGGTGAATTCAGCATCATTGAGAACCACTACTGTGGAAATGCTCCCTCACACTGTCCCTACCAGAACTCAGGTGACAACATGGAACATTAGACCATTCAGGGTAAGCCATTCATTAAGCGATTAACTTTGTCTGACCCAGTTTGTCAAATTTTTGTGTTCTAAATGTCAATTTCTATTCGCTTGATTTCTTTCTACTTGGTTTTGCTAGACTAAGAATAAATTGACTTTTTCAAGGAAAAGCAAAGGAAGTAAGACTTTCAGGAAAAGTAAACTCAGAGGACTCTTGGGGGAAAAATTAAGTACTGGTGAGAATCATCTTTAAGTTAACTAACCAGTTTGGGAGGTAACTGAGATTCTTGCTTCATCCTCTTTGCCTAACACTGCCCCCCACCCCCGCCCTGCATTTTACACTTGGGTACTTACTACTGTTTACCCTGATTCCACAGCACATGCCAAATCTAAGAAAACTTTCAGTAAAGCATTTGCTTAGACCAGATCCAATTTCTTCTACCTAAAAAAAAAAAAGTCAACTTACTTTATAATCTAGTGATAGAAAGTCAGTAGTTATTATTATACATAATCAGTTCATTATTACTATTTCCATCGGAAATAGAGAACTAAAAGGAGATTCAACTAGACACACCTTTCTGCTCTTTTTTAGCATGCATCATGAGGGATTTAGTGATCAAGGAATTTATAGCTACTGGCTAAAAAGACAGTTTAAAATGATCTGTGAATGTCTTTCATCCATGCTGATCCATTACCAAGGATAATCAAAAGTTGGCTAAAAAACCTCCAACACCTCATCAAATACATTATTTTCGACAGTTGGTTAACTTAGAGGAGACTGTTAAATGGTTTCTAGTAATCCTTCAGGTGAACAGAAAGTAAATGATTATATCTCAGACTGGGGGAAAAAGTATACTTTTAAACTTATTTCAAGGTACTTTTATTATTTACTAAGAGCACCATATCTGCTTGTTGTGAACCGATTTATCCAAGCCCTAAAAGATATTCTCTAAGGTAATTAATATTGCCAACCTAATTAAAGGTTACAATATGTCAAAACAAATGCAAAGGGCTGAGGAGGGTAAAAATATTTTGTTTTGTAAGTTTTCAGTGTTATGTCAGTGCAGTCATTTTTAAAAATCCCAGTATTTCTGGTGTTAATATTATCAAAGAAAGGGATGATCAATTCTGGGAAGAGAAAATGGCTGTCAGAAATGTTAAGGATAAAAGATTCATAATCTGTACAGTATCTTGACACTGAGATGTGATTTAAAATAAGAGGAAGTGGGTAAAGAGTCAAAGATCATTCCCAAGTTTCTAGTATACAACTGTGTGCCAGTCATTGAAAATGGAAACTCTGGATAAGAAGTATTTAGAAATAGGGAATTAAAGCTCATGATGAGGTCTGGAATGAAGAAACATTTGAAAGTCATGAGAACATGAGAAATAGAAGTTGCTGAAGATTTGGGTAAGTTATTTTAGGAGATGACCTGGAATGTGTAAGAAGACAGAGGAGGGAATCCTACTGGCCAACAACATCTAAGGGTTTATTTGAAAGGTGAGGAATCATCTAAATAGACTTGAAAGGCACAGTCTAAAAAATAAACAATACATAGGTAAGCTCTCAAAAGGCAGGCATGATGTTTATATTGCTTGTCATTGTATGTATTCAGGGCACCTATTACACTACCTGGAACACAATGGGTCAACATTTGTTAACTAAATGAGCAAACAACCAAGAAAGTGGTGTCCTGTCAAACCAAATGCATAGAACATGTCAAGGAGAAAATAATTTACAGTAGTGACTATTGGATTTGGCAATTAGAAAGTCATTAAAAATCTTAGCAAGAACATCTTCCATGGAGGGGTGCCTGGCTGGCTCAGTCGGTAGAGCATGCGACTCTTGATATCAGGGTTTTGAGTTCAAACCCCACATTGGGTGTAGAGATTACTTAAAAATAAAACCCTAAAAAAATAACTTCTGTGGAGTTTCGGTGGTAAACTGGAATGCACTGAGGGGCAAATGCATGATGAAGCCATGGAGATGTTGAAGACTGATGTCTTTCTCAAAAAGAATGGCAGAGAAGAACAGGAATTATTAATAGTTAAATCTAAGAAGGAAATATTATTGAGAACTTTTTCATAAATTGGGAGAGATCTGAACAGGTTTATGTGCTGGGTAAAAAGCCAAAAGACAGAAGAAATTGAAAAGGCAAAAAAAAAAAAAAAAGGGGGGGGTGATTAATAAAATATGGTCCCTGGGACAAGGGAATGAGTTCTAGATCAGAGATGGGGGTAAATCAGTCTAAGACCAGCGCAAAGTCCTCTCTATCTGCAGAAGGAGTAAATGTGGGGAGTGAGCAGAAAAGAAGAGTCAAGGATAACACTGAGGTTTCTGATATAAGATGGTGATCTGTACCTCTTACCTCTATACCTACATAAATAGGTGAGAAGAGTGAATGCAGGCATGCTCATTAGCATAGAAATAGGAAGTCTGAGGGCTTTTATGCTTCCAGTTTCTCAGGGAAGTAGCAGTGATGCCATCTTTTTAGAAGGGTTAGGAGTAAAGTAGGGATTGTGAAAAGAGTGGTAGATATTTGGGGCAAACTCTGGTCGTAGATTAGCGAATTAAATGGGGCTACACGGATATGGCTGGCACTGTCCAAATGAAGAGGAAATGATAGATTTTGGTTAGTTGTACCAATGTGATTCAGTGGTTTAATTGTCTATAGTGGCACTCAGCAGTCCTGTAATAAAAACCAAAAAGTGGATGGCAGGTTTAATTCAAAGCTAGAAGTTGACAGAAAAGTATGACAGAATGGATAGGAACCAGGGAGGTGACAGTGATAAAATCGATGTACTTGGAAGTTAGACTGTGTGGAAAGGGAGGAGAGCAGTAATATTTTAAGTTTACAAGAAAGGGGTGGTAGTGATTGAAGTGCTTCAAGAGTGTGAAGGGGAATAGAGGGAGTAAAGGAGTGTGGGAGCCGCAGAGCTAAGAGATTATGGTCCTGAATCCCTCCATCAGGCTGGGAGAGAAGGGGCCCAAAGTACAAGGCAGATTTATCTGGGTATGGTTCCATACCTAAATGGAATCATCCAGTGCCGACCTTAGGTCAGCTCAGATGTTTACATGAAAAAGCCAGAAGCAGCAAGAACAAGAGGACAGGTATAAGCACCCTAGGGCAGTCAGGGCACACATTAAAAATGCCACTATTTGTGTGGCACGCTACAATAAAGAAATGAGGCTTCCTGAAGCTGTCGATGACTGGATCAAGGGGTCACCTACTGCTTGGCACACATCCCAGACACACTATCACCCATTCTAATCCATTCACTGCTTGTACACCAGAACACACTCCTTTAGGAAAACTCTGCCTTAGGAAACCCTGAAGGACAAAATCAAGAAAATCAAATGACTAATGACAAAGGTCAGAAAGTTAAGGATGAGAGGTACAAAACAAAGATAATAGGATCTGAATCCAGGCAAACACTGGACTGGACATGGGGGAAAAGAGCAAGGATAGGAATGAAGGAGGAGTCTTCAACTCTTGTGTGACACCTGACATGAGTCTCTGATACATGGATGACTCAACATAGAAGTTGGTGAACATGAAGGTGATATTTGGAGCCCCTAACTCCAGAAATAGGTATTTCAAGGTGAAAAGCAGTAAGGTTTACTTCCACTAGTTTTAATTATTCATATAACATAAAACCAAGTATTAGAGGCAATTAATCAGGAAATTTAAATACCTAGGTAATTTAAAAGAGTTTTTACGAATGAAGTAATAGTGCTCTGGGGGAAAAAGCAATCCAACCCATTATTTAAATACAAAAATTTACTTGTAAAAATATATCCTAATATTTTTCTGTTTGGCAACTGCACACACTAACAGGAAATTCTTTTAAGTCTGGGATGCTTATACGTATAGCCTTGCCTGTGTGTCAGTAGGATACAAGATGCTTTATTCTGCTTGAACATCTTTGAAGGAATGATCAAACAAGCAGAATGTCATTTGCATTATCAAATGACCTTCATCTGTGATCTTCATAGAAAACAAACAGCTTTAAATGAGAAGAAGCTGTTAATTTGGCCATATTACAATAACAAGAGTTCATCACATGCTCTATCCTATAGTTCTGAATTATGGCACTCTTTTATGTAGTTACACTGTAAATCACTATTTATGGCATTTCTGCACTTCTGGCCAAAATATCCAGTAAATCAAATTGGAGATGAAATATTTTTGGCTTAAACCAATTCAATATGTTCTCACTTCTGACAGCTGTAAAACTCAAGAGTTATTTTACATCTCAGTGTTTGAAGTCTAAAAATCACAATTTTGGATGACCAGATGCACTCCAACTAAAATCCTGGAAATCTCATGATGTCTGGGAAATTAGCTGAGAGGGGCATGAGTAGGTCACTGTTACTGGATGAAATTCACAGGGGAAGCATAGCAAGGGACCATTAACTAAAGTCAAAAGCAAGAGATTATAAACAACAAAATTTTAAGAGATATCCCAATTGGAATTAAGGTGTGCCTGTTAACAGGATGATGAAACAAACATATACTCTATTTTATTCTAGCTAGTCAGCTAATGGGGTGCCTGGGTGAGTCTGCCTTCAGCTCAGGTCATGATCCTGGAGTCCCAGATGGAGCCCCACATTGGGCTCCCTACTCAGCGGGGAGTCTGCTTCTCCCTCTCCTTCTGCCCGCACCCCCCCCAGCTCGTATTCTCTAATAAATAAATAAAATCTTAAAAAAAAAAAAAGAAAGTCAGGTAAGGATAGAGTTAGAGCCCCAGTTGAGTCTGGTAATTATTCTAACAAAACATTTATGTAGAAGGTAATCATTCTTCTTTGAGGCTGTTTTTAACAGTAAGAGAAGTAAAAGAGGACTGAAGGGATGAGCTAAGCAAGGAAATAAACAATAATGGAAGAGTTCACTACTATAGAGGAATGTTGTCATGATTCTCTGAGGTTTTCCAAGCAAAAATGGCTATGCCAGTGTTATTATTTTAAAAGAATTTAGTAAAACCACAGAATTATTTGTGCACATGTACTAGAACAATTTAAATTTTGAAACATAAGATTTCATGTAGTCTTTGCTCTATTATTACTGGTTGAGATTACGATACTGGCTGCAACCACAATGTGGAGCTGAGCCTGTGGCCCTTCTGTTCTTATGTGAGCTGTCTTATATTCACTGGAATATAACTCTTGGAAATGCAGCATTTATGCTGAGTATTTTTGAAATCTTTTAAATGCACTTCACTTAGTGGCTATGACTACTACTTTAAAATAGCAAAGAAATATTTTTGGATCCTTGCCACTCTTTTTCCAGAATAGGTGGAATTCAAAAGTGAATTTTCATTCACAGTTATGTTAGAACACAGACTTCTTTCCCTTTGTGGTTGTGGACTGTTAGCAACTGTAGAACCAAGTGATGCTTTGGGAGGGTTTAGCCCTCTCTCTCTTAGCGGCCCCCCGCCCCTAGGCACCATTAAGATTAATACACAACATGCAAAAGTAGTTTTGTTACACCAGATCAGCTTCAGGAAAAATTCTCTTGCTTCTCTTCCAAAGGAATTGCCACCCTATACCCATCCTATTTCTAGTGTCATCACTGAGTGGCAGCACAGTGTATTCATCAACTACATGGATTTGAGCATCAAACAGACTCTGACCCATACCAGAGACAAGCTGAAAGGAACAGACAGCATCTCTTTCTATGTGTTTGACTTTGGGAAACTTAACACCTCCCTAGGTCTCAGATTTTTTAGAGTGGTTACACTGACTAAATGAAATTATGCATTGTGAAGTGCTTTGGTAGTATCCGTCACATATGAAGAGTTCAATTAAGGCCAGCCATTTTTAATATTATTGTTACTGGTACTATTACTGTTTATTGCAAATAGTTTATCCAATGAAAATATCCACAATAAAAACCATAAGAAGTAATAGAAAATGAAGAATATAAGGGGGTTTTGCTCACTAATAAGCAATACAAAGTACTCCACAGGTATTCTCTTCTATTACTTGAAGATTTCATTTGTGGAGAATTATAGGACCATATGTTATATTTTGAGGGGGACTAATAATCAGGAAATGAGATTTTCTTGTTAATCAAAAATCCTGGTTAAAAAGGAGTTGTCATTTGTTATGGAATAAACTATGTTCCCTCAAAATTCCTGTGTTGAAGTCTTAACACCTTGTACCACAGAATGTGACTATTTGGATATAGGGGCTTTAAAGAGATGATTAGCTCAAAATAAGACTCTTAGGATGAGCCCCAATCCAACCTGACCCATGTCCTTCTAAGAAGAGGAGACTAGGACAGACAAACAGACACCCCCTGGCATACACATGCACAGATGGACAACCATGTGATGAAGCAGCAAGAGGGCAGCCATCTGCAAGCCAAGGAGAGACGCTTGAAAGGAAACCAACCCTGCCAGCACCTTTATCTTGTACTTCTAGCCTCCTGAAGCAGGAGAAAATAAATTTCTCTTTAAGCCACCCAGTCTGTGGTATTTTGTTAAGGCAGCCCTAGCAAACTAATGTACCATCTATGGTTGACCAACTACTGAAAGAACAGAATATTACAAAAACAATTCTAAAACATGTTGAATGTGATTTGATTATTTAGAGAACATTTCAGTGTCTCATATTGCCTCAGAGTTATCTATATGACCATCAATTTTCATTTTATTAGCAAAGAAATGCTACTAGAGAATTCTGTATAACAATTTAATTCAACAAATATTGATTGAATAGTGACCATGTGGAAAAGACTTGTGCTCATTGGTGAGGATTATATGTAGTAAGAGAAGATAAAGATAAGCAAGAAAGTATTTCAAATACCTTACAATGCAAGGAGAGAGAGAGAACTGTAGACAGCAATAAGATAAGAATGAATTAAAGTGTTATAATAAAGGTGAAAACCAAGGGATTTGAGAGCATAGCTGTGTGAAGGATTGATTTTAACTGGGTACACTGATAAAGATTTAGTGAGAAAACACATTTGGGCTGGCACTTCAAGATAAGTAAGATTTTAATAGGTGAGAAGCAGGAGAAAATTCCAGGATGGACATAAATACAAACATATTTTGGATATTTGGGAAAACGTAGATAAGGGCAATAGTCAAGTAAGGAGAATAGGGTGGGGTTGGAGCAATGGAAAGTCTGAAGGGTTCTGAATAGTGGAGTGGACTGATAACAAGTATTAATAGAAATATAGTAGTAGGAGCAACATCAGGAATTATATTAGTAATAGTAGGATTTAAGTAGCTAATACTTATTTACTACCCATTATGTGCAGGGCCTCCTAATAAGCACTTCATGTTCATGATCTCATTTAATTCTCAAAAACAAGTCATTAAGATATATATCACCTGTTTTGAAAAATGAGAAACTGGGTGCAAGGAAGGTAAGGAACTTGCCAGAAGTCATATAGATAATAAGTGGTAAAGTCAGAATCCCAAAAGATCTTGCTGACTTCAAAACCAATTCACTTAATTCACATGAATATTTTCTAAGATAAAAACTAAGGGGGCACCTAGGTGGCTCCATCAGTTAAATGTCCGACTCTTGACTTGGGCTCGGGTCATGGTCTCAGGGTCATGAGATTGAGCCCCACATAGGGCTCGGTGCTCAGTATGGAGTCTGCTTGAGATTCTCTCTTACCCTCTCCCTCCCCCTGGCTCATGCTCTCTCTCTAAAATAAATAAAATCTTTAAAAAAAATGAAAACTAAGAAATCATATAATCCATCCTCTCCACATAGTTGGATCTATTTTTGTTTGTTTGGAAAATAGATGTCATACTTTATGATCAACGTGAAAATCTATTCAAACTTTTGTTTCTATGGAAAATGTTAAGAGTTTAAAAGGCAAACTTAAAACATTTATCATTCTTTCTGGCAGGAAATCAAGGCCTGTCTTCTAAGTCTTTCTTATAATAACAAGAGAGGAGATCCTAACTCAGCCAGCTTTTCCTATGAATTACCAACTGGGATGGTTTGAAGATAAATGCTAGGAGTATAGGGTGGTGCTGTGAAGCAGAGAACTATGTGAGCAAAGCAAGTTTCTGAAAACAGAAGTTCTTCATTCTTTACGATCATGCTTCTCAGGCCACAAAAATCTGGAGTTTGGTATAACCAGTATAGGGAGCAGGCAGCCATGGCAAACTCATCAAAGCTCTGTGTCTTAATCAAGTCTTCATTAAAAGAAAGATTTCCTTGTACCTGGGATATTGCATTGCATTTTCTAAAATAGATATACCAACTCTAAGCTAAAAATATTCTTTTATAAATAACAAAGAATAATAAAATGGCCAATACACTATAGTCTGAAACCTTGGTCACTGGACCATAAATGGGAATGTCAAACTATATTAGAGCAAGGACTTTGAGGTAATTCACCAATAGGGACAGAAATTATGTATGTGTGTAAACATTTTCCTCCAAGCAAAAATGATGGCTGCAAGTCACTGTCACATCAGCTAATGGAATAAACTACCACCAGTCCGATACAAAGCCACGACCTAAGCTTTTGTTCCTACAGTTGTGATGCACCTGCCACAGGGCAATCCTACTCAAATTTAAATCCACATGTGTGTGAGTGTCTGGTTTTTAAGTTTTTGAGACCAATATCATTTTCACTGGCCAAAAGGAATAAAAGGTAACAAAGTGATTCATTCTTGAGTGTTATTTTTTTCATCCTGTTAATGAATCTTTGCTGATTAACAACTGAAGCAGTTCTAAAAAGCCACTGATGGAGAAAGACACAGTCTATCTGTCTGGTGATGTGTTTTAATAAAATGCTTTTTGTAAAAAAAAAAAAATTACAACTCCCACAGTACTGGGAGATACTTACTGGAACCTTTATTCTATAGCCTATGGTTATGGTCATGAAGACAAATGAGTTAGAAAACAGAAGTAATTATAGAGATATCCCATGTAACCCTCAGCTATGATCTCAAATATTCCCACCCCTAAGAACAGATATCTTGGATTACTAACAAGGAACTTAGGAGGGAAACACTACTTAGAAAATATTTAGCAGACACATTTGCAAATGCTGAAAAGGGCTTACAAATAATTTATATGAATAATAGTAGTTATTCAAGTGTTTATGCTAAATTTTGAGATCTTACTTTGACTAATATCTTTTCTAGTTATTTTCTGTGCCTTACCCAATTCTTATCAACAAATCCTCAAAATACTGTAGAACACTCAGGATATTTAAACTGATGTGTGATGGTATCAAAATATCACTTCATATTTTAAGCATGGATAATATTGTGAAATTTATTAATAACTGTAAAATAGATTTCAACAGATCAGCATTTATTTGGTTTCAAATTTAGGGAGTGTGCTTTGCCATATGAAAGAGAATTATGTTTCAGTAGAATGAAGAACTCTTAGCGAGATCTTGCCCCATATCCAACTCTTGGCAAGCTAAGCTTAGATGGGGAAAACACTAGTGTCAGAATAAATGCTTTAACTTCCAAACTGGATCCTTTCAATAACATCTTTTGTAAAGTATCTCTATTGAGAAATGTTATTGTGCTTCACTCAGGAACAATCTGGAACCAAAGTATCTATTTGCTTTAGTGTAGGAAAGCAATAGTCCGATACACTGCCATGCCTTTTTTTTTTTTTTAGATGCTGGTTTTAATCTGCTTTTTAAATTTTTTCCTATTTATTTATTTATTTATTGATGTAGTGTTCCATGATTCATCATTTGCATATAACACCCAGTGTTCCATTCAATACGTGCCCTCTTTAATACCCATCACCAGGCTAACCCATCCCCCTCTAGAACCCTCAGTTTGTTTCTCAGAGTCCATAGTCTCTCATGGTTCGTCTCCCCCTCCGATTCCCCCGCCTTCATTCTTCCCCTCCTATTTTTTTTTTAAATGTATAATGTATTATTTGTTTCAGAGGTACAGGTCTGTGATTCCTTTTTTGAGAGTAATGCTACCGGTTCTTGAGGAACGTTGGGTAGGTGGCTCATCAAGGTTGCTAAGTATTAGGGAAAATGTCCCAGCCTCTTTTTGTGGCAGAGAAGAGGTGTTTTAAAAATTAGATTCAGAGAAGGAAAAAAGCCATTCCAATCATTCCAATAGTTTTGTAAATGTTTTCATAAATATGGTTCTTAGCCTTCAGAGCATTTGTTTGTTTTTAAACAACTATCAAAATTCACAAGAACTAAACTAAGCTTCTTACCATCAAGAATCACCTGACCTCTCCTCTTCATCCAAGAATCATTAACATTAAGGGCATCATATACCTGTGAGTGGCTTATCAAGATTTGGCTGTAAGATGTTAAAACCTTCACGACCTTCACTAAAGTGAAAGCATTTCCAAGTACAACTCATTTAACTACACCATTATACTGGATGACAGGTCTGAGACTGAGGGAGTATGAGAATAGTAAAGCTCCAAGTCCCCTGGGGTAGACACATAAAATGAGGCAGAACCTGTCTAAACAACACATTTGTTGTAACTAGCTGTGGTGTTTTCAAAGTCTTTGCTCTGGAAACTACACTGATTGTGCCAGAGTTCACCCTCTCACTACTGCCACAAAAGCATTTCAAATACAGATCAGACTTGTCCATCTCTATTAAACCAGAAATGACAATAGGTATAAACTACTGAATCCAGATTCGCATTTTTCACTAATATGTAACTTGGTTACTAAAGAAATTCTTGTTCTAAATATTTTGCTGTTCTATTTCTTTTAAGAAGTCAGTGCTTTGTTAAATTTTGCCTTTTGTTACTCTAAGTACAAAACAGAATGTTTTCTTGATCCAATATCAATTGCAAATATATGGCAGACTTTATTAATAATTACAAAACAGTTTTAATTTACATGGTATTTGCCTTCTACATACTACTTTTTAAAAGAATATTCTTACTTTATAATATTCTTTAAATATTATAAATTGACTTCGATCTTAAGAGTTAGATTTAACCACTCAACAAAAATGAGAAGAGAAAGAAACTAATGTTTGCTGACCATGTCTACTATGTTTAAGCACTGTGCCCAGGAAGAAATACCATGACCTTGAAACGATCACTGGCAAGTGGCAAAGGTGACCTGCTAACATTGACCTTGTTACCCTATGACAAGGGTGGTAGTACAGCAAACAAAGTGTTTTATGACAACAGATTAAAAGCAGGCTTATTCTGACCAGGACAATCAGTGTAATTTCCAGTTCCAAAAGATTTCGTAAAGTAGGTGATATTACACTGAACCGTAAGGGACAAATAGTAGTAGTAATAATAATGAGAATTACAACTCCTGCTGCTGTTCACATAGCACTTGCTATATGTTATGCATTATTCTAAGAGCCACACATACGTTAGTTCATTTAATTTTCACAATAACTCTGCAAGGCAAGTACTAATATCCCCATTCTACACATGAGAAAACTGAGGTTCATAATGATCAAATGACTTGCCCAATGACACACAACCAAGAAAGTGGTGGAGCTTAGATTTGATCCAGATGATCCAGCCCTAGAGTCTGCACTTAACTACTATATCAAACTGTCCCCCACATAGCAATTCATGAAGGAGGAAGCTTAAAAGGCCCACCCAACAGAGGGAATAATAACACAGCATGAAGTTAGGAGGTAAATGATTATGCTGTCTTAATTCAGTGGGCTCCTTGAACATCTTTCTCACTCTGAGTAGATATGTGAGGTATACAGCACTCCCTTATTCCTCCCACCATAGGCCTCCATTTCCGTTGTTCTAATAGGAAAGACAAAAAGAGAAGAAAGTGATACAAAGCATACAAAGCATGGAAATCCATTTTATCTGGAATTATTATATACATAGAATATTAAAATGGAAATCCTAGCTGAAACACCAAGACAATAATTAACACATTCCAAAGGAGGTGTTGACCATATGCTGAATTTCCAAAGCAGGATTCTGAGAACCAGTTATACAATTCTTAAATGCCGCATCCGCACCAACATCCTGAAGTCAGAAATTAGGGAGAAGAATTTATTTGGACTGAGAAGCTGTGAAAGGATGGGAGATGCCTGCTTGGGGAGAAAGACTTTGCCAGGAACTTTTGGAGACTTTAATGTGTCCCCTGCTATTTGATGGGCATGGGGACTAGTGTCTGATTTATGCATGAGAAACCTAGATGCCAAGTGATTGGTTAGTTCCATTTGTGGTGGAACAAAGGGGAGATCACTATATTGGGAATCACCTAATTCTTAGAGTACATCGGGGTTCACAATGTGTTTTTTGTGGATCAGATATGGGCATTTTGTAAGAGGGAATTAGAATGAGGTCACCTACAGTTATATCCAAGACCACCTGGATAAGGTCAACAGATCTCAAAAACTAGAGGGAACATTTGCTTTCTTAGCCAGAATAGGGATGCTTTGCTCCATTAAAATGACTGCAGAGGTGTGGGTGCCTGGGTGGCTCAGTCGATTAAGTGTCCAACTCTTGATTTCGGCTCAGGTCATAATCTCGGGGTTGTGGGATCAAGCCTGGCATTGGGCTCCACACTGGGCATGGAGCCTGCTTGGGATTCTCTCTCTCCCTCTCCCTCTGCACCATCCCCCCCCACCCCCGCCAACAGACACATACACACACTGCTCACACGCACGTGTGCTCTCTCTCAAAATTAAAAAAAAAAAACTGCAGAGGGAAGAGTCTACAAATAACCAATGAAAGCATTTAAAATTTTATATAGTCAATCTATGACAAAGAAGGCAAGAATACACAAAAGGGAAAAGACAGTCTCTTCAATAAGTGGTGCTTTGAAAATGGGACAGCTATATGCCAAAGAATGAAACTGGACCACTTTCTAACACCATACACAAAAATAAACTCAAAATAGACTAAAAACCTAAATGTGAGACTTGAAACCATAAAAATCCTAGGAGAACAAAGGTAGTAATTTTTCTGACATTGGTTGTAGCAATATTGGTCTATGTAGGTCTCCTAAGGCAAAGGAAAACAAAGCAAAAATAAACTATTGGAACTACATCAAAATAAAAAGCCTTTGCAAGGCGAGGAAACCATCAACGGAATAAAAAGGCAACCTACTGAATAGAAGAAGATACTTGAAAATGACATATCCAATAAGGGGTAATATCCAAAATATATAAAGAACTTATACGCTGTGAATTGTGCAGGACTGTTGAATCTCAGATCTGTACCTCTGAGACAAATAATGCAAGATATGTTAAGAAAAAAAAAAAGAAGAAGAAGGTAGCGGGAGGGGAGGAATGAAGCGGGGG
>NC_138380.1:34683005-34765009 GCF_054177405.1 Leptonychotes weddellii | reverse complement strand
AAAAAAACTTATACATACAACTCAACACCAAAGAAAGCCAAAAATCTGATTTAAAAGGGGGCAGAGGAACTGAGTAGACATTTTTCTAAAGATGGCAACAGACACATGAAAAGATGCCTAACACTAGTCATCAGGGAAATGCAAACCAAAACCACAATGAAAGATCAACTTATATCTGTCAGGATGGCTAACATTTAAAAAGACAAGAAACAAGTGTTAGCAAAGATGTGGAGAAAAGGGAACATTCAGGCACTGTTCATGGGAATGTAAATTGGCGTAGCCAATGTGGAAAAAACAATATAGAGGTTCTTCAGAAAATTAAAAATAAAAGTACCGTAAGATCCAATAATTCCACTACTGGATATTTACTCAAAGAAAATGAAAACACTAACTTGAAAAGATACATATACCCCATACAAGCCCATACACACACACACACACACACACACAATGAACTATTAAGCAGACATAAAAAAGGATGAGATCATGCCATTTGTGACAACATGGATGGATACAGAGGGTACTATGCTAAGTGAAGTAAGTCAGGCTGAGAAGGACAATACCATATATCTCATTTACGTTTGGAATAAAAAAACCCAAACGAAAAAAGAAAAAGCAGAATCAGACCTATAAATACAGAGAACTGATGTTTGCCAGAGGAAAGGGGGGTGGAAGGATGAGACAAACAGGTTGAACGGGAGTGGGAAATACAACCTTCCAGTTACGTAATGAATAAGTCATGGGACTAACAGGCACAGCATAAGGGACATAGTCCATGATACTGTAATAGCGTCATATGGCGAGGGATGGAAGCTACGTTTGTGGTGAGCAGAGTATAATGTGTAAACCAGTCAAATCACTATGTTGTACACCTGAAACTAATATAACATTGTGTGTCAACTATGCCCAAAATTTTTTTTAAAAATCAACTTATGTATGTATTTGTCACAGATGAATATGATCAATAAAAAATTTTCAAGCATCAAAGTAAAAAAAAAAATCTTTAACATCCCAAATACTAGACCAACTCTAGTAGTTAAGGAAGAAAGTCCCTATCTCTTCCCCTCTCTTTCCATCCATTTAAACCCAGAGAAGTCAGAATCTGATGTGAGCGAACAGGATGGAGGAGCTGAAGGTCAGGCGGGGAAAGAGGAGAGCAAGTATCCTTTTCCCATGGCAGGCTTCCTGCCTCCAGGAGGCCTGAGCTTAGAGCTCAAGGGGAGAGGCTTTAAATAAAGTTTAAAATATTAAATATTACACAGCCTGAATATTTAAATTATTAAATTGAATCTGTCTTTTTGCCCAATAAGCACTATAGGACATATATTATCCAGAGAAGTCATGGAGCATGTCTGAACTTATATTAAGGGGCAAGGAAAGAACTTGCTTCACAGAGTGGATTTAAAGGGATTTAAAGTAAATTTAATCTATAATTACATTCAACAAACTGCTCTTAGTCAACCTAACAGCTACATACATGACGATCTCTACACTGAGCATCTGCACATGTGTAATTCTGCTCACTTCTGTTCAAAATGTAAAGGGCAGCACAGGGAGCTTCAGAGGCTGATCTGTGGAGCCAGCATGCCTGAGTGAGCCTCAGCATATTCATCTGTAAAACAGGAGTAATAACACTATGTACTTCATGGTGTTGTCAGAAGGACTGAACAGAACAATAGGAGAAAGCTTTTAATATAGTGCTTTACCCATAGTAAACACTCTGTAAATGGTATTTGCCACACTAGTTGTTGCTATTGTTAGTAGCATTGAAAGGTTCTTTCTGATCCACCTTGACTACAAAGAACAATTAGGACAGGAAGCTCACCACTATTATGTTTTTATGTCTGATCTAATCACTTTCTCATTACTTTCAAATCAAAAGATCCTAATGTTGCCACCGTAGCTCCTCCCATCCAACAGACAGTGAGTCCAGCCTCAAAAAAATAAACAGAAACCAAAGCAAAAATAACAATTAATGTTTACTGAGAGCCTACTACAGCCATGCATTGTCCTCTGAGTTCTGAGCACAGTATCTCATTCATTCCTCACCACCCTCCAGTGAAGTGGTTATACTTGTTATCCCCACCTTACTGATAAGAAACGAGGACTCTGACTGATTAAGGACTTTGTCCATGCTAACACAACTGGTATGTAGTAGGACCAGGATAAATAGTTACTGTGGACATTTTGCCAACTAAGGATAATCAGTTTATTAGTAAAAACTTGTTTCATCTTGGGATCAAATATTCAATATGCTACACGTCAAAGGGATTTCACTAAAGACCACTAGTCACTCCAAAGCAATGCATTAGGAAGAAGCAATCCCTCTTTACTCATGTTCTGTAAGTCTTTTTCGAATCTATTCAACTTTGTATAGTTCAATTAAAGACTGCCTTTTAATTTCAAGTTAAAGATTTTCATGTTAGAACACATATAAAACCAAATAATAATTTAACATACTGCAACTGATGGGTTCACTATTTAATAGGTGTGAATAGAAAGAGGTAGGAATTTAAATGAACTTCAAGCACAATATCCAATCTGATGAACTCTTCTGGACAGTCATGTTTTATCTCATGTCTTCTTTGACCTCTTAGCCTCAGATTCCTGATATCTAAAATGGGGATATGTTGTAAGAATTCAAGGAAATTATATATACATGTGTAAAAACTACTTTTTTCACTGGAAAAAGCTTTAAAATGTTATCACTATGTTTATTATAAGAGACATTACAAATATGCAAAATAACAACAAGAGTTTAAAGATAAATATTTAGCTGCCCAAATGCATATGGTGCTTGACACACGGAGGGTGCTCAAAAATCGTTAAATAAATGTCTATGTTCTGAGTTCCTTATTAACAGCAAGACAGGCAAATACACAAATACGACCATGAAAAGTGACATTAAAAACAATACCTTCTAATAATTAGGTGAAGAATTCTTCACATGTTCAAATTTTATGGTCTTTGTGTCATGACTATGAGATTAAGAAATTTATGGGCGCCTTGGTGGCTCAGTCGTTAAGCGTCTGCCTTCAGCTCAGGTCATGATCCCAGGGTCCTGGGATCGAGTCCCACATCGGGCTCCCTGCTCGGCGGGAAGCCTGCTTCTCCCTCTCCCACTCCCCCTGCTTGTGTTCCCTCTCTCGCTGTGTCTCTCTCTGTCAAATAAATAAATAAAATCTTTAAAAAAAAAAATTTATTTCCTCTGCTGACATCAGAATGAGATAGGTAAAGGAGCCACAACTAATCATATATCATGTAGACATCATTCTGTTTTTATTGAGCACCTGCTCTGTTCCAGGTACTGAATTAGGTGCTGAATAAAATGTGGCCCCTTTAAGGAGTTTTTAGACTAGTTAGGGACATATACAATTCACCAGCACTTGGGAAAGAGTAGATGAGCTTCTAGGAATGGGAAGTACTGGAGACTATGAGAACACGCAAGACAGGCATTTTTCAGAAGAGTTTCCTGTGCATAGCAACGTCAAAGCTGAAACTTAGGTGGGGGCTGTGAGGGGCATTGTACTAGGGGCACAGGATGATGGTGACATTCAGAGGACTGGACAGCATGAAGAACTCAGTGGCCCAGGTTAGTCAAGAGGGTGCTGAAGAGGTCACCTGCGGCAGATCATAAAAGGTCTTAGGAGCTAGGACTCCTCAGGAGAAATATTAAGAGTAGTAATACTGCATAAAAAATATTTCCTTGTGTTGCAAGCATATTCATTTCTTTCCCTCTATTGATTATTATTAATAGCTAGTTGTTTTCTAAGAAGCTTCAAAATTTAATAAAAAAGAGTACAAATATCTAAAACAAGCTACTCTGAATCCTTCTTAAATTAACAATAAAGAGATCTTTGGAATGGCCTCTCCCCTTCTCCCCTCTCTCTGGCAGTGTGCATTAGGAGAGCTTGGAAAAGGGTACTGATTCACCTTCTCTGAGAAATGTGGGAAAGGAGAAAGAATGGACACAGAATGCAGGAAGATTTTTCCTTTGGCCTTATATCAGTTTGTTTTCACAAGGGTTTAATACTTTGTCCATGAACACTAGAAACTCATGGGAAAATCAGTGTTCCCTAAGCTAAATAACTGACTTTTAGAAACATGTCAACAGGTTGGGTTTGCGGATAGTGATTTCCTAAGGTCGGGACAAGCACCTAGATACTCCCCTTGCCTACTAAATGACCCAGGCATCTGGTCTAAGAGTTGCTAAATGCAAAGGATGAACACTCAAGTACCATGGACTCCAATTTTGATACCTTATCAGTTAAGACTGGATTTGGCTGCAAGAAAGAGGGGTCCCCCAAACAGTGCTTAAACAAGATACGAGTTGTACTTATGCTGTCTAGTGCTAGTGTGACAGTTCCACATGGTTATTAGGGACTAGTCCACTTCTATCTCAACTTTCTATCATAGTAGCTGCTATTTATTCCTCTGATGACCTCAGAGTCCAAGCTAGCTGTTGAAGTGTCAGTCATCACACTAGGGGTTTAAGATGTAAGATGGAGGAAAAAGTTGAAGAATGTCATGCTTTCCCCCCTTTTAAACCATCCTCTGAGAAGTGTACATAGTTCTGCTTAAATTTTACTGACCAAAATTTAGTCATGAGGCTCTGCCAAACTGCAAAGAGAGACTAGTGCACAGCTGAAAAAGTGTGATTTTTTGAGGGAAGAAGGAAGAAAGTAAGGTGGGATGGATGGTTTTGAAAGGCAATTCTCAATCTCTGCCATAAGTATACACTCACAAATTTAAAAAATGTGAATTTGTAACCACAACATATGATGGTTTATTTATAAATTTTATAATACTCTACTGCACTATTATTTTATGGAAATTATAAAATATGGACAAATAATTTAAAGTATAACATAAAAATATAAATAACATTTTCAGTGTTAATCTTTCAAACCTCAGTGGACTGAAGATGCACTTTGAAAATCACTGCTCAAGCAGACAATTAGTAAAAACACTTAAGATGCTACTTCTATGGACTGGCAAGAAAACAGTCACAAAATCTACAGTCTATATGAGCTATTCCCTAGTTTACTAAGGAAAAAAATCTATTTCCACTAGGCCTACCACTCAGACAGCTGGACTAATTCTGACTATTGGCAAGACTAGGAGCTTTAATATAGCCTCAAGAATTATAACTTTAACATATGCAGCAAATGTATTATAGAATAAAATATGAAAAATAGAAACAACATAAATTAATAGGTATTAGTATATGAAGACTTTGAAGTTATTTGTGTATACTTCCTTTAAACTGGGACTTTTTTTCCTAAAAATGTAATTATACCAATGTTTTTGGAAAGTACAATGGCAATATGTATCCAAAGCATTAAAAATGTTTATATTTCATGAGTAAACTTGTAAGAATTAATCTTAGGGAAACGATCTGAGATATGGTGATGTAAGTTTGTAAATAAAAGGTGCTCATTGTAAAATAATTTATAATAAAATATTATTAGAAACAGCTTATACATCCAAAAATAGGCAAAAATGGTTAAGTGAATTATGACACAGCCATACAATGAAACATTAACTACTAAAAATTGTATTTTCAAAGACAATTTTATGACATAGAAAAAATGTCCATGATATATATAACAGTAAGTGAGGAAAGAAACGTAAGAAATTAATCCATACACACACCTCTTTCTCCCTCTTACCACCCACGTTCCTATATAGATTACACAGGTGATAGCCTAAAATGAAGCACATTCAAATTTTTATGTTGTCTAGGGAATTATATTAGTGATGATTATTACTACTCTTTAGAGTTATCTGTATTTTCCAAATTTCCTAGCACAAATACATATTACATTTATAAAATCAGGATTCAATGTTACCGAAAATCAATCTTATTGAAAGTTATCTTGATAGGAAATACAAATATGTAGATTTTCAAGATTAATAAGTATTAAAAAGAGCCCTATAGGTATATGTGCAAGCAATAGAGATACATACAGTCCTTGGATTTCAGAAAGGTAGTTTGAAGGACATTCAGGTAGTTAATTTCATTTCATGTGACAGGAAACATCTAAATTATAATTTAGACAGCAATTCTTCATATTATAGTGATAATGCACTATCAAATAAAGCATTTGAATTTGAATATGCAGAATTCATAATTTTAGAGTGTTAAATAAAAGTTAATCAAAATAAAGTATGCTATTTATTTAAACCATTATGTTAAACAATTGTCATTACCTTAAACTTCAGATCAAAGCAAAGTCTGCAGCTAAGATTCAGCTCCCAGAAAGCAATGATTTTATTTAGAAAAGCTTCCAGGACCAAACTATAAGAGCAAAAATAAGTCACTAATATAAAAAAATTTCCAATAAACACTACAAGGATTACCTGGTTTAAGTTTCCAAGTGCAAATTCAATCTGAAATGATATTGCCAAAAATCTCTGTGGTCTAAAGGATTTTTTTTTTTTTTAACATCTACAAAGAGAGTGTACAGTTATAGCTTCTCCTCACTGATCTGGGCCTTCAGAAACACATCAATACATGCAGTACATAAGAACCAGCTGTAAGAGATTTTTCTGTCAATACAAAGCAAGGTCACTGCATTACAGGAAGACTCAGCCCTGTTTATTTCACTTCCATAAAAGGATTGTTCAAGGGCAAATTCTAAAAGAATGATTCTGAGTAGCAATGAAACCCCTGGAAAGACAGACGACTTTGGGAAATCTCTGAATATCTATCGGACTATTTTTGGGTTATGTTGCAAAGAGAAACAAAGAGTGCATTTAAAATATATATATTTGATACATATATTTAAATATACATTATGTTGCCTTTCTCTTTATATATTTCAACTAAATGTTCTTAGTCCTTATTTTATAGCAATAGAAAGGAACATAAATACCAAGAAAATAATAAATTGACGGCAATTATGGTGATTCATTCTGTAAAGTTTACAATAACAAATAAGAAAAACTTGCAACAACTAAATGCTGACCAAAATTTTAATCCAGTTTAATGAGGGATGGTAGACACTGTGCTGGTTGCTGACGTCCACTGTTAATTCTTCCTAAATACTGTACTTCCTCTCTACGCAGCATATTAATAATAGGGAATAGGGCCAGTCTAAAGTGAGACCACTTAGGCATTTACTTCAGGCACCAAATTTAAGGAGGGACCAAAAAAACCCTTCTTAGTCAAGATAAACAACATTTTAATGAAATATTTTGAAAATAAAATTAATGCAAAAACCCATGATGAAAACAGCAAAATTTTAACCTAGATGAGATCTGTCAGAAAGTATGCATCAAATACTACTTGGTTTGAGTGGAAATAATAAACAAATTCCATGTTAATAAAACAATTTTTAGGTATAAACTTCCAAGTATAAAATAAGTAAGTCATGGGGATATAAGGTACAGCATGGTGACTACAGTCAATAATACCATATTGCATATTTGAAAGTTGATGAGAACAGATCTTAAAAGTTCTCATCCCAAGAAAAAAAAGTGGAGCCCATGTATGCTGACTGATGTTAACTAGACTTACTGTGGTGATCATTTTGCAATGTATATAAATACCGAATCAGTATGTTGTACACCTGCAGCAAATATAATGTTAATTTATGTTAATATATGTTAATTATAACTCACTTCTAAAAAGAGATAATTTAACATTATAGGAAAAAATGTTTTAGAATGAAAAGAAGACAAATCTTTTTTGTAGACCATCTTTACTTTTAATACTTCAGGATCTCTACCTAGTTTCCTCTTGAGAACATCATGACAAAACACCAGCCAGAATATTTCCTCTTTGTCCCTCACTAAGTGACTGAAAAAAATTTTTTGTGTGTGAGACACAGATCTTCAGAAGAAAGCCATTATAGAAAAATAATGCATTGGTATTTACAAAGCAAACCTCATTATATGTGATGGATGGTTAGAACAGAGAAAAAAAACTTTTAAAAATCATATGATCTTTAGAAACATGTATTTAATATTTGGCTAACCTCCTTTTTTCATTGTCTAGCCATTTCAACTTATTTCCCCAAGCCTTTTACAAACAATCCTTTCAAAAGCCAACATTCAAGCAACTCTAAGAGGCCTTCAGGAAATAAGATGAAACATTCACAAGAAACAAAAACAAGAACACTAGAGAGAAAAAAGAACAGCCCTGGTAACCAGTCAGGGCTCCAGGGAATTTTCTGTGGAACATTGAAACACGATCTAGCTCTAACATAATAAATGGTAATAAGGTAAAGAAGGTAACCTTGTAACCGTGACACAGCAATTTAATAACCAGGAAACTCTGATATTTAATGAACTGAAGACTAGTTTGTTTAATCCTGTGCTCTATTCTATGAATGAAATAGTTACTTTCCAAATTAATAATTCAGTGATCACATGTAACATTAAAATATTTTATATCCATTTATATTGCTATTGTTATAGTATACATGTTATGTTATATGATTATGTCTTAAGAGTTTAAAAAGTAAATTAGTACTATTTTATTAATACTATTTTGAAAGAAATGAATATGAGGATATGACTTTAGAAGATTTAGAAAATTTGATTAACTTCTGAGTGGCTCTATTCCACCCTAGATTCTCATCTCATAAATCCTCATCCTCTTGGTGAAGGAAGATTATTGAAATTGATGATTCTTAAGTCCCACATTAAGTTTTCTAAATCACTGTCCTTAGGCCTAGGGCCCCAGAAACTGCAATTTTTCAGAAGCTCCTCTGGTAATGCATATATGTCCAAGTTTGAGAACCACTGCTGAATGTAGAGGTTTAATTGGGGATTTTAAAAAAAGAGCTCATAGGATAGATTTTGAGGTTCAGTATTACAGAAATGATCAGCCATAAAACACTTATAGGCCAAAAGATCTCTTCTTCTGATTCAGTCAAACTGAGGCTGACTCTTATGGAATTACAACAGCTTGCTTAGGGCTAATGATTGGCCATTACTGCAGGAGAAAACAACCACCACCACCAAAAGCACATTTCAATGTCTGTCTTAGGATGTCTAAAAATTAGTTTATCTGTTTTTTTTTTTTTTAATGTATCAGTGTCCTATACTATAAAAGCTTATGGGTATTAACTTTTTCCCTATTTATATTTATATATCTCATCATATATAAGTAAAACCTACTTTAAAAACTTGGTTTCAATTCTGTTAAACAACAGAATGACTGGGACACTCTCTATTGTTAATGCTGCCATTGTTTTCAAGTCTAGCAATCCAGCGTCTCCACCCTCCACTGCGAGGTGGCATGGCATTCTGGCACCATGAAGATTCTCTGATACACCTTTCTCTACCACCTCAGAGAGGCAGCAGGCCTACCTTCAACCAATCAAGGAGGAAACCTTCCTCCACACTGTGAAGGAAGGTGGCGGAGAAGAAGGAACAGCTTGCCTAAAGAAGAGGCTGGGTTGAGAATACATTTTAATCCACTGCTGGAAAACAAGGAGAACTGAATCTTCAGCAAACTAAATATCACAGATTATAGAAGGTTAAAGCTAAAAAAATTTGACAGAAAAAATAAGACCCTTCATTTTACCAGTGAGGAAGTAAAAAGCAAAGAAAAGTTAAATAAATTGTTAGGTCCTTTAAAAGAAAAGGTCTTGTGGATCATCACAGTAACACTACTATGGTTTCCGTGAAGTTTCTTTAACCCCTACTGGAATATATAAGCTTTTTCTCCATAGTAGTTATGCTCTATGGAAATGCTTGGTTCATCTTGGGGAAGTTGAAGGTAAAGAAAATGGAAGAAAAGACTACAAATATTCCTAAATCTATTATCTTATCATAAATCAACAGTTACTTTTTAAATCCCCTGAAGTCTTTCTCCCTCCAATAGCCTAGTTAAAGAGTCTAATAATCTTTCAAACTATCTATTCAAATAGAAGACTTGACTCAAAAAGATCTTAGTTAGAAAAGGGAGTAAAGTATGAATGTCCCTTGGTGGTTTCCTTTGATCACAAAACTTCTTTTTATTTGCTAATTTATAACCAAGAAGCCAAGGTCCAGTTTTTTTCATTACTGACCCCTGTTAAAGGAGAGCTACCTTCTGACAGTCTTATGACAAAAATCCCACACATATTTTAATGGAATTATAAAGAATTTCATGCTTCAGTGAAATGTTGAATCCTAAACCAACAGGGTAATGTCAAGATACCTCCATTTTCTAACTACACACAGAAATCACAACTTATGCATGACCAATGTCTCTTAAATGGACATTCATACTGGTACATACCAAGGACATGGGACAGTACATCATGTCTGATTTTTCAAAGGAAAACAGCCAAAGGGAAATGGCAACAGAAGTAAGAAGCTTTCATTTGAATATGTGTGTGTGTGTGTGTGTGTGTGTGTGTGTGTAGTTAATGGAAGAGGAAGAGCAATAAAATAGGAAGAGAATGTAGGCAATGGAAGGAAATTGCATCTAAACATCATTGTAATAAACTAATTGCCCATTTTGATCTTGAGTTACTTTGTAATGGATGTGGATGGCCAAATGGAGGCCCAGCTATGTTTACTTCTTGTCATAAAGGTTTTGGAGTACCACCCAGGCTTCCCAGTAGACTGGTCTTGAATTTCTTTTACAGTATCTGGTACATAATATAAAACCACCATCAGGTGTATTCCAGTAGGAGCGAAATTCTTCTGGGTAACATTTTTCCAAACCTCTCTCCAAGCTTACACATCCCCATCAAATAATGTATCTCTTTTTGAAGTCTGTCCTTAAAAATGGGGTCAAAGGGTAGAAGATATCAACATTCAATTCACAGTACGAGAGAAGAAAATAAAATGGGTTTCTACTTCTTTTTCTATATTTTACTGGCTGTTTTTAAAATAATCCTATTTCAGTTAATTAATCAGTAAATACTGATGCTACTACAAGATGAATAACACCTTACTTCACAGATGATGAGGGTTAGCTAGATTGTTCAGAAAGTCCAGATTTAATAGCCTGTAGATGTATAGTTTTTCTATCTATGAACTGTACTTTTTGTAGAAAACTGTCAGCTTTACTCAGCAGCTATCTCTACCCAAAGGCATATCTATTCTAGATTAAATGTCAGTCCTCTCTTCTCTTCTTTCTGCTTTTCTATGTGCACAGAAATAGTTTGTAGAAAGTGAAAAGTTATTTTTGGGTCTAGTGATATTAACTTGGATTTTGATTTTGGAAATTCAATTTAGGATTTAAGTGTACACATCTGCTTACTATAAAGCTAATAATCAAGCTCATTAAATAACATGTAATAAAAACTAATATACAAAAGGAAATTTTCATGGTACTGTAACATATTTGCAATAAGAGCTTTTTGCTGGTAATTGGAAGATTCGGTTTCACTTCGCTGTTTAATCACCCACAAAACTGTTTATTGCCCTATATATTCCTCCAACAAGAACATTATCCTTTTAATGTGCCCCTCAGAAAACCAGGGAACACTGCACAGTTATAGCACATGCTACTCTTTTCAAACAATATAGCCAAATTTTAATCTGACCATCAGGCTCTGATAATACATTCTAAAATTAGTATATATTTGAACAGAATGCAGCTATTATTTGATGCAGAATGACACAATTTTGGGGTTAAGACATATATAACAACTGCAACATAAACTGTGTGTATAAAATATTAACTTTTAATTAAAAATGGTTGATCCTCAGTTTATTTTTTTTTAAGATTTTATTTATTTATTTGACAGAGACACAGCGAGAGAGGGAACACAAGCCGGGGGGTGGGAGAGGGAGAAGCAGGCTTCCCGCTGAGCAGGGAGCCGGATGCAGGGCTTGATCCCAGGACCCTGGGATCATGACCTGAGCCAAAGGCAGATGCTTAACGACTGAGCCACCCAGGCACCCCTGATCCTCAGTTTAGATCATGAAACTACATTTTTTTAAAACTCCTGATATATTTTATTCATAAGTGTGATTAAGTATTGAGTACTTGTGTATATCCAGAGAGATATATTTATTCTCCTTCTAAAGCTTTTCAATAAACAATTACAAACTAGTAATTTTCTACTTATAAAGTTACTTCTCACAGTCATTAGAAAAAAAATAGAAATAGTTTCCTTTAATACTTCATAGACAAAAATAATTAATTAATAGATTATTTAGAATATTGTTTAAAAGACTTTAAAACTTAAGTATTTAAAGGTATGATTGTCTAGTTCCAGCCTGTGGTTTTTATTTCTGCACTAATATGTATATTCTATAATAGCCAAAATCTAAATATAGCATCTGTTTATCTCATATTTATTGAGCACCTACTATGTACCAGTCACTGTGCCAGGCACAGGGATACAAGCTAAAAAGATGTCTCTTTTACAAAGGAGTTTAGAACCTGGTGAAGAGCAAGATATCTAAACAGATCATTACAATGTGCTGTGCAAGGCTATCATGGAGTTGTTACAAGGTGCAGTGGAAATAGATGGGAAGGAGGTGAGTCTTCTTGGGGAAGCATAAGTTTGTTGAGCTGATAAGATGAGGGAAAGCATCCTCCACAGGATGAACAACATTAGGTAGAATGGAAAAGATTTGGTTAAGTACAGTTGCCTGCTAAAGTAGCGTAAGTTGAAAAGACTTTGAGAGAATACCTTGGAGGATTTTCTTTGCCATCTAAAGGAGCTCAGGTTTCATGCTATAGATGAGGAGGAGCTACAGTACAAACTTTATAAATAAGAGACACAGTTAAGATTTTCATGTGAGGTCACTTTAGCAGTATTGTGAATGTCAGAATTAAAAACATGTTAAAGGGGGCACCTGGGTGGCTCAGTTGGTTAAGCGACTGCCTTCGGCTCAGGTCATGATCCTGGAGTCCCTGGATCGAGTCCCGCATCAGGCTCCCTGCTCGGCAGGGAGTCTGCTTCTCTCTCTGACCCTCCCCCCCTCATGTGCTCTCTCTCATTCTCTCTCTTAAATTTAAAAAAAAATGTTAAAGGCAAGAAGACCACTGAAGGAATCACTGTCAAAATGAATTAGGACAAGAGATGCAAAGGTGAGAAGGAAGACAGAGATATGTGAGATATTTAAGAGGTGAAGAGCAATAGTCTCTGGGGTTCATTTGATGGTGCTTGAGGAAGAGGGAGAAGCCACCAGTGAGTCCCAGGTTTCTGACACCATTCATGGGGGATAAAGATCCTGTCCTCAGAGACAAAGCAGGAAGAGCAGGCTGTGGCTAAAGTGGGAGAAAGGATATGCAATTACATCCCTTCTGCGTGAGTTTGAGATCTCTAGGAAATCTTCAAGTCATGATATGTGGTAGGCACTTAGACTGCAGCACATACACGTCAAAGCTTATGTGGAAGATATAGGCTAGAGATCATGTTAGTGCCCCATTTGCTTAAAGCGCTGTTTTGATCCCACTGTTAAAGGGGACTTTGCTGCAGATAGAGCATAGTGAGAAAAGAAGTAGGCCAACCACTGACCCTGACAAACACTGACTGTGGAGCGAGTGGGAAAACCACAAAGAGTATTAGCTAAGTTCATTCAGAGAAATAATCCTTAGAAAACTTAAAAATCATATTCATGTGCACCTTTTTATTCTAAATATCAACCGTTAATTTGTCAGAGACCTTGTTTTGGTTACTGCCTTTATATAGGAAATTGTTAAGACAGAGGACTTTAAATACTGAGAGTTTAAAAAATTACCTTTCCAATGGGAGATATGGGCCTGCACTTAGCTTTGAGTTACAGTCAGTGAAGAGAAAGAGTAGGGCTATTTACCAAAATAAATCATTAGATGATCCCTTCTAGTAGTCTTTCCTTCCCTTTTCAGGAGAATGGTTTATTCATGCAAATTGTATATATTTACACATATTTATTGCATTTACTATGTATCAGGGAGTGTCTGAGGCATTGTATGTACAATAATAAATAAACTAAGTAAATTAAATTATATAGCATTAAGAGGGAGACAGGTATAATGGAGAAAAATAAAGTAGGGAAGCAGAGTAGGAAATTCAGTGCTGGACTGAAGGACTGAAATCAAGCTGGCTTCATGGGTATGTGGCCCTATACTGTCACACAGGGCCTCAGACTCAGAAGGGCTTCACGTTGTCTGTATGCTCCACTGTCACCCTCTTGAACTTCCTAATAATTTTTTAACAACTGGCCCTTTAAATGATATAGTCAGACCTGGTTGTAAATTTATATATGGTGGATGAGGAAGCCCTTTGTGTGTGATATCTCTCATTTGGCTCACCAGACATACTCTCCACTCTAAACTCTAAACTCTTCTGTTCAGGGGGCTGACCACATAGACTGTATATATATTGTGTATATCCAGAGAGATATATTTATTCTCCTTCTAAAGCTTTTCAATAAACAATTACAAACTAGTAATTTTTTACTTATAAAGTTACTTCTCACAGTCATTAGAAAAAAAAATAGAAATAGTTTCCTTTAATACTTCATAGACAAAAATAATTAATAGATTATTTAGAATATTGTTTAAAAGACTTTAAAACTTAAGTATTTAAAGGTATGATTGTCTAGTTCTAGCCTGTGGTTTTTATTTCTGCACTAATATGTATATTCTATAATAGCCAAAATCTAAATATAGATTCTCTAAGAACTAATCTAATCTAAATATAGATTCTCTATGTGGTCAGGGGGCTGACCACATAGACTGTATCAATGAACTCCTTTGCCCTCTGGCTTCAAATTTGGTTCGAATAATAAGGAGTCTAAGCAGGAGTTCAAAAGTTTGCTACTTCTCTCAAGGGGCTCTTGTCTACCCCTTCTGTTCTAGGTTCTACAAATGTTCCCACCCCTTGTCCACCTAAGGCCCATCTAAGGCTCTGCAATACCAGGTGTGGCATATACATAGCCCTCCTGGTCTCTCTACTCTCTGCCCACATCATTGTTAAACTTTTAATTTTTCCTCATTTGAGCATGCCATCTATGATTTCCCACTACTCTGAAAAAAATCTCATTAAGAAGGTGCCTTGAGTAGATCTACTTGAGTAGATTTCAGTAAGAGTTGAAGGAAAAGCCATGCAGCTATCTGGAGGAAAAGGATTCCAGACATTGGGAACAGACAGGGTTTTTTTTGTTTTGTTTTGTTTTTTAAGATTTTTATTTATTCTTTTGAGACACAGAGATACAGAGAGAAAGAGCATCAGCAGGGGGAGAGGGAGAAGCAGGCTTCCCGCCAAGACAGGAGCCCAATGCGGAGCTCGATCCCAGGACCCTTGGATCATGACCTGAGCCGAAGGCAGAAGCTCAACCATCTGAGCCACCCAGGCGCCCAGAGCCAGGGTTCTAAGGTAGGGGTTTTACATCATGAATCGGAAAGGGACTATAAACCATAATGAGACAACTCCAGGCTGTGTTTTTTATTGTGAATGAAGTTTAATTGGACACAGCCAATTATTATCTGTGGCAATTTTAGTGCTACAACATCAGAGTTCAGTAGTTGTGACTGAAACCATATGCCCCAAAGCCTGAGTTATTTACTCTTCCCTTTGCAGAAAAGACGTGCCAACCTCTGAATTAGGGGAATAGGAAGGAGACCATAGAGTCTAGAGTTTCATGGGTGAAAGGAGAGTAATAGAAGATAATGTTACAGAGATCACAGGAGGGCGGATGATTTAGAGCCTTATGAGCCACTGTAATGGGAAATTGGGAAGTTTCGAGGAGAAGACTTTTATTTCACCAGGATAACCAAGACTGTTGCCTTAAGAATAGTCTGAAGCAAGAACAGAAGCAGAGAGATCAGTAAGGGACTAGTGTGAAGGCCAGGACTGAAATGATTATAGTTTAGACCAGGGTGGTAGCACTGAAGCTGGTGAGAAGTGGTCAGCGTTTAGATGGATTGTGATGGTAAAGTCAAAATGGTTTGCTGCTGGATTGAATGTGAGCTGTGAGAGAAAGACTGAGTAACAGTTGTTCCTATATGAGCACTGGAAGTATGGAGTTGTCTCCCACCAAGCTGGTGGGAGGGATGGGGGATGTAGGGGTTGGGAGTGGCAGAACTCATAAGTTCTGCTTCAGACATTATAAGCTTTAAATTTGGATTACACATCCAAATAGTTATGACAAGGGTGGAAAACATGTTGTCCTGGGAGTTAAGAAAATGTTTCAAGGAGGAAGGAAGGAGGGATCTACTGTGTCAAATCAGCTGGAGGTCAATTAAGATGAGATTGAGAAAAGATCCTGACATTAACTGCCTGGAGTGCACTGATAATCTTTCCAAGAGCAGTTTTGGTGGAGTGGTGTGGGTGAAAGCCTGACGAGATGGGGCTTGAGAGAGAATTAGAGGAGAGGAAATACACACTGGGTATAGCCAACTATGTGAAAAGAGTTTCACAGTGAAGAAAAGGAGAGAAGTAATGTTATTAGAGGTAGAAGCTGAGGAGACTTTTTTTTTTTTTTTTTAACAATGGACTAAGAAACAGCATGTTAGTATGCTGTTAGGAAAGATCTGTAGACAGGAAAATATTGACGATGCAGGAGAGAGGTTAAGAATTGCTAGAGTGACGTCCTTGTAGGTGAAAAGGGATGGGTTCTAGTAAGTAAGTACCAGTCTTAGCTATAAGCAGAGAGAGTTCTCAGGGCATGTGACACTGAGCTATTTAGTAAATAATCAATCAATCAATATTGACTTTCGGTCTTCGCACAATAAAACCTAATACTTTGTGAACAGTTAGGACATTAGTGTATAATTAAGATCTTGAAATTCAATTTACTGTTTTGTCACTGATGAGCTCCAAGACCCCAAACAAGACATCCAACCTTTCTATGACTTTGTTTGCCTTTGATTATGAAATATAGTATCTACTGGTCATTGCAGTGCCTGGAAAAATTAATAGGTTACATAAACCTTCCCAGGTTTCAAATCTCTGATGTTTGCTGCTATAGAACTGCATATAGAGAAAAAAATGAAAGGTACTTACAGACTCAGATGTCTACCTACTAGCAAGAATCATGTGGAGGTTTTTTCACAGTGCATTATTCCTATTTTGTGGATCTTCTTAAATTTCCTCCAAATGAAAAATATTTACTCTGACTTAACACTCTCTAAGTTTCATTTCTGAGAAGACTTATCTTTTATATAAAAGCATACATTTAATCTAGTTGCCATTATTTCCACAATAATCTTGCATGCTATGCTTGACTATGGATTCTAAATACACCCTTTTCATCCTTAGAGAGATAGCTCAAAGGTCATTGCCACTCAGAGGCATTCCAATCTCCTTGGGGAGAATGTCTCCTTCTGTGTCCCCATTTTGTTCTGTTCATCCCTGTGTTGCAACACAGATCAGTCTGCCTTGGAGTGATCTATTGACATTTCTGTCTCCTCCTCCAGACTATGAGCACCGTATCTTATATCTACTCTGTGGAAGTCTCTGAGAACTCGGGAGAATAAAATAAATATTTGCTGAATGAATGAATTTCAATGTATACATTTCAGGATGGAGGCTAATCAAATAAAATGGAATGATATGCAAGTCAAGAAATAGAGTAAATGGGTACAAAGACAGAAGGTGTGTATAAGTGTTCATGAGAGAGACTCATAGTACATATACTTACCAATTCTGAGTATTTTATAAAAAGATTCTAGTTTTCTTTTTTTTTTTTAAAGATTTTATTTATTTATTCATGAGAGACAGAGAGAGAGAGAAAGGCAGAGGGAGAAGCAGGCTCCCAAGGAGCAGAGAGCCCGATGCGGGACTCGATCCCAGGACCCTGGGATCATGACCTGAGCCGTAGGCAGACGCTTAACCATCTGAGCCACCCAGGCGCCCAAAAGATTCTAGTTTTCAAAGATTGCTTTGGTAAACAGAGTCAGGGAACATTTTCTTGACTAGGCTTTTTAATATTAAGAATGTATTCCTGAGCTGTTCTGCTTCCTCTCTTTGTAACACATGTTATATACACTGAGGGATTTACATGTTTCTTTAAGAAAGTGCACAAATGCCCTTATCCAACTTTTATTTTAGGGAAATATTGACAGCAATTAACCATTGAAGCCATAGCTCTAATATCCTCAAATAAGAGAGCATATAAATGAACTGACTTTACATTAGTCAATTTTCAGCATTGCACTTCCTGGCAGAACTAAAGTTGCTTATCACTATCAGATTTACCCTTTCTCAACCTAGTTACTCTCTTTCTCCTACTGTGAGATCTCTGTCTTTGAATTCTCTATTAAGTTTTTAATAGACAATCTGCTTCAGCACTTTCTGAGGGAAAAAAAAAAACCTTCCTTTTCCCCCCAACAATGGCAGTTAAGCCTTCCATTTAATATGAAATCTAGCAGAGATATCTGTGCTTTGTCATCCACCCCCCCCCCAAAAAAACCAGTTTCATTTCTCTAATTATTATCTACTTATCAGCCTTGGGTTAAGAATTCACTTGCCTTTGCACCGCCTTGAGAATTCAGTCTTAATTTTCCACATCCAGGCCTAAGATAGAATCATTCCTTTTCTGTGAGCTTTTACCTGCATCTGCCTCAGAGAAGTTGTTTATATCCAATGTTGGACCACCTTTCACATTAAGTTTAAATTGGAAACATTTTTTTTCTAATAAAGATAATCTGTATCCCATTTGTCTTCAGGAAACTATAATAATTCAGCAATAGATGAAAATGTTTCAGAGCTGTGAAGGGCTTTGAAGCTGATGTTTTCCATTATCAGTTGCTTGTGTAGGTAAATACATTAAAGGTCAGAAATGAAATGCCCACACCAACCACTATGAAGTCAAAGCTCTCATCTACTATGAATGGCTTTCAGCTTATAAAAAAAAAAGAAAGAGTTGTTGTTGTCCCCAGCTCCCGGGAGGGCAACTACTGGGAAGGAATAAAGTGCCTAGAAGCTACCAGATTACACTGAAGGAAAAAAAGAAAGTGGTTTTGTTTTCCTCCAAATACACCACAGAAATGGACTTTTTGTGTGTGCTCTATTTTTGTTCTATACTATGTTTATTTGAAAATCTCTCATGGCCCTCAATGCCCAGAAAATCCCCAAAGCTTTGCTGACTATTACAACATTTCTGACTGAAGACTCATTTCTTACTACAAGTGTAGAACACCACCTATGGTCACTGCCACTGGCATCTTAGAAGCATCTTGCAGATCCCAGAGAAAATCAGGGCCCAGCTAACCACAGGAGCCAGACCGTAAGTCAAACCAGATTTCTGAGTTACATAAATGGGCCTACTGTGGTGGAGGAAGAGAGAGAGCATATACTGCAATGCACTAATGGCAGGGAAAATCAGTGAATTAAAAGCATTTGCTGCCAAGCACAGGACTTGCTGTTGAGTCAGGGAGAAGGAGAGCTGTTGGTGGAGTCACAGTAGCTGTCTCTCTGGACAGCTGAGATCCCAAGATAGTCCAACATTCAACCAATCACATCTTCAACGTTTGGTCTTTACAAACCTAACATGGTGGTGTTCCACATGGGACTGCTAGTGATTTCTCAGTCTTTGGGATACCTACCACTCCACCAGGAAAACAATCGACTGCTTTAGAAGAAATCATGACATCTTGAGGAAGGAAGTGGTAAAAAAGAGAAAAGTATAACAATTCCCTTTTATTCACCTTACATCAAACCCCACTGATTAAATAGAGAATAAAGCTTTCCAATGATCAATGATGTCATTTCCATGACAGAAAAATCTTGACTTCTTCACCTACATTGAGATATATTATTAAGGTAGACTTAGACCCATCTACACTGGTTATAAGAAATCAAGAACAATATACTACCTACCTAATGATCTCCAAAACTCAACATATTCTACAGAAGAACCACAACACCATAAAATTAAAGTAGATATGCATTCACCAGGTAGATCTTGAATTTTTACAAGAATAATTATACTCTTCAGATACTTAGTCTAGGCTTGGAACTATGCATAAATGGCTAACCTTATTTACACATATCATCTAATTTAATCATTACAACTACCTTATGAGGTAAATACAATTATGAATCCAATTTCACAGATGAGGAACTTGAGGCTTAAAGAGTTTAAACAAACACACCTAGCTGTTAACTGGAAGCCTGAGCTCTTAACCTCTATGCCATCCTGACTGTAAGTCACAACCTGTTAATTTCTCTAGCTTTTGACCCCTGGTGTCGTAATGACAATTGTCAGGTCTATGTGACTTACTTCATGTTCAGTTTGTTCTAAATCTAAATATTGCCCATAGTCCATCTGGCCAATATTAGGTCCACACCTCAGCCCCCAGAACATTCATGGAGCTTCTGTCTAGACCAATGTCCTCTCAGCAGAGTCCTCTAAGTCTTGAATTCTTTCTCCAACAAAGATATCGTCCCTCACCTTCTGAAGAATCATGAAACATGAAAATATCTTAACTATATTAAAGCATTTTAAAAGATTTAATTGTGACTCATTTCATTTGCCTCTTAATGTATTTCTAAATTTTATTTCCCCTAAAAGTTGTAAAAATTAACTTTTCAGAGTTTCTATCAGAGGGGGAAAAAAGGCTTTTAGTAAACATACCACTTTTTTCATCATTAATGTACTTCAAAGTGGTATAAAATGTACAAAATACTTGAGCTATAGTACAATGGAAAAATTCTAAATTGCTGTAATTGTAGGTGGGCCCAGAAGAACTATAAATCCTGATCTCTCAATCCATGGAAGTAAAACAGGTTACAGCCTTCACAGTAAGGTCATTACTGGCTGTAAAGTGGCAGGTTATGTGTATGATACAGACCTTCATTTGGAGAATTTATCACATTGCCTCAACATGCCCTCCAGATTTGTGTTCGTGTCAGGGTTACCTTCATTCTCCAAGTCACCTTTGCCTCAATATCTTGTATTTATCCTTCATCCTTTGGGTGTATCTTAATCTACACACAAGCACCAAATCTTATTTTTTAAGTAGCTTTGTCTGAGAGGGCACAGGTCAGAGGCAGGTTGGTAGAAATGAACTAGTGAAGTCTTCTGGAGGTCTCTAAGGAAACCTTATTTGCTGAATTGAGTTAATGTCCACTTGTATTTTGGACATTTGCCCAGAAGCTAGTGGACAGCAGGGACTTTTAAAAAGGCGACAGATTTATATGATCTGAAGAGAAACCAGAGTATAGCAGGGACTTTTAGAAGCAATACAATTCCCAAAAACATAAAGCAAAAAATAAAAGGCAATGTTTGGAGATACAGGGCGGCCATAAAAATGTTTTGTACTCCACATTATATTTGATTTGGAAAACATTTTCCCCATGTCTATTATTAATCAGCATTTTTTAAGGTTTAATTTTAATCATTCTCTTTTCCTGTAACACTGTATGTAATAAAACCATCCTTTGAGCTGGGAAATAGCTCCATGGTAACAGAGTCTCAAACATCGGTACAAGATGGAGCTTTCAGTGTGTGATCACAGTTCAGAAGAGGAGGAGGAGAAAATGATAAAATTCCATATTGGGTCTCCTTCCTTCTTTGAGATAATATCCTGAGAAAGAAGTCCACTGTCTTGTGAGGTAATTGGGAGTGGGGGAAAGGGATATGGAGTCCAGTGAAGGACCAAGCTTAAACGTTAGTAGGCTAGTTATGGAATTTCAAGGTATAAAATAAATCCTTTATTTTAGTTCCCTAAAGAGATGGAAAATGCATTTGCTATTCAATAGAGCAGAAAAGAATTCTCTACCCTGATGCCACACTTTACAGCATATACTGAAATAGATCCATTCATTTATTCACTCATTCAAAATCCAATAGCTGCTTACTATTCACAAGCAAAGCCCTTTGGTAGGCAGTGTGCTAGGGTCCAAGGCCATGGACTTTTGTATGGCCAATTTTTTTTGTGAAAAACTAATGTACAGCATATCCAGACAATGGATTATTACTCAATGCTAAAAAGAAATGAGCCATCAAGCCATGAAAAGACATGGAAAAAACTTAAATATATATGGCTACGTGTAAGAAGCCGCTCTGAAAAGGCTATACACTGTATGATTCCAACTCCATGACATTCTAGAAAAGGCAAAACTATGGAGACAGTAAAAAGATCAGTGGTTGCTGGGTGAAGGGGAAGAGATGAATACATAAATCATGAAGTATTTTTAGGGCAGCAAAAATGTTCTGTATGATATTACAGTGATGGATATAGGTCATTATACATTTGTCCAAACCCACAGAACGCACAACACCCTAAGAATGAACCCTAAGGTAAACTACAGTCTTTGGGTGATGATGATGTGACAATGTAGGTTCATCCTTGGTAAAACATGTACCATTTTGGTGAGTAATATTGATAATGGGGAGGCTAGGCATGTGTGGGGACAGGAAGTACATGGGAAATCTCTGTACCTCCCTCCTGATATTGTTGTAAACCTAAAAACTGCTCTGAAAAAAATAAGGTCTTTTAAAGAATTAAAACATTTAAAAATGAGTATTATATACAGAATGAATTGAACAGTCCCCTTTAAAACAGAGGGCTGTTCTAGAAGCTGGACCCCAAAGCTGGACCTGAACACTACTATCAGGAAGGATCTTCTCCACTTGTCTAGTCATTGTTATGTAAAACTGAAAAGAAACCTAGTCTTTATAAAACTTCCTAATTTGCCTGCCCAGTTCAGCTAAGCCTCACTAATTTCGAATAACTGGGTTTAAAGCAGGGGAATGGTGAATTAAGTAAGTATCTCAAAAAAGGGCCATTTTAAACTCTCAGCATTGCTACTGGACAGAGATCCTGCTTTAAACAACTGGGAATATTTTATATTTTGAGTTCAGTCTTTAGGTATATGGGTGCTTCTAAAATGCTTCAGGGGGTTTAATGCCATTTGCTCTTCTAATCTTGTTTGCACTATTAATTTGGTTAACAGGTTAGTAATCCTTTCTTTATAGATAGCAGGAAAGTAAACTTCAGCCCAGCACTTTTCTAAATTATTACATCCTCTGAACAAATGGGGTACAGATTAATGAGGTTTTACTCAAAGCTTTGAATTCACAGGAGCCTTAAATGAAGCAATATGTCCTTGTTTCCATTTAATGAAAATAACAATAAAGAAATGTAAATCTGACTTGAATGCAGGGTAAAAGAACTGGGTAACTACCTGCCAACATTGAAATCACCTTCAAAGTGGATCTCTGGGCAAAATGAGAGGACTCTGACCACCCGCTGAAAATGCTAACCACAGTCATTTAAAGAGAGGAGAAAAGTCACACATCTTCCCTTCTTAGTTGCAGTGAGACTCACAATATCACTTAAAAATGTACAAGGTTATTGCATATTAACAACAACCAGAGTTGGGGTGCCTGGGTGACTCAGTCATTAAGCATCTGCCTTCAGCTCAGGTCATGATCTCAGGGTCCTGGGATCGAGCCCTGCATAGGGCTCCCTGCTCAGCGGGAAGCCTGCTTCTCCCTCTCCTGCTCCCCCTGCTTGTGTTCCCTCTCTCGCTGTCTCTCTGTCAAATAAATAAAATCTTTAAAAAAAACCAAAAAACAAAAACAATAACCAGAGTTTCTGATTTTTAGGTTTTTAGTTCAAAAACTTAAGAGCCTTTCCTTCTCCAAAATGCCAAACATTCCCATTTATTTCACCAAAAGGAAAATGAGTAGTGAGACAATACAGTTATATAAAATATTTTCTATCATATCGGCATGTCATGTTCAAGCTTTTAAATAACTCATCGGTATTGGGAATTCTCCATATAAGCCACAATTAATTTCAACAAAATGTGTAAAAAAATTGTGAACTTGCCAAATCAACAAACATGTATTTTGAAACAATTGCCCATTAAGTAGCACTTAATTACAATAAAAAATTCAAATGTAGGAGAAATAAGTACATTGATGAAAGAGAGTTATGACCCCAAAGAGGAAAACAAGTATCTAGCTTTTTTTATGTTGCTAAATTACTTGAGAAGAAAATGTTAGTATTTAAATAGAGCATCACTATCCTTGAAAAACATAGTACTCATAAATCTATCAAACTCAAAATAAATGCTACTATCCTTTTACTTCTAATCTTCTAGCCAACCAAGATGTTATTAAAAATATTAAAAACTGCTTAATAACTTTGTGGTTTCTTGTATTGATCCAAGGTGAAGGGAAGAGCTACTGAAATCCACACCACTCTAGTAAAGGCTCAAACTCAAATCCCAAACCATAATTTTTTCATCTGTAAAATGAAAAAATATTACTAAACAAGATATTACATTGGTTTATCCTTAGTCAGCAATCTGAAAAAATAAAGCTTATTGTCTGTAATACAATGCAGTGTCAAGATACAAGATAGTTGGTACCCTTGAAGGTACATAATTTCAATACAAAACTAGGTAGAATAAGAGGAATGGTTTTCTTCTCCCTTCATAAAGTATTATATGCCTATAGTAAATCAGATTGCTAAGGTTAATGATGAATAGAAGTTTCTAACCATAAACATTATCATAGGAAATTAAATACCTACAGAGGAGAGTGATAGGCATATTTATACCCCTGAAGAGACGGCAAGATTACTAATGAGATTCCAAGTTTGCAAAAATTATGGGTAGGCTGCAGCAGTTATGTATATGTCTATTAAAAGTGAGGTGGGGAGTCAGTATTGACAGAGGAGAATGCTCAGTGTTTTTCAAATGATTTCCTCAACATGACATTACCATAATCACTTTATATTTAAGATTTTAGTCAGTCCACAGTATTTTGCCTATAATTAGGGTATCTGCCAATAGATGGCAGTAACGGTTAGGTCATAACCACTGCAGATAAAATTCATTCAAGGTTACCTTTAAAGTACCTACTAACATTATAGTTGTTTATATACATGCCCTCACTCTACAGAAATCTTACTTTAAAAAAAAAAAAGATTTTATTTATTTATTTGACAGAGAGAGACACAGCGAGAGAGGGAACACAAGCAGGAGGAGTGGGAGAGGGAGAAGTAGCCTTCCCGCTGAGCAGGGAGCCCAATGCGGGGCTTGATCCCAGGACCCTGGGACCACGACCCGAGCCGAAGGCAGACAATGACTGAGCCACCCAGGCGCCCCCAGAAAGCTTACTTTTAAATAAATCTTCACATGACAGCTAAGCTTTATTTTTAATTTTTTTTTATTCTTATGTTAATCCCCATACATTACATCATTAGTTTTAGATGAAGTGTTCCATGATTCATTGTTTGACAGCTAAGCTTTATTAAGGTAACAAATTACATAGTACTAGAGAACAGTTTAAAAAAAAAAAAATACTGAGATTCACCTTTACTGTCACTGATTTAATCCAGTTTCTAACAATTTTTATATATTAATCCAATCTAACCATTTTTATGCATTAAGCAGAATATCTGGGACTTCAGGGTATTTTGGTATCAAAGCTATTTCTGTCAATAATATTCTATTTATTTGAAGAATTTTTTCATTTTATCTACAGGATGCTTATGCTGATAAAATTGTTAGAATCACTTAAAAGGAAGGGCTTTAGTTTACATTTTAAGGCTTCTTAGGAAGTTTAAATATATTTTTAAATTTTGTGATATATGATAGTCTATTACTTATTTGTATACCTAATATGGGAGATAATAAAAGGATACCCAAGGTCTCATCATTCTATATCAGAATTAGATAATGGCAAATATTGTTTATGATGCTTCATCCCAATTCCATTCTCTGTGGTCCTTCCAAGGGATAATTTCTATCCAGCCTTTTGTGTTTATCACTTTCTTGATTTCTTTAAAAAAAAAAAAAAAATCTGGGTTTCCAACTGGTTCATTTTAGTCTAATTTATTTTAATTACTGAAACATTTAGATTTCTTTCCAGTATCTTTGTGTGTGTGTCTGTGTGCACACACACAGACATGGATGCACTTGAAATCTGTTCTACCTTTTCTATTTTTCTCCTTTCTTGGTTCTTTTGCCCTGATGGTTTACAATTTCACTTTTTTTCCTTGACTAGTTTGACAGTTCCCATCCTATATGTTCTCCTTTAGTCATTTCCCCAGAAATTTCAATATGCTTATTTATTAGTTTCTTCCTTTCCAATTCTTTTATTACATTCTTTTTTTTTTTTTTTTAAGTCTAAGATCTATATTACTGGGTGAATGGAAGTGATGGCAACAGATACTCTTTCTGATTGTGAAAGGAAAGGTTTCTAACCTTTTCCCTTAGTATTTTGTTGTTCACTTTTGGTAGATACATTTTATTAGGACAGCAGAGTCCCCTTCTATTCTTAGTTTATTTGAAGAATTTTTAAGAAAATAACTGAAGGTAAAATATTATCAAACATTTTTTCATCTGAGATAAGCACATCCTTTTCTCCCTTAATCTGTTAATAAAAATGAACTAGATTTTATGTTTTCTGGTGTTAAACCCTGCATATATGTAATAAACCCCTTTGGTCATAAATTATATTTTATATATTGTTGGACTTGGTTTACCAATATTTAAAGAGTCTCACAATATGGTTATGAATTTTTTAACTTGTAGAAATTTCTCATTTACTTCTAAGTCTAGAAGGCATTATAAATAATTTTTGGTGCACTTTTTCCACATCTAGTTATACTGCTATAGATGTCTTTCAGAACTTAAAGAGTTTCCTATACTTCCAGAAGCAAAACTCAGGGAGGTTTTCATTCTTTGTTTTTTATTATTTTTAGGGAGGGTGTTGTTTAACTTCTGGCTTTTCTGGCCTTCCTGCAAAACTTATGGCAAAGCAATTATAGTCCTAAGATTGTAAAGCAAAATTCCATCATTATTAACTTGGTGAAAAGAAATATTCCACTCACTGTATCATCCTTTGAGAAGTGAAGACAAGAAAGATCTCAACGGTCATTTCCTAAGGTTCTCTTCCCCCACCCCCTTTGGGGGGTGGAGGAAGGGCTATGTTATAAAGACCTCAAAATAGCTAAATTTACCTCAAAAAAGCAAAGTTTGTTAAATCTAGACTCCCTCCCCCCCACCCCACCCCCCCCCCGCTAATTTTTCTAACTCACTGTGAAGAAATGCCACAAGGGAATCCATCATTTTGAGGTGTTCAGAACTAGCAACCATCTGGATGTCTTCAGAGACCTAACCTGTTCCTTTGAGAAAACTTTGGTGCTGAGTCAACCAGGATGACATCTGCTGACTGAAAAGATAGAACTTTTCTAAGGAAAGGCCTTCTTTAAGGTAAATAAAGAATGTAGGCAGTTTAAAGGGCTGAATGTCACAAAGGGTTTTTATTTAACCATAGCAATGTACTTTATGGAGCACTTGTTGTGTGTCAGCTACTTTGGCAAGCTCTTGTCCCACATTATCTTCTGTAACCTTCACAACAACATTGAAAGCAGGTGATATCTTTAGCCCCATTTTAAAGACAAGCAACAGAGGGCTACAAGTCATGTAACTTGCCCCAGACAACCCAGATTGGAGGTAGAAGACCCTGGACTTGAAACCAAGTATTTTGTCTCTAAAGGTAATGTTCGTCTCCCTAAAGTCAGAAGTTATAAACCAGGGATCATTAGAAAAAGCTTTATAAGCTATAGACTTAAAAATTATCAATTGGGCAGAAATTCTCATTATAGTGTTGTACCATTTACTTAGTTGCAGGTATAGTCTCTCCTGCTAAGGAATGAAGTCAGAAAAACATCAAGGTAGCATTGTGTCATATGCAGTTTTCTAATATTTTTCCCAGAAGAAACAGTAGCTAAACACATCTGAATACGGTACTGTGCACAATGCCCAATCATCTCATTCAATCCTTCCTGGCTCAGGTTGTCTACCCTACCTGTCTTGAGAAGAGCTTAATGCAGTTCTCCCGTGCATGTGTTCATTTCATCTTTGTCTGGTTTTATAACTCAACAGCTTCCAAATTCCTTCTGCATCTTCCATCAAGCTACCTTCAGTTTTCCTTCAACACTAAATCCTGTATTTACTATAATATTCACCTACTTATTAAATACGAGTTTCACATGTCTTTTCAACCAGGCTAGTATTATTTTTAAGTAGGCTCCATGCCTAGCATGGAGTCCAATGCAGGCCTTGAACTCACAACCCTGAGACTGAGACCTGACCTGAAATCAATAATTGGACCCTTAACTGAGCCACCCACGTGCCCCAACCAGGCTAGTACTTTTATTAGGTTTCTCTCAAATTTGTTTTTGCAAGTGCTCTGGTTGCAATGTTGTGTAAGTTTTCAGTGGTCTACCTCATTTTCTCCCATAAACTTGGTTACTTTCAGAGTGTGGTTTTGTCAGTTTTATTTCAGGACCACATGTACAACGTTACAGTAGAAATTCTGTATCACTTCGCTATAATTTATTTGCCATATAATTTTTGGTTCTTATGACTATTAAATACTAGAATTTGTTGTGACTATATTGACTATTGAGTTATCTGCAAATAGAACATTGCCAAACAACACAGAGATCATTTAAATGAATTAGTAAAACACAAGCTAAATATAGGCTATTCCCAATTATTTTCTGGCTCTTAATAAATTATATTTGACTCTAATTCTGAAGGGTTTTAACTTGTCAAGTATTAGTGAAACCATACAAATGTATGTGACCTAGAAAAATAGTTTTTCATTTCTTATTTGGGAATAAGAGATTTTCATGGTGGGGATGAGGATAGGGAATGAAATCACATTATCATTTTTTAATTCCTTTTGAACTCCGTTTCCCTTACGAAAACTGAGAATTTACATTTGTTCTAACTTTTTATTTCTTCAAGAGAACATGCTTACTATCTTGGCTTTCGAGTCTCCTACAAAGAAGACAGAATCATAACTAATTAGAAATTCTGATGAATTCAGAGAAATTGTAATCAGTAACTTCAGGCAATAAGTATTCAGAGGGTAGGACCTGGTGTTTGAGTTCCTGGTGCTTCTGATAAAATTTCTGGCAGTTTTCATGCTTAACTGGGCCACTGGATCCTGTCTGTGTGAAGGGAGGAAAACAAAGTCCTGTTTGTTTGGCATTTAAAATGACTTGATTAATGCTTACCTGGAAGCATTAACGTAGAGTCATTATAATGCTATCAGTATTTCCTGTTCTTCTCGTGCTAATATTTATTTTGGCAAGATGCAAAACTGACCTTTCAGTCTGTCATATAATTTATTTATCCTATTAACCCATATTGTTGTTGCTTATGAGTCAGGTAGAATTACCGTCAATATAACCTTACCTACTACAGAACTAGTTTACCTGTTTAGCAAAGTCGAAAATATCGACCAGAGACACAAGCAGGCAGAATCAGAAAGAGATGAATTACATTCTCATGCCCAAATTTTCTAATTACTTTACATTTGATATGGGTTTAAAGAAAAAAATTTTGAGGGCGCCTGGGTGGCTCAGTCGGTTAAGCGACTGCCTTCGGCTCAGGTCATGATCCTGGAGTCCCGGGATCGAGTCCCGCATCGGGCTCCCTGCTCGGCAGGGAGTCTGCTTCTCCCTCTGACCCTCCTCCCTCTCATGCTGTCTCTCATTCTCTCTGTCTCAAATAAAGAAATAAAATCTTTAAAAAAAAAAAAAAGAAAAAGAAAAAAATTTTGATTTTGAATTTATATGTGTCCCTCAGAATTTCAGCTTGAACACTCTCCTGGTCTCATTTTTTCTACCCTCTCCCTCAGGGTGATCTTACCCAGGTTCATGGCTTCATTTACCATTCATTTGTTGAGGACTCTCATTTCCAGATCTCCTGTGCATACTTCTCTCTTTATTCAGTTATGCAAGAAAAACACCTGGATATCACCTTGACTCCTCTTTCTCCTTTCTAGGTTTATCAGATTCCAAAGCAAAGGAAACAGAAGCCAAAATAAAAAAGTGGGATTACATCAAACTAAAAAGCTTCCACACAACAAAGGAAATCATCAAAGCAAAAAGGCAACCTACTGAATAGGAGAAGATATTTGCAAAGCATACCTCTGATAAGAGGTTAATATTCAAAATATAGAAAGAACTTATACAACTCAACAACAACAACAACAACAACAACAACACCTGATGAAAATGGGCAGAGGATCTGAATAGACACTTTTCTGAAGACATACAGATGACCAACAGGCACATGAAAAGATATTTAACATCAATAATCATCAGGGAAATGCAAATCAAAACCACAATGAGATATCACATAACAGATATTAGATTATGATCAAATACATAAGAAGGGCTATTATCAAATACACAAGAAATAACAAGTACTGGAGAAGATGTGTTGAAAAAGGAACCCTCGTACATTGGTGGGAATGCAAATTGGTGCAGCCACTACAGAAAACAGTATGGAGATTCCTCAAAAACTTAAGAATGGAACTACTATGTGATCCAGCAATTCCACTACTGAATATTTATCCAAAGAAAACAAAAATATTAATTTGAAAAGATGAATATACCCCTATGTTCACACCAGCATTTTTTATAACACCCAAGATATGGAAACAACCTAAGTTCCATGAATAAATGAATAAGGAGGATGTGGTGTGTGTGTGTCTGTGTGTGTGTCTGTGTGTCTGTGTCTGTGTACAGACAGAAAGGGACACAACAGAATACTACCCGGTCATTGAAAAGAATGAAATCTTGCTATTTGCAACAACATGGATGGACCTTGAGGGTATTAGGCTAAGTGAAATAAGTCAGGAGAAAGACAAGTACTGTATGATTGCAAGCATATATGGAGAACAGATCAGTGTTTACCAGAGGGAAAAAGGATGAGTAGGCAAAAGGGGTGAAGGAGGTCAACTGTAGGGTAATGGGAGGTAACTAGACTTTTAGGGCAATCACTTTGTAGTATATCTAGATGTTGAATTAATAATGCTGTGCACCTGAACCTTATTTAAAAAAAAAAAAGGCTGGAGGTATACTTCTTGATTTCAAACTATATTACAAAGCTATAATAATCAAAACAGTCTATTGGTATAAAAACAGACACATAGACCAATGGAACAGAACTGAGAATCCAGAAATAAATCCATGCATACATGATCAACTAATATTTGATAGGGGAGCCAAGAATACTCAATAGGGAAAGAATGATCTTTTCAATAAATAGTGTTGGAGAAACTGGATGTCCACATGCAAAAGAATGAAATTGGACCCCCATGTTATACCACTCACAAAAACATATCAAAATGGATTAAAGACTTAAATATAAGCTGAAACTATAAAAGTTCTAGAAGATGACATATGGGAAAAAAATCTCCCTGACACTGGTCTTGGTATGATGTTTTAGACATGAATGACATCTAAAGCACAAACAGCAGAAAAAAAATCAGTAAGTGGGAGCACAAACTAAGAAGTTTCTGCATAAACAGTCAACAAAATGAAAAGGCAATCAATGGAATAGAAAATATTTGCAAACCATAAATATGATAAAAGGTTAATATCCAAAATATATAAGGAATTCAGACAACTTAACAGCAAAAAAATAATGTGACTATAAAATGAGCAGAGAACTTCAACAGATATTTTTCCAAAAAAGACACACTAATGGCCAAAAGGTACATGATAACGTGCTCAACATCACTAAACATCAGAGAAATGCAAATCAAAACCACAGTGAAGTATCACCTCACACCTGTTAGAATGGCTATTATTTAATAAAAACAAAACAAAAAAACAGAAACGAGATATGTGTTGGCAAGAATGTGGAGAAAAGAGAGCTCTGTGCAAATGATAGGAATGTAAAGTAGTACAGTCACAATGGAGAACAGTATGGAGGTTCCTAGAAAAATTACAAGTAGAACTATCATATGATCCAGCAATCCTACTTCTGGGTGTACACCTGAAAAACATGAAATCACTATCTCAAAGAGGTATCTACACTCCCATGTTCATTGCAGCATTATTCTCAATAGCCAAAACATGGATACAACCTAAGTGTTCGTCAGTTGGTGAATGGATAAAGAAAACGTGGTATTTATAGCCAATGGAATATTATTCAGTAATAAAAAGGAGGAAGCCTATCACTTGTGATAACATGGATGGAGCTTCAGGGCATTATGCTAAGTAAAATACATCAGACAGAGAAAGAAAAATACTGTATGATATTACTCATATGTGGCATCTAAAAATATTGAACTTACAGAAATAATATTGTCAATGCCAAGGGGAAGGAGAACTGGCAAGATGTTGGTAAAAGGGTACAAACTTTCTGTTATAAAATGACTAAGTTCTGAGAATCTAATGCACCTAGTCAACCATACTGTGTTGTGCACATGAAAGTAGCTGTGAGAGTAGATTTTCAATATTCTCCATAGCAACAACAAAATGGTAATTTTGTGAGGTGAAGGATGCATTACACAACCTCACTGTGGTAAACATTTCACAATATACACATACATCAAATTATCACATTGTACAATTTAACCTTACACAATATTGTATGCCTAGTATATCTCAATAAACTTGGGAAAAATATATGTCAAAAAAAGCTCCCTTGAGCCCTCTTCCCTTTCTTGTCTCTCATGCTACGCTGTAGCCATACTGAACTACTTTTGGCCCCACAGAGTTCCATGCTCTCTCTCCAGGCATGTACACATGCTCCTCCTGCTTGGATATCCTCACTGATATCTCCTTCCCTTCCTCCTCGCTTCCACTTACCCTTTGGATCTCTCAATCAGGTATCATTTTATGGAGGAAGGCTTTTCTCCCTCCCAGACTGAGATAGGCATCCTTCCTTCCATTTTCAAGCTTTAGCATCATAGCACTTATTTTAACATGCTGAGTTGTCTATGTCCCTCACCAGATCATCACCTTCTTGAAAACATGCCTTGCTTAGTTGGTTACTATTTATCTGGCACTAGCACAGAGCTCTAATGTAGAGCAGACATTTAAAATATATTTTCTGGCTAAATGAAGGATTTTTTTTTTTTGTGACTATTGAGTGCTTACAGTAGAGATAGATGGCTTTAAGGAAACAAACACTCAAGTATGTATGCTTAAAATTTTTCAAAGAAAATAAACACAGTATGTTCCTAAAATCCTTATAAACGTCCTGGTACCTCTTTGTCTGATATCATAATTTCATAAGCACCTTGATCCCTCTGACCTAATCTTTTGAATGCATTTTCATTTTTTAAGCAAGCATTTCTAAAGTACAACTGTATTCTTCCACTCTTTTCTGCTATTTTTCTAATTATTTTTTTATTACAAATGCTCTTTGTTCTTTTCTTTACCTTCTTAGAACTATTATCTATTCTTTCCTGGTTACATCTCATATTTCATGCCCAGCTTCTTTGGCTTATCATCTTCCACATTCACTTCTGTGCCATTTTGTATTCAACCAGCATAAAAGAAATGACTTCTTGCACAGAAAAGATGCACACTGCTATATACCACCAACCATTTGCATATAGGTTTGTAATTTAGTAGTCAGCTAATTCCTAATTATTCTGGGATTGATTATTCAGTTGATAGATTACCTAGGTTTCCTCCTTCATTCCCTCTCACTATCCATCTTTTGGCCCTAGCACTTTCATTTTTTCACTAGATAATATGCAGAGATGTACGGCAGCAGTGAAATGCAAATTAATCAACTCTGGTCATTTTGAGCAGCTCTCATAAAAAGATTTGATGGAAGACAATGTTGAAATTATTGGCTCAATATTATTGAAATTATTTGGCTCAACGTTGAAATTATTGGCTCAATTGAGAATTATAAACTGTCCATGAATGTCACTTATCCATGTTATTTCTAGTTACCATTCAGTATGTATGATTGGAAAGAAAATGGGAAGAGGGAAAAAAAACCCCCAAAAGTCAGCGGTAAATGAAAAGTAAGAAAAAGGAGATAGAAGTTATACTACAAAATGGCTCATCCAAAGACTGCCCTGGGTTTGAATTAGTTTCCACTGACTGTACCTCATGATGGGGAAACAATTCAAATCTGCAGACAGATAAGCAAGCATATGATTATTAAGCACACTATAGACTCAAAGACCAACAGGTTGACTATCTGAACTGTTCTGCTTTATCATGGTCTTCTTTGTTCAAGTAGATACAAGTCACTGCAGAGTCCCCGGCCCCCATATGCTCACACAGACATAGACACACAACTGGATGGCATAAAGTTAGTTCTTTCCTAATCTCACAGGAATCTAGAGAGTCAAATTTTAAGAAAATCTACAAGAAAAAACTACTAGTGCTATGAAATCTAAGGCACTTAAGTAAAGCAATAACTAACTTTTCTGTGAAGAACTCAGGGGATGGAGGTTCTCATCCTTAATTCCCTGATAGTGAATGTGAAGCCATCTGCATTTATGCAGGGTCATTCTTGCATAAATGCAATCCTCTGTGTGCAATGTGCCCCTCAATATAATGGCACTCATTAGCGAATGTACAAACATTTCTGTGAATATATTAAAAGGTTTAAGAGAAATTAGCTTTTGTTTGTAATTAGAAAACATCAGTGAAAATGTATTTTATTTCAAGGACTTTTCTGAGTACATTAAAATTAGCAACAAAATAACCTCTATCACACCTCCCAAACTTCTTCATAGAAGTTCAAATCCTTACATTGTCATGCATTGTCTTGTTCCTGCCAAAATCCTTTTGATGTCTGGTGGTAGATTTTTCTAGAGTTATTTTTATACATATATGGCAAGTGTTACTTTGGAGCTGTTCTGCATCTTCAAAGTAAGGTATTGAAAGTTGTACTAATGTTCTTATTTGTGTAATTATTACATTAGTGATGTACAGAAGAAGACAACTGTTGGGTTAAAGACATTTACCTGAAGAGACTGTGTTATCAGGTGGATATAGCATTATTGGAACATCTGATTCCCTATCAGACATTCCAGGAAGATTGGGAACTCCTGTGCAGAACATGTCACTTTACGGTAAAAAGAATATCCCTCTGGCAAAATCACCATATAATTAACATTAATATGGCTCCCACAAAGCCAATTTCTCCCTGGTGGGACTTACATGGCACTTGCTCCATGGGCCTGTGTTGTCCTCATAGGGTTCACACCCAGAATTGGCTTAACCATCAAGGCCTGAGCACGAGACTGAACATGGACAGTAAGAAGGAGAAGAAAACATAGGACAACGGACAGTGATACTTAATCTTTGGAGGATCCTAATGGTAAATACCTAGAATTTCTTCAAAGAAGGAATAGTGATTTTGTGGCAAGATTACTACAAGTTGGGAGCTGAGATAGGTCAAGAAAGACACTTGGGATGGAGGCACATACAACCCCAGGGGTACAGAGCACCAGGAGAGAATCTCAACGAGCAGTAACCAGCAAAGCATTAGTTTGATATTAGTAAGGAAGATGAGGAGGGCTTCCTTGCTAGGGGCCGGTATCTCCGCTATACCTTTGAAAAGTACTGGGGAAAAAACAAGACTCATCTTAATAGGAGAAAATGAGGTTACTGAGTCATGGGAAGGCCTTGGAAATGAAGAGTTAGTACAGCAGAATGGTTAACAGCAGTGACCACCGGACTGCCTGACAACCAGCTCTGCCACTTCTTAGCCATGTGCCCTCAGGCAAGTTACTGACCCTAGCTGGATGTCAGTTTCCTCACCTGAAAACAAGGGTAATAGGGCACCTACTGCTTAGGTTTGTCATGATGTTTAAATGAGGTGAAATATAAACACCTTGAATGGTGCCTTATATATATTCAAAGTTACAGAACTGTATGAGAATAAGGTTCGCTAGAAGGATGAAAACAACAAAACCCAATTAAGACTAAGACTCCTATGGCATATACTATATGCCAGGTATTATTTGAATGGTTTAACGCGTATTGTTCAATGTAATCCTCATAATGACCCTATGAGGTAAGTAGTCCTACAATGTTCCCTTTACAGATGAGGAACGTGAGGCCTCTCTAAAGGTTAAGCAAGGTAGAGAACTAACATCTGGACCCAGGCACTTGATTCTAAAATCTGTGTTCTTAACCAATATGCTAGATTTCTTCTTTATTGTTAAGTAGAGATTTTAGTCATGACCTTTTGGTAAACAGGGGTTTCTATAGGTCTAACTCTTACAGATCTAAGGATATCTGGCAGTATAGTGACCCTTACAAAGCTTCCTGGTCCCTTGTGGATGATGATCAGTTTTTAATCATCAGAGTTAAGGGGAAGACAGTGGTTCTGGATCACTGAGATGGTAGAAAAATGAAAAATCCTGCCTAGTTCTCCTGAGGTATTCAGCCTTGAGACTTGGCTCAGCCTATAAATTGAGAATGGCGATTCCTACATGCTGCAGAAATCTGGGTAGTATTTATAGGATACAAGGGCCCGTGTCTAAGCATGATGCTGGAATACAGCCTTCTCTCTTCTCAACCTAAAGGCTATACTCTGGTGTTTGGTCACAGGATTCGAGTCCCGCCTGCTGGATCCCTCAGGAGAGCTTCACTCAAACACAGGCAGCCACCCACTTCTCCTGACCCACAGCTGCTCCACAGCTCACATTTCCATAGTCTCACCTCCACACCAAGGCCAGCTTGGCTGGGAGTCCCCTCAATGAATGTGATGCTGAGGAATCAGCAAATTCTCTCTCAAAGAGAATGATGCTGCTCTAATATTTGTGGGTACCACTGGAGGGGGCATTTTTCTTTCAGCATTTTTAACTTTGGACAAAGTTCACAAGGCCAGTTCCTATTCAATAGCCAGGGCCTCCTGACTGCTGTGAGATGGGACCAAATCAATGTTGACTCCCTTTCAAGTCATTTGTAAGCACATACAATCCCAGGGGTACAGAGCACCAGGAGGGAAAAACCCGGACTTCTAGGCATCACAGCATTACTAGAAGAAGGCCTTAGGCACTGCATTTCAGGGACTAACTGCAGTAAATTCCTTGCACTCTGAATTGTGTAGAGCAAAACCCCATTTAGAACCAGAAACACTATCTGCCATTCTCATATCTTTTTCCCTTTGTCTTTTCAAATGTGTGGTACTCTTAAAGTAATTGCAAACATGGAATTTTAGAAAGTAATTAAACATTTATGTAATACACCCATATATACATATATACATATACATACACACACACACACTCACACATATACACAGGTATATGTGTGTATACATATTCCCAAGGTAATATATAAGCTCCAAATACCAAGACCTAAGCAAGATTTTATAAAAGTCTGTTGAAGCAGAAAAAGTGGTATTATTAGTCAGTGTATGCTAGAAAACCAAGGATTTTCAACTATATAAACAAATGAAATATTGGGCCTTTCAATATTTCAAGGTCTCTATACTGACAAAATGTTCACAACCTGCCTAGGGCTATAATCTTGCAACTGCTTTAAGCAAAGAGCACTAAATCTACCTCCTAACTGGCTGAAACACACAGAAAAAATTCAGGTGTTTCAGGAAATAGTAAAAATGATTCATTAGATCACTCTTATCAGAAGACATTCTGAACCAGCATCTAAACTTAATATGATGAAACATTTTACATCAGGGGTCCTGCCTATAAGGTTAGGAAAATCAGTCATTAAGTGTCAGGTGCAGAAATAGATTAAATTTGGAATTTTGGCCAAATGCGGTCTTACAACATATAGCTGTAAGAACAATTTTTCTTGGACTGTATTTCCCAAAGAACTACAAACATAAAAACATGAACCACAACAAAAAACTATGCTAATATTATACCACCTGACCAGTTTGTTCAGAAACAGATCTAGCAACATGGCCACGTGAAACAGAAGCTGTAGGTTAGAATGAACAGCATAATTAAATCATCCACTTCACTTGAGGGGTTAGACGGTCCTGCAGGGTAAACAAGCTCAAAGGCAACTGAACAGCCTGCTTTTAAAAATACATATATTTAAAAAGCTTCTGCACGAGTACTCTATAAACTGTTTTCCACTAGTTCCAAGCCATAACACTGGGGGAAAGAATTTGAAAAGTTATATGATTAGCCATTTCAAAAGGGTAGTATTGGAAATAAACACATTTATTTTATCTTTACAAGTGAAATCACTTAATTTTTGTCTTCGCTGTCAATGTTTGAAATGTTGATTCACAATGCTTTGGGAATGGGACAGACTGAAGAACTGTATGTGTGCCCCATAAAGATATGGTCTGCTGTTTTGTAGTTTCATCAAACTTGAAAATAGTCCACATAACTGTGGAAAACATTTTACAAGGGGAAAGTAAAATCAGTGATTTGTAAATCCTCAGTTACACAGAGTTTGATCATGCTCTTTGGTTGGCTAGTAGTTGAAATTGTTCTTCAGAACGGCTACCTGACCCAGCAAAGATGAGAAGAGCAAAATTCATACATAAACATGTTACTAAGTGACTATCACCAGCTACTTGGCCCGGTCCCAATGCAAATGGTCATCTATAATAATACTATTCTATCTCTAAGGATGATTTTATTACTTTTATCTGGATGCAAAAAAAAAAAAACCTTTACTGTATCAAAATAATTTAAATCTTGTTTTAAAACTTTTATAATCAACTTAAATATATGTACACACACACATATTTAGAAAAGACATTTTAAATTGTAAACCAAAAACCCCAAAGTTTCAAAAAGAATAGCAAAATGGTTAAATAAATCATGGTAACTCCATAGGATAGAATATTATATACCCCAAAAAATCATACCTTCAATGATTATTTAGGGATAGATGAGCATGGCCAGTGAAATGGAGGATATCAAACTTTATATACTGTATTATAATTTTTAAATAAAGTATGCACATAGAAAATAATAGCAGGTAACATTAATACCTCAAACATTAACCATCTCTTGATACTGAGATTATGCACAGTCTCTTATACTTTTCTTTATTTTCCAATGAGCATGTAATGCTTAAATCAACCGTGTGTGTGTGTGTGGTTCTTATCTAACATCAGCTTATACTTCTAGCTTAAAATGAAAAGTTTCAAAAACTGAATTGACTGTAGGTTGAGTTCGTTACTACAAGTAATGTCACCTATTTAAATTCCGAGTAAACACCTGAGAGTAATTGGAAACCTAAAGAAGAGGGCAAATGAAGTCTTTTCTAGACCTAAACTGGTAGAGAAAACTACTACTGAAGAAAAGGCCATGTGGATTTCATTCTGATATTCCAAGAAAAAAAAATGTATGCTGAATGTTTTAAAGTTTCATACAAACAATACAAACGTATTTATCTTTAGTTCAAAGCCATTTGTTGAGAAACCCTTAACCACTTTCATCTTGTACAAGTGCTATTCTTTCATAATTTAAAGCTATGATGAAGAAAACTTTATTTTGCTTTTGTTGAATCTAATATTACTCTTCTGTACTTGGAAAACAAAATATTAAATGTAGAGTAAATATAGAGTAAAAGCAAAGCAGCCACCAGGGACAAAGGGATCTCAGTTCTCCTACAGAAAAAAAACAACAACAACAAGAAACCCCATGGGAGCTGTTCCTGAACAGGAAAACTGTTTCTCCTTGTTCGTATACCATGCTCACACATCACCCTAGTTCTGTGCAAGCCTGGAGGTAACAAAGTCAACTTGCTGTTAAGAAAACAAAAAAAACAAAACACACATACACACACACAAACATCTGTGAAAAAATAACTTCTTAGGAATCTATAAACCTCAAAACAGAGTTAAAACAGCACACTCTGGCCAATAATAAATTGTTACTTATAAGAAAGATTTCATAACAAACAGGGACTGAGTATATATAAATTATCTCTAATCTACACCCTGTTAAGTTTAATGAACACTTAAGTACTCCTAATCAGTAATTCACACTTCACGGTAGTTAGCATGTGAAGATCATTATCAAGAGTCCACACTCTAGAGAGGACTAGGTCATACACTTAAAATACCACCAGTATATCTATACCACAGGGTGAGTTAAGTGGCTTAAGCAGTGTTAAAAATATTTAGTAAAATCAGTGATATTTATGAGAAGTGGTTTCCTAGAAAGACTGTACAGGTATCTCTGCCCTTCCATGTGCAAAATATGAACACCCAATAGGTCCACTAGCCAAAGAGCACTCAAGGTCTAGAATTTCTTTTAGCCGTATGCTCCTTTAATGGAGGACCCTATCACCCGAGAAAACTACCACACTATGCTTTGATCTTCTTTAGAAGGAAGCTTTCATTAAAGCTTCTTCTTGGGAGTTGTTTTTTTTTGTTTGTTTGTTTGTTTTTTTACGATTTTATTTATTTGTCAGAGAGAGCACACAAGACTTTCTTTTAATAAGGGGGGAGGGAACCCTGTATCTCCCACTCACCCTCAATTTCTGGTAGTTACTGGTATTCAACAAAAGAGCCTGACAACTACACTATAACCCAGTTCAAGGGTCACCTTCTTTGCTAAGCTTTCTGTCTTCCCCTTTATGCTTCCCACTGTATATGGTAGTGTGTTTATCATATTGAGAAGTATTGACTTTTTGAATTTGTGTCTTTCCCACTGATTATGTGTTTCTTTACACTTTAAAATTTAGAGTAGGGGCCATTTTAACTTCATCCCTCTTACTTCCCAGGATGGTGTTCAATTAATATTTGTAGCTCTAAATTTGACAGAGGCATCATGTTAAACTTGGGTTAAAAAAAAAAAAAAGTAGTGAGGGCTTAGTTTCCCTGGAAGTTCCTGGGAATGTCTCAGATCTTCTTCCATGGGTCTTCTTTTCTTCAGCAGACTCTTCTGGACTGTGGGCATCTTGGATAGGACTCTGCATCCCTGTGCAACTGTCAGAGGGACCCATGTCAGTGGGTGTGCCCGACAATCACCCAGGCAGGCCACATATGACAATAGAGGGAATAAATAAATACGAACGTGACTCTTCTGAGCTATGACAGCCCAGGAAGCCATTGTTTCCTATGAGAGAGCAATGGCTTTGTAGCAATATTAATAAGCAAGATGCAATTATTTGGGACAATTTGGGAGCTATCAAATCTGCCACTCATACACATTTCTCATGCTACATTTTTCCCCAGAAAAAAAAATTGTTTAAACCTTCTGCTCCAATAAGACCCCATAAATTGAAGTTCCTTTAGCCCATTAATTTAACATGAATGTTCTATACCAAAAATAATTTTGAGGAATACTGCTGAGAAAGCTGCCGAGCTAGAGAATGAACACTGCTTCTAGAATAGGATGTCTTATATTATATAAGCTTCATTCTATAAATACATTTGGCAGAAGTGTCATTCTGCATTATTTTTGCTACAATATGTGTTATTCTGAGGATCTGTTATAGTGGGGGCTTGCAGATCTACTATGCTAAAACTTCCATATTGACAGTTACAAGAGAGAAAATAATCTTAATACAAAATAAACTGTCAAATATATATATAGTTTGGTGGTTATATATGCAGTCTTTTTAAAATTAACAAATTATTTTAATTTTAAGATGCTGAAAGTAAGTCTTTCCTGTTCTAAGACTTTGACTTGTTTTTCATTTATTGTTCTGGCAGTCTAAAAAAGGAAACCTAACATTTTCTAACTGATGGACAGCAGTGAATTTTTTTTTTTTTTACTGAAACACCCACACTTAAAACTTCTTGGCTGTCTTTAAGGCAGTGCTTACTGGGTTAGGAAGAAGAAGAGAATATGTCACCTTTACTAAGATGAACATCTGGCTTCTAGAGCCATCAAATGAAGGCAAAAATGTAGGATTTGAAAAATATTTTGTCATATAAAAATTTTCCAGTGAAGAAATTTAGTGGACACAGAGTCTGAAAGCGTTTGTGAATAAAAAAGAAAAACACAACTGAAATTTGGTAGGTGTTTTCACATGTGTGAGTAAGTACAAATCTCAAAGGAAACAGTGTTTTAGACAAAATATAGCTAATAGAGGACATAGAACAATCCAGAATGTTGTGTTTAATTCAAGGAACATCTATCTAGCATCTGTGCAAAAAATTGGAAGAAGCACTAGAGATATAATCTCTTAGGATACATATATTTATCATTATTTACTTCTCTTTAAGTTAGCGAATGATTTTATTCCTACTGCTTTTGCACTACTGTTATGTGAGGCACCCTTCTTTTTCAATGTAAAAATAAACTAAAATAGAGCAAAGCAAAATTATTATTACTTCAGCCATAATTTAGAAAGCTCTAAGAGAGCTCTCAAAGTTTAGCATTTAAAATAATTTACTTGCACAAAAGAACTGAGACATTCAGGGGTGGAACCAAAGAAACTACAGTTTTAAATAAGCCCAGGAGGGGACTGTAACATAGGGACTGTGAGAACCACCACTAGAAATATGCCACCCTAAAAACTGTAACAGCACCTACGTATTCTTTTCCAACAAAACTCTGCTGTAAGGAGTGGTGTGTTGGAAAATGTTCAACAGTGGACTCTCAGTGGGATGGGCTAATATTAATTTGTAGTGTCTGCCTATTTCCATGGTGTAAATATCCCCAGTGTGGCCAGTTTCAAGCTACCAACATGAAATCACTAAACATGGAGATGGGGAAGATATGCTCAGTAGCACTCCATTAGGTCCACCATATGTAATAGTCAAATGTACTCAAAAGAGATAGAAAGTGAGGTTTTAAGGACTTATTCTTTCCTTTTTAGTTCAGTTGATATTTAAGTTTATAAAATATAACTTTTAAAGATGGGTGTTTTAACAACCATTCACAAAATTTCTGAAAATTTTAATAATTGGCTCCCACAAGCCAGTTCAAGACAGCTCTGGCACATATTGTCTATAAGAGTCCTTATTTTGTCTATTTAGCATCAGTTTGATACATAAGTAATAAAGAGAAAGATTCCACTATTTGCCTTATAGCTGTTTCTATATGCCAACACAACTGAATTGAAATTATTTTTTAAATATAATGACTGTAATAAATTTTCCTTTTATTCAAACTTCTTCAACATCTGAAAGATACAGTGTTACCACATATACATCATGGTGGAGGCAAAGCAAATTTGGGTCCCCAGGGTCTGTCTTTACTAAACTTGAACACTGGAGGTTCAGTTACTGAGAAGCGCATGACTTGGAATGAGGTATGGCAGGGGTAATATGGTACTACTATCTCATGGGCATTTTTGGTCATGTGTTAATTAATGTATGCAACTAGTTCTTAAACTCTCAACAGTATATGTAGTAAAATAGTCTACAGTGTACACACAGTGGCATTTTGGGAATAGCCTGATGGCTTATTTAAGACTTCCCAACTTCTAAGTAAGAAAACACTGTTTAAGAGGTATATTATCACTTCTCAAGGCCATAGAACACCATAAAATGTTACTGAATAAATGTTACTCAAGTGATCTACAAGAGTTGATGTTTCTTTGTTTTCCTGGCAGGATCCTATGCGTTAGCTGTCCATGGGCTGTGGTAAAGTCAATAATTGCTACTGCTCTTTCTACAGTAAGAAAAACAGAAAAATAGAGTTCCTAGAGAACTTTCTACCCACGATGTTAATAGTAGACCTGGACTTACAAGTCCATTTATTTTTTTCTTTAAACTGCAGGCTGGCTATAAAACAAATACATGAAATGGCCATTTCCCAAAAGCTTTTTAGCTTGGATACTACCAAGAATATATCCTCTAATTCCAATTAAATAAAATCAGTAGGTCATGTTTTTGTACTTTTTGTACTGTCTTGAAAGTCGTCTTTGACACACAAGCTATTTATCTGGCTGGTGTAATAAGAATTTCCTGAGCAAGTGCTGAGATCCCCTTGTTCCTTTCTCTGCTTTATTATAATAAAGTGTTTTGCACCAAAGCTTCAGAAACAAGGCTGATCCAAATCAGCACTCAGAAAATTAAGTGTACCATTCAATTCCTATAACTGAATTAGAAACTGACTCTCTGGGTTATCTTCCTATATATTAGGTGGAAAAAGGGTATTGTGTTAAAAAAAAAAAAGTCAAATATTATGGCTTACACTAATGTTGAAAAGAGAATTGAGAAGTCGCCATTGACAAAATTAAGAAAGTATTACTTAAGAAAATCATTTCCCAGTATCTCTATCTATCTGCAAATGTTGTAGAACTAACTCCCATGTAGACATCAAGAGTATATTCATGGGTGAACGTCTGGAATCCTATTGATTTGAACCACTACCACCTCTCCTTTCACAACCCTTTAGGCACACAACCCTGCCTACCCTGACAGTGTCTCCCCATTGCCACTGCCCCTTCCCTGCTGCCAATTCTACTCCATATCCATTCCCACTGTGGTTTGTTCTCGATCAGGAGTTAATTACTTCTTGAGAAAGTGTCAGCTGATCTAAAAAAATCTACAAGTCTTACCTTAAAATTTCTCTGCATTTAAACAAGAGACTTTTACTTACTTAAATTCAAAAGTGTATAGTACTGACCCACAATTATATGGTCAACTAATCTTTGGCAAAGCAGTAAAGAATATCCAATGGAAAAAAGACAGTCTCTTCAACAAATGGTGTTGGGAAAACTGGACAGCCACATGCAGAAGAATGAAACTGGACCACTTTCTTACACCATACACAAAAATAAATTAAAAATGGATGAAAGACCTAAATGTGAGACAGGAAACCATCGAAATTCTAGAGGAGAACACAGACAGAAATCTCTTTGACCTTAGCCATAGAAACTTATTAGACACACCACCAGAGGCAAGGGAAACAAAAGCAAAAATGAACTATTGGGACTTCATCAAGATAAAAGGCTTCTGCACAGTGAAGCAAATAATCAACAAAACTAGAGGCAGCCTAGGGAATGGGAGCAGATACTTGCAAATGACATATCTGATAAAGGGTTAGTATCCAAAATCTATAAAGAACTTATCAAACTCAACACCCACAAAACAAAATCCAGTTAAGAAAAGGGCAAAAGACATGAATAGACATTTCTCCAAAGAAGACATCCAGATGGCTAACAGACACATGAAAAGATGCTCAACATCACTCATCATCAGGGAAATATAAATCAAAAGCACAATGATATACCACTCACACCTGTCAGAATGGCTAAAATTAACAACACAGGTAACAACAGATGTTGGTGAGGATGCAGAGATAGGGGCACCCTCTTACACTGTTGGTGGGAATGCAAACTGGTGCGGCCACTCTGGAAAACAGTATGGATGTTCCTCAGAAAGTTAAAAATAGAACTACCCTATGATCCAGCAATTGCACTACTAGGTATTTACCCATAGAATATAAAAATATTGATTCAAAGGGGCACATGCACCCCAATGTTTATAGCAGCATTATCAACAATAACCAAATTATGAAAGGAGTCCAAATGTTCATCAAATGATGAATGGATAAAGAAGATGTGGCGTGTATATACACATACACACACACGTGCGTGCACGTACACACATATATAGTGGACTATTACTCAGACATCAAAAAGAATGGTATCCTGCCATTTGCAATGAATTGATAGAGTTCAAGTGTATTATGCTAAGTGAAATAAGTCAGAGAAAGACAAATACCGTATGATTTCACTCATATGTGTAATTTAAGAAACAAAACAGATGAATATAGGGGAAAGAAGAAAGAAAGAGAGGGAAGCAAACCATAAGAGACTATTAACTATAGAGAACACACTGAGGGTTGTTGGAGCGGAGGTGGGCAGGGGATGGGTTAAACAGGGGATGGACATTAAGGAGGGCACTTGTTGTGATGAACAGTGGATGTTTTATCTAAGTGATGAATTACTAAATTCTACTCCTGAAACAAATATTACACTATATGTTAACGAACTATAATTTAAATAAAAACTTCAAAGTAAAAAGAAACTAAGTTAACTGTTTAAAAAAATTTGTATCGTATCTCAGTTAAAGAAGGAGTGTGTCTTCACCAAACCACTAGCTCCCCATAGCATAGGGTCAGAGTGCCAGCATTCTCTCTCTGAGTCCCTGCCTCTTCGTGATTTGCATCCATTGTCTCTTGAATTTAGAAGATGCATGATACGGTAGTTTTACTAGTGTGGGCTTATTATTGGCTAATGCCTACTTTTCACTAGGAGACTAAGAAGTTTGGAGTTAAGGTTTTATACATATGTACCACTTGTTAACCTTGTAAAATATAATTATGGATTATAATTTTACAAGAACTCATGGATCAGTAAAGAGGCTTTGAGTTATTTATACCATGTTTGACATTAATAGGGGGCAAATGAAAAATATGCACATTTTCCTTAGTAATGTATTTGATCTCATGCTACATAAAATCATCCATTTATTAAATCAACAGTTGAAGAACTATGCCCCTTTCTCTTCTCAAATACTGTAGAACATCTATAGTCACTATACCAAGTAAAAATTCTCAGCACAGTGCAACATGTCTTATTCTATATATTGTATATATTATTGGAATTTTAAAAATAATTTTAAAATGAATTAAATGCATTGATTTGCCCTTAAGTACATTAAAATGTATTTTCCAACTTCAAGATGTCATAAAATAAATTACTGAATTTTAATTTGCCATTATAGAATTATCATTTGGTTATCAATAATACCAAATATCTACTCAATTCATTATTTCTAAGATAAAGACAATTTATAATTTATCCCAAGAAAACCATGCATAGAATATGTTCTTAAAATGAACCAAAATATTCATTTTCCACATTCAAATATAATTTAGGCAAGATATAAATGGAACTTATCTGACAACATGTTATGAATTGTCAAAAATCTTCATCCAAAACAAAACAGACCTGTATGAAATATTAACAATAGCCTACGCCTGAAATAAAACTTTAAAGAGATAATTATAAGGGAAGTCAGCCTATCTAATTATACTTATTTTAATAACAAAAAGTACATATAAAGTTTCATTATAATTATATACTAAGGTGGTATGCTATATAGCCCTTAAACTTCTTTGAAAAATAGGCAATAGAAATCAAATTCTCTCTTCCAATAAAGGAGAATAATCACTTTATTCAATTAATTTAAAGCCTTCTCCTTGAATATAAAGTAGGAAAAGATTAGCTTGTTATCCCAGTTTCTTCCTAACCTAGTTGCCGGTAAAAGAAATGAGACTTGAAGATTAACTTAGCCACTGGCTGAGTCAGCCCTATTAGTGCGTGGAATGGGGTATGATCTAGTCCAGGGCAGCTCCCTTCAGCCTTGCTTCAATAGGACTCCCTAGCCATCTCTAGCCTTTAAATCCAGACATACACAAAAAAGAGATTCGGAGACATTCACTGGGCTTATAATTTATGACTGCAAACATATTTTAAGCCTAAGGTGGACAAGGTACAATTTCAATCCTCAGGAAGATTATATTTTCAAAGACAGGCAATGCACATCACTACTTTAAATTAGAATTAACAGTAGGGGGAAAATCAAACAGGATAAGAGGATAACCTGCCATGTGATTCTGACAGTTTTAGGAGGTTTTACATTAGCATTTCCAATTTGACAGCTTCCTTTTCTGACAATATGTTGTTTGCTTAAATGTGTTAGTGCAACCTAGCTGGGGAGGGAGAACAGATGGAAAGGCACCTGTATGAACCACGTAAGCCCTTTTCAAAACTTTGTTTTTTATACTGTATTGATAGTCTTTAAGGAAATTGCACACAGTATTCCCTTTATGGCATGTTTATTTGCACATATTCAGTCCCTTCAATTAAAAAAATATATGTAACTGAATTTTGTTAATACCCACAAGAACCTCAAACTTAAAGTAGGCAATTACTATGTGCCAGGCACTGCACTAGCTATGTCCGTATGAATTTGTTTCAGAGCTCTAGATCCTCTAGCAACTCCTGGTTTAGGCCAGCATTCAGTCTTCAGGTATGTATAAAACTACTACCTGCCGTGGATAGAAAGAGTGGCTACGTGGTATTTGCAGTAGTGTGGGAAGTTATTGCCTCCTTGTACTAAGAGAAGAGGTTCAAAGAGGAGGGATATAGAAAAAACAGCAAACACCCTGAAAATAAAGCTTCAGAAAGGACCAGAAGCTCCAGTGAAGATAAATAAATTTTAGCACGTAGTTTCTAGTCATGAAAGAGTAAGAAATAAGGGATAATGTAACTTTTCCTGGAGGATATAGGCTGGAGATGGGAGCTCTTGAATACACTGCCATCAGAGCAGGGACAGGGACTATGACAGGGGTAGATGGCGACAAGTTTCCTTGTTCTCTGTCTCAGGTCTAATGAGCTTAAACCCAGCTCCCAGGAACATGCAAAACAGGGAGAGCTGTAATATGCTATAACTCTGGAACAAATATTTTCCTCCCAAGGATCTTAATGAGTCATGAGTACAACAATCAAGGAATTACTCTCCAATTTGCCTTTCCCTTGGGTAACTTACCTTCTAGGTAACAGGACTAGAACAAGTATTATGTCTCTGTGATACAATTCTTAAAGGCCTTCAATGTTATAGTTAATGAATTAAATATGTGACAGCAAAACCTCTGGGCATCTTCAGCAATGGAAAGATCTTATTTCACCTTTGTAAGTGTCTGGACATACGGGCTCAAAACTCATGACACACAAAAACTTGTGTGTTTGACCTTTTAAAATCATGTAACTTTTCCATCTTCTTGCAGCATCCACCATCACACTGAATGAATATCATCTCTCCCTACTGCTCCACATTTAATCTGTAGTCAAGACTTTTCATTTTTTAAATGATTCTTGATTCCACCTCTATCTACCATGAGACCATCATCTCTGAACTGGGCTACTGCCAAATCTACCTAAAGGCTCCATTAGCATTTATATGTACTTTATTTCCCTCTAATCTGTTCTCTGTGATTTCATCAGAGAGATCTTTAAAAAATGTAAACCTGCTTATGCCATATCCCTACTTAAGACTCTTGAAAGACTTGTCATTGTCCTAAAATAAAAGCAAAACCCTGTAACAAGGTTTCCAGTCCACACACTGGTCCTCCTATTTGGCTGCACATTGAAATCACTTGGCAAGTTTAAAAAAAACCCCTGATCCCTGGGCTCCACCCTCAGAGATGATGATGTAATTGGTCTGAGGTGAGGCTGGGCAGCCAGATTTTTTAAAGTTCCACTGACAGCCACCTCTGCCACCAGGGCTAGAATCAGTGGTTGAGAGCTGCACCATCCAATATGGAAGCCGTTTGCCACGTGTGGCCATTATGCATTTGAAGTGTGGCTAGTCTGAATACAGACATGCTGTTACTGTAAAATGTACACTAGGTTTTAAAGACTTCGTATGCAAAAGAGTAAAATATCTCAAATCTTTTTACATATCAAAATGATAATATTTTGGAAATATGTGTTAATTAAAACAATATGAAAATAAATTTTGTTTCACTTCTTAATGTGGCTAATGGAAACTTTTAAATTACGTATGTGGCTCCCAATACTTTTCTATCAGACAGCATTACTGTAGAGCCTTACCCAGCACCACATTCCCACTTCTTCTGCTTTACCCGGGCCTTTTCTTAGCTTCTGACACTCATTTTGTTCCTTCCACCACAAGGTCTTTGCCCTCTGGCTGGGTTGCATTCTTTCCCTTCTTTTTTTTTTTTTTTTGCTAACTCCAAGTTATCCTTCAGATCTCACGTGAAGAAGTAATAGGCCACATCCCTTTACAATGGGCAAACGCACACACACACACACACACATTTCTGAGACCACATAGTGTCCATTTCTGCCGTAGTAAGCCCTGGGAAAACAGAGGTTAATATCTGCTTTGGCATAATGACTAGATTTATATATCTGCTTAAAAAAATGCCCTAATAGGGGCACCAGGGTGGCTCAGTCAGTTGAGCGTCTGCCTCTGGCTCGGGTCGTGATCTCCAGGTCTGGGGATTGAGTCCCACATTGGGCTCCTTGCTCAGCGGGGAATCTGCTTCTCCCTCTGGCCCTCCCCACTCTCGTGCTCTCTCTCTCTCTCTCCCTCTCTCAAATAAATAAAATCTTTAAAAAAAAATGCCCTAACACCAAAATAAGCAGCATAGAAATAGCCATATTAGATACACTGAATCTTATAAAACATTTGTCCACACACCACAAAGTCATTTGGGTGTATGCATACACACACACAAAAAATGTATAATAAACTTTAGATAACTTTTTGGTCTGGGATACACACACACACACGTGCATGTATGTGTATATGTATATATTCTCTACCTCCTCCTATAGTGATACTCTGGGAGTGTAAGTTAATTTTGTATTATGTGTGTGTGTGTGTGTATATATATATATATGTACACACACATACACATATGTATACACATTTATATATAGACTTATATGTATATATATGTGTTCTTAATGCTATTTTTCCTATTTTAATATGTTATTGCTAAAATCTAACCATGGGGATAAAAATCTGCTTTTAGTGAGGCAAAAAGGAACTATATTATTTGTAAAGATGCTAAAGAAAAACACTATTTTCTATATGAAAAGAAGGAAATATCTCAGAATGCTGCTCAATTCTTCAGAATGTCTGTAACCATTTCTAAGTGAAAAACACATAGTTCTCCAACATTTTAGTAAATAATTCCTTTCTCTTTGCCTGAGCAAAATATGCTCATGAATAACCTCAGTCTACATTCTTTTTTAGTGCAAACCATTGGTTGGCTTTGTAGTTTACTACCAAATATATATATATATATATGGTAGTAATTATTAATGACATATATATGTCAATGTTTTAACAGTTACAACATAAATATAAAACAAAATAAAGCATTATCCTTATACTTTCATGAGACATGCTACATTGTGGAAGAGTTACTATGGTCAATACTTTAGATGGTTAATTCAAATCATCTTGATATCCTCTATTGTTAGAGAAAGGGCATTTTAAAAAGTCTAATTTTATTACAATTTAAATACATAATAATGGTATTCAATGCAAAAAGAGGCTTAAAGAAAAGTTCATATGACCCTCATTCCCCAGCCTTACTCTACAACCAAGCTGAGCCCCAGTCAACTCATTCTTGGATCCTTATCATTGCAAAGTGGGTCTCATGAGGGAGGCCAATGGGATGGGAGGACTTTTTCTTTCCAACCTGCCCACTCGCTAAGATCCAGCTTTTCCTATTTTAAGAGTACATGATGTAACTCCTAAGATGGTGATCAAGCCAATTAAACTAAAGTACATGGTTCATTGACTTAGCTGGAGAAATACTTTGTCCTGTGTAATCTCAAATAACTGATTTTAAATTTTCTTTTGAAAATTAACCTTTCAACATTTTTCATTAAACATGATTCAACTCACTATGATGATTTAAATTAGAGGTCAGCGAACTTTTTCTGTGAAGAGCCAGAGAGTAAATATTTTAGGTTTTGTGGGCCATACAGTCTGTTGCCAACATTCATCTCTGTCACTATGGCATGAAAGCAGCCAGAGACAAGACATCCATGAATGAGCACGGCTGTGTTTCAATATAACTTTACGTCAAAGTAAGTGGCGGGCCAGATTTGACCTGTCAGCTGTTGGTGACCAGCCGGAGTTAGATGAAAAAAAAGTAAATGGCTCTAAACGATTAACCATGGAGTCATCAAAAGTAAACTAGGCCAACACTCCCCAGTTGAAATTTTATTGTAATACTTTTGTTCTTTGAGGTCGATACTTTTTCTTCCTGTAACTGAGTGTTGCTTTGCAGTTTACATAATTGCCTATTTACCTGATGACTTCTTATAAGAACCATGCAAGGTAGCTCTTACTGCTTCCCACTTAATAATTGAAGAAACTGAGGTCAGCTATATGAAATTACTCTAAGATCATACAGGTATAAAAAGCAGAGCTGGAAGTCACATGGTTCTATATTTAAGCTAGTGTGTATGTGCATGCACATGCATTTCCCTACTAGAGATCACGGATAGGTTTGAAAATTGTAATTATTATTTCCGTGTTAAAGTCATAATGCCTTTTTAGTAGGATACTAAAAACATATTTGTAGTATATTTTCTGAACCATGACATCAGAAGTTATATTTAATCAGAAATAAATCAACTATAATTTGCCACTAATTTCATAATCTTTTTTTTAAGATTTTGTTTTTTTATTTGAGAGAGAGAGAAAGAACAGGAGTGGGGTGCAGGAAGAGGGACAGAGGGAGAGACAGGAAGAGGCCCCATTGAGCAGGGAGCCCAACACAGGGTTTGATCCCAGGACCCTGGGATGAAGACCTGAGCTGAAGGGCAGGCACTTAACTGACTGAGCCACCCAGGCGCCCCTCATAATATATTCCTTTTAGAGCAACAGATTCAGATATAAGTAAATTTTGGTGTTAAGGTTATAAGTTAAAACATTTAATAATGGAAAATAGTGCAACAAAACAACTTTACTCTGACCTGTAACACTTGTTTGTTCCACGTAATTTGTCAGCTGCACATTGATGTCTCTTTTTTCTTATGTTTATATCTACTTTTTCAAAATACTTTCAGTTCCTCGAGAGAGAAGAGAGGTTATCTTAAGTGTCTCTCACATTTTCCACAAGGCAGCCCAGAACTTGGCATATAATAGATGTACCATAAGTCCATTTATAAATGAAATTAAGGAATTCAGAAAAATGATACTTATTAGATTGTAATATTTTTGTATATTGAGTACAAATATGTCCTTTTAAACTAACATACGTTTCCATATTTGCTCAAATATTCTATGATGGAACTAGGCGCATAAAGGGAAAATAATTGTTTTAGTATATTGTTCCTAAAATTATTTTTCTAATAAACTGCATAAAATATAACACATGGTTACTTGAATCTAAATATATATCTTGTCATAGAAAACAGATCAGATGGAATTTTCAGACATTTAAATGCTAGCAAACATTATAATTTGCAGGAGTATTATTTCTCTGGAGACTATGAGAGTTCAAATACGATCTATCTTTTTACAGAGTAAAGATGCTAAAAATAGCATGGGCTTAAGCTGGGCCAGTTTTGTGAAATTGCTATCACTTCACTGGAAAATGCCGGAAATGAAAGCAGTCTGTTCTGGGGGGCCTCCTGTAGATGATGGATTGGCACTCACACACCAGCCCTTCAGTGCCCTTACAACAAAGGCCTTTTACGGTTTATGGTTAAACTTAACACTAAGTATAATCTAAATATACGACACCTCATTGTACTTGCATTACAGTATGCAAATATAAATAAAGTTACCACAAATTGGTGAACAATTAATGAGATTCATTGCAGGGATATTTCATCACTGAATGCTATTTTCCTGCCAACTGAGACATAATGTATTTAATTCTAAATGACACCACCTGCTCCCACCTCTAAGTGAAATGAAAAAGCTGCCAAAGGGCATGTTGGGAATTAACTTGCAGGTTTCCTTTTAATCAGGCATTTCTCCATAATACTGAAAGCCAAAAACATAACGTAATGAAAAATAACACAGCTTTGTAAGTCGATAGTTGAATTTGGAGTGCTTGTTAAATAAAAGAAACTCAGGATATACAGCATGATATTCCACAACAACAGTATTCTTCTCTTGCTGTGAAATTACTTTCTTACTCTAACGTAGAAAAAGAAAAAAGATGTGTAATAAAATACGGTATTATCTGACATGACACCAATATGAGGTGACTTAAGTAAGCGAAGAAAGTGAAGTGAATGTTTTCATTTGTCATAGTTACCATGACAGTGACAACTGTGAACTCAGAGGGTCTTTTATCGGAGGATTTGAAAGTGCTTCCTTAACATTAATTGATAACATTTCAATACATAATCCCCAGTGAAGCATCAATGGCTTATCAGGCACATTTTCCAAACAAGTAAAATGACTTAGAGTACGGACAGGTACTTTTCTAAGAACCTTGCAGTACCTTACTTATAACTTTTCTCTTGATTTTTAGTCCTCTCTCCTGAGCAACAGTACTGGTCACCTTGAAGACTGGAGGGTGGCAGAAGACACACACACTTGCTTTACACCCATTTATTACCTAGGGAGCCTGTGAAATGAGGATTCATTTTCAGAACTCAAGTTGCTAAGGACGAACTTAGAACTAGGCAGTATAAAATCTGCCAAATGATTTTCCCATTAAGTCCTGTTTTCATCCTCAGAAGTCTCAAAATGGTGCCCTAATTAAAAAGTGATGTCAAAATCACATTTGAACTGCTCATGTTTGTAAAATAATTTTGAAAAGTGCTAAACTGAAACAAAGTGATTCATATAGAAATATGCACTCTCCCATTCGTTCAGCAGTCACTCACTCACTCAAAACATTTTCCTCAGTTCCCTCTATATGCCAGGATCTAGGTGCTAGGAATAGGTCAATGAATGAGACGGCCAAAACCCTTGCCCTCATGGAGCTTACAGTCTGATGAAAAGATAGAAGATAAATGTCTAATGGCAGAATGCCATGAAGAACAGTAAAGAAGGTAAAGAGAATGGGGTAGGAGATTTTACAGAGTAATTAGAGCAGGTTTCTCTGAGGAGAGGACATTTGAACAGGAATCTGGATAAGGTGAGGAAAGAGATCAAGCAAATACTGATTACACTGCATGCCTTCCCTTCTTGCCTGCTCAAGGACTTTGCTCCTGCAGGTGTCCACCCCCCATCATTATTTAGTCCACTTTCTACTTTTTTCCTCACCAGCATACAAATATGTTCTAACATATTCCATCCTAAAAATAATAAAATGCATAAATACTTATTTTATATTTGACCTCATATCTTCCTCTAAAATCCATCCCACTCCATTAATCTATTTCCCTTTACAGCCAAAGTCCTCCAAATAGTTGTCTATACCCAAAGTCTTTTTTCCTTCCCATTTGTTCTCAAACCCACATGGAACTGGTTTTGAGCTTCACCACTCAAGGAAATAGCTTTTCAAAGTCATCAGTAACCTTCATATTGCCAAAGTCAATTCTCAGTCTACATCTTCCAACAGCACTTGACACAGTGGATTCTTCTTGAAATATATTCTCTTGGTTTTGAGCACACCACTCTCTTGGCAGCAGTGGCTACCCATCTCAGTCTTCTTCGCTGGTTCCTTCTGATCATCCTAACACAAATCATGGAAGTGTTTTGGGCCTCCATCCTTGCACCTTCCCTTCCCTATCTACACTCACCCTGACTCATCCAGGTGATGCTTTTCAACTGATAGAGGACTTCCAAATGTACCTGGAGCACAGAACCTTTCCAGATTCACATATCCAACTGCTTACTTGACATCTCCACTTAGTTGTCTAATAGCTATCACAAATAAAATGTCTCAAATCTAATTCTTAATTTTGCATTCTCACACACACTTGGTCTTCCTCAGTGTGGAAAATATGGCTGCCACAACATCATCCATCCCATGTGCTCTTCTTGCAATGTGACTTTGACATGTCCTCCATTGAGTGGTAATGTGTCTCTCTCCCTTCAATCTGGGTGTACCTTTGTGATTGCCTTGTCCAATAAAGTATGGAGGAAGTGATGTGATTTTTAAGACTAGATCATGAAAATTCCATGAACTTCCACTTGGTTCTCTGGGGTCCCTCACTCTCAGAACTTACCTGCTGTGCTATGTAAAAGCCTAAACTGGCCCACATGGAAAGAGTACCCAGAGAGGTCATGTGTAGGTGTTCCTGCTAACAACAAAGCTAAGGTCCCAACCCAAAGATAGTATCAATTGCTAGACAAGTGAATGAAGATTGATTCCAGACAATTCCAGTTCTCCACTGTTGAGTCAACTCTAGGCTTTAAATCTTCCCAAATGAGGCTTCAGGTATTGTAGAAGAGAGACAGGGCTCCCCTATACCTTGTTTGAACCCAACCCATTGAACCTGTGAGCAAAATAATGTGGATCTTTTTATGCCACTAAGTTTAGTACAACAATAGTAACTGGAATGGATTTACCAGTTGCTCAGGACAAAACTCTGAGACTCACCTTTAATTTTTTCCTTTCTCTCATAAACACATTTAATCTATCAGCAAACCCTGCAAAAATGAGCTCTTCCTTTGAAATACATCTAAGATCTATGACTTCACACTACTCTCTCTTGTTTGGACTATTACGGTAGCCTTGTAACTAAGTCTTGCTTCTCCCTTCCCTCTCATACTATCTATCCTCCACATGATATAAAGAATATTCTTCTAAAAATATATCATGTCACTTCAACGTTCAAAACCCTCCAATGGCATTCTCTGTGATACAGCTTAAAAGCTAAAGTCCTTATGGCCTATGTGGCACTTGATGATCTGGGTCTCTAGCAACTTGCTAAGCTTATTCTTCTCCACTCTCCCTGCCTTGTAACCTAGAATGCAACAAGCAATGGCCTCCTTGCTCTTCCTTAAAAACATCTGGCACACTCATGCCTCAGGGCCTTTATACTTGCTGTTTCTTCTGCCTGGAATATGCTTCCCCCAAATAGCCATGTGACCACTTGCTCATTTCTCCCAGGTTCTGGGGTCAAAAGTCACCTTATCAAAAAGGTCTTCCTCAAGCAATATGCATAAAATAGCATACCACATACCCATCATTCTCTATTCTTATGCTGACTTACCATCACCTGAATGATTATACATTTGATTTTTTGCTTATGGTCTCTCTCCTATAGGAGGAAAGCTTCCTGAGTACAAAAACTTTGTCTTGTTGCAAGTTTTCATCCCCAGAACTACGATGGTCCCTAGTGATAACAGAACTTAATAAAAATTGCATGTTGTTAAGTACCATTCCAAGCAAAGGGAAGATCAAGTATAAAGGCCCTGAAATAGGAACCAGCTTGACTTGCTTAAGAAACAGTGTGACCAGGACAGAGTGTGCATGGGGGAGAGCAAATCAGGTGAGGCAGCAGCAGAAGTCAAAGACCAGAACACATAGGTCCTTATAAGGCTGTGGCAAGAACCAAGGGGAAAAAACTGAAGGGCAGTGATGTGATCTCATTGACATTTTAAAAATCTAACTCTAGATGTCTGTGGAAGATACCCTGTATGAAGGCTAAGAGAAGAACTATTAGGGAGATCAGTTCAGATGGTTCTACAGTAATTCAGACAAGCAGGATATGATGGTGGCTTGGACTGTGATGGTAATGACAAAGAGCTCCTAGGTGGTCAGACACAGGATGTATTTTGAAAGCAGAGCTGAACAGACCTGTAGTTTAGATATAAGATGATGAAAGCAATCAGAGAGTTTTGGCCTTAGCAAATGGCTAAACCATGGTACTGTTTTAGCAGATGTTTTACTTTAAACAAGGGTCCTGGGGCACCTGGGTGGCTCAGTCGGTAAGCATCTGCCTTCAGTTCAGGTCATGGTCCCAGGGTCCTGGGATCGAGCCCCGCATAGAGCTTCCTGCTAAGCCTCTCCCTCTCCCACTCCCCCTGCTTGTGTTCCCTCTCTCACTTTGTCTCTGTCAAATAAATAAATAAATAAAATCTTTAAAAAATAAAATAAAATAAACAAGGGTCCTATTTCCATAAGATGAATTCAGAGGTGGCAATCAAGTCTCAAAGCCATGTTCAATTGTATGATGGTTTAGATAAACAGAAGTTCTGAGAACCAATGGGTAAATACTTTGATTCTCAGAAAGCCCTAGACATGGTACCTAAACTGGAATAAAATACACCAAGAGGTTAACAGTGACACCCTCACATAATGGAGACCCATGTATGCCATTGCCTTGGAGAAGCACCCCCAAAACCTGCATGCATAGATGGCCTAAAATAACAAAGACTAACAGACTTGGTATCTGACAGGCAAGTCATCCAGAAAATTCCACAAAGACTTTTCTGCCCATGGAGACATAGCCCTTCAGAACATTTACAGATGCTCCAGGAAAAAAACATTACACTAAAGCCCCAATATGAAACTACTCATATAAAGAATTAAGTACTTACACATCTTTCTCCCAACATGCACATAAAAGAAAACAAATTTGTAGGACAGCTGCTGACAAGGGCTAAAAAGGAATGTAAAATATTGAACCATGTATAAGAAGTATAGCTCTGTAGGGAGCAGCCATTAAATGGGCTCCAGTGACTTGGCACTATCTGAGCAGAAAAAGTAAGCTTGCCCAAATAGCTCTTCTCTTCCATAAACTATTAAGACTTTTAACATATTTGTCATTCAGTTCCCTGAAAATATTTTGGCAGTCATTTTTCTTCCTCTCTTCTCCAAAAGTAGAAATGAAAACTATTATTGTGCTATCTTTAGTGATAATTATTCTGATAAATATATATATACATTTTTTTTTTTAATATTGACCCTCTGGACTTTCTTTGTCCTAGCTATTCTTGAATTTTTCAGTGGCCAAAAAAAAAAAATAAAATGATTTTCTTCTCTTAGTCTGGAACCAACTGGGAGATAGACAAGAGAATCAAATGTTAGCTTTATTACTGATAAAGCTGATCAAAGAATGTGGCTTACAGGGGCAACCACAGTGAGCCCTCTAACACCTTCTAATACCCTTGAATTGGACAGTTGCCAGCAATACTGATAGCTGCCAGCCACTCAGGGGAGATCCGGTCCTAAAAGCTCACTGATAGAGAATGTCGGTCTCAGAGAGAGGAAGAAGCCTAAAGGAGCCCATCTGCACATAATCATTTCTTTCTGCCAAACTCAACCCTGGAAGGAGGAAATAATGAGGTGGAGAGAAGCAGACATCTTCCTCCCATGCTTTCCTCTCCTGGAGAATGGAATGGAAATTACCCTCCTCCATGAAAACATGAAGAGTTAGGAATAAATGTTCCTCCATCTGACCCTCCTAAATTAGACAAGGGAACTAAATTTTATCTTTAATTTTGGAGCTGGATTTAAAACAAAAAACAAAAAATCTTCTACAGTTATTTTCTGCTTTCATTATTTCTGACGTACATGAATGAGGTGGTTGGTGGCTACTGGGCGTAGATGCAGAAGGAGAGGTTTGAAATCTACTCCCTCCATCTCTAGCTTATGGAATTAAGCAAAAACCTTTTTGTTTGTTTTATCTGAAAAGTGCTGTACTATCCGCTAGGGTTTTAATAGAACCAAATGGAAGCAAATTTGAAGGGCTTGGCATATGAGTGCTGAATTAATGCCATCTTCTTTTTTCTAAGCCTGATTCAAGACTAGTATAGGAATTAACATTTGTTTTGAATAAAACTTCACAACTTTGCCACTTGGTTGATCGTAACAGTCACTGGGACTAAATCTCAGGTTTATCAGGTCTTGTTTTTCAGTACTGATTGAAGATTCCTTTCTAAAAACAACAACAAGAAACTTCCATTGTTCTCACCCATTGCTTAAATTCTATGAAATACACACACACACACACATATATATCATTTAAGACATCAATCTTCAAAACATTACACACACAACAAAACAAAAATGCCACCACAAAACAAATATCCCCAGATCCTGACAACTCTACCACAGTGCATGAACATGGCTAACGTCACCTTGGGGTAAAGTGCTTTCCAGGTTTACTTAGTAGGGCATGTGGAAAGCATCAGATGTTTTGATCATGAGATGAAGATCCTTTAGAATCATATATATTAATAGCTAAAAAGAATTTTAGTATACTTCCAACCCCTTTATTTTAAAAATATCTCAAAACCAAGATAAAGAAAGGTTAAATTACTTGAAGTTGCACAATCAGTGTTCTAAATAATTGTGTTCAGACTCTTGATTCTGTATTCCTTCCTCTCCTTCAGACATATGGAGGGAAACACAGAGGAGGGGATGTGGTGGGGATGCAGGATGACTAGAGACAACAGAAAGAATGAGATAAGAGATGAACACAAAAAGTGGCCAGAACATTCTAAACACAAACATTGATAATTTTGTGATAAGCTCTCAAACAAAATGTGTATTATGACTACATCATGCTCTTGCGTTTACTGTTTGCACCCTAGCCCTATCCTGATCACAGAAACAAGCTTGTAGAGTTTCCCTGGCCATTCACTCAGTATTTATCACATCGATTCCATATTTCTACTTAGTGATGATTAAAAATCTAAAGCAAGCACACCATTTGTAAAAATCAGTATCCTATCATGGTTTAAATATGAAATATTGAGCAAATGGGCCAGAAACGAGCATGGGACTTTCCTGTAGCAGTAATAATGAGCATTGTCATACAATTCTCTCTAGGGCAAGAGAGTGTGCTGACAATGCTTTTTACTTAACAACCCTGACAACCAACTCAAGCATAAGTATAGCCCCCTTAGAGAAACATCTGCTGAACCAGAAATATGGAGACACATGAAATCTGTGATCAAAAGAGAAGAGAGCACTAGAAATGTGACCGCTCTGTGATTTAAGTCTATATCCTGTTTTTTAGTCCTAGAGCTGATGCCCTGTACATTGAATCAAAGAATCACTCCAACACTGGTCATATATGCAGGGAATCAATAGCAATCAACCAATATTCAAGAGGCAGCTACTAAATCCCAGGTTCTGGGATACAGAGGATGAACCACCTTTCTTACCCTCAGGAAGAAGGTACAAAGAGCCCTACAAAGCAGGGAGACAGAGATAGATAGACTTAGAACTCATCCAAGGCTTCTCCTGGAAGCCAAGACACAGAAAGGTAATGAGTTCAAGGTAATGGCAAAAATAGACCACCAGTCTCCTGACTCCTGGCATGGTGCGGTTTCCCACACAACAACTCAAAATGAAAATATTCTATTTGACTCCATTTCCCCCCTCTCTTTAGGGTTTAAAAATCTTTGTTTCCAACTTTCAGAAGGAGGTTTTCTAGCCAACACTTTCTAATTAAATATCATTGAACCATGTTCCCATCTGATCATAGCTTAAAACGCAATCTCAAATTGAGAGATTTCTCCCAAATACTAAAAATATACACTATGTTATATTTAGTTATAGCACAGAATGTATTTTATTTTAGTTATATGCAACTAATAGAATCACTGAACACTACATCAAAAACTAATCATGTACTATATGTTAGCTAACTGAACATAATAAAAAAATAAAATAAAAATAATCTCTATACCCAACATGGGGCTCGAATTCACAACCCCAAGATCAAGAGTCACACAATCCACCAACTGAGCCAGCCAGGCATCCCAGCACAGTATTTAAAGGGAAGAGAAAACCATTTAAACTAGAGAAGGAAGAACCTGAACAGATTCTGCAGACCAACAAGAATGATGGTGTCACAACCCACAGCTCCAGTTATCGCATAAGCAAGCCTTGCAATGATAATAGGTGAAAAGATGGGCTTTCTTCTTTGAACATCTGATTGGCTAAGACTGCCTACTTATACGGTGTTATCTGAGACCTCCAGAAACTACTGCATTTACAATGCACACATGGAATAGCTAAAGGCCTTAACCCACATTAGCTACTCTCTTATTGAGAATTAGGAGCTCACCAAATAATGAGGTAGCTCTCTACAAGCTCCTCCCCCAAAAAAGCCCACTGACAAGGTCTCGTTTTTCTTACCACCTTTAAGTAAACAACTCCTTTGGAACTATTAAAATGCAGGCATCTAGAGAGCTTCAACTTTCCATGTAAAAGGCAGAGAGTGAGGTTATCTTTCATGATCCTTCTGCTCATGGAATAAGTTGTCTTTGTTTCTGCCTCAGCATATACAAAAAAAAAAAAAACCTGCTATGAAACTTAAATTTTTACCTAAGTTCAACAAATGGAAAAATCTGAGTGAAAAACAACAACAAAAAAACCCCTCAACTTTAAATGGAACATCTCACTTAATCTGAAGTCTCACCAAAATCACATGATATGCCTTATATAAAATACCAGAGGCAGCTTGAGGGGATAAATAATGTTGGATTTGAAAAAAACTGCCTTTATGTAAGAATAAAAAAAGAAGACAGTTTGAATTTTTAGAGTGAATTAAAACATAATCTTCCTACCTTCCTCATCCTTGCTGTAATTAACTAATTCAGACAGGTAAAATTTATCTTATTTTAAAACATTTAAATATATTAAGTTTGAAAAATAAGAGGCAATCAGTTAGACAACATAGTTCTGTTGAGCCAGAGCAAGCTCATGCTTGCGTGAACACAGTAGGTTCAAGTGTACCTGCCATTGCACATGCCTACACTGTGCACTGGACCTAATTTATTCATCTGTTATTTACTGGTTACCTACTACGGGGAAGAGACTCTCCTAGACCCTATGGGAGATTCAAGTTTTAAAATAATCACTGACCTCCTGGAAGTTGAAATCTAATGGAAGTAAAACACATACGTCAATGATTACAGTACATGTCCACATAAAGTAAGGGTCATGTCTGCATCAAGAAATGCCAAATCACCCAACGTAGGTTATTTGCTTTTAAATAAATTCCTGCATTTGCCTATGAAAAATTAAATAACAAGGAAGACAAATTTAAAGAATAACTACGATGCCTGAGAATAATAGAAGGGGGCAAAACAAGGGCTATTTAAGACACAAGAAATATCAAAATATAGAATCAGATATGCTTTGCAATTAATCACAAAGTCATAAAAACTCTTTGGATGTCAGAGTTTATGACTAATTTTTACTAAACAAAATATAAAATATTGTGTTCCTCGTGTAACTAATTACACCTGGACACAATTACGAAAAAAATGCAGACATTTTAAAGTTTAAGTGCTATAATTAACTAATTCAGGCAGGTGAAATTTATCTTATTTGAAAACACTCAAATAAATGAAGACTGAAAAATAATTAGGAGAAGAGGCAGTTAGGTAACACATACCTGCTGAACATTTACTCTGTGCTTGACATTATGGAAGGTCCAAAGAAGAATCAGAAGGGAAGCTCCCTGAAGGTAGGGAATATACCTCATTAACAGTTCTACCCACAGTGCCAAGTGCACTCCCTGGCCCAAAGGAGATAGTCAATTAATACTACTAAGAAATAAACTTAGAGAAATAAATAACTGAATAAATGAATGATAGAATCCCTAACATTTGACATTTATATCAGTTAACTTATTTCAACCTACTCCTAGAAAAAAAGTACTATTTGCAGTGGGGCAGCTAAGAATAAAGCTAAAAAAAAAGAGAATAGAAACCAAATAGTGAAAAAATGGTAAAAGTGGAGGAAAGATGGTTAATGTCAACACAACGTCATAACTATTTTTGACTTTCCTAGCAGTCAGGAGAAAAGGGAAGCAATTTATTTTGCAGTTCTTACTAAGGGAAAGCACCAGTCTTCATAGAAACAGATATTTTCTTGAAACTGTATTGTAAGAAAAATCTTTCTTATATAATGTTATATATAGAGAGAGGATTTATATATAAGGAACTCTAGATATCTTAATGGGCAACAATGGCAATAGCCTCTTGCAGAAGATGAACAAAAGCTCTTCCTGGGGGCCTTTGTTTTAATGGACTTGATAAAAACCTAAAGGATGGGAATAAACTGTAACTCAAATGAGGCATTTTTACTGGCAGTTAAGCTTGTTGCTTTCTGATGACTTTAACATAAAGTTTGGAAAAATGTTGAGGAATAAGTGTTGATACCACCAATCTCAAGTGCCAGTCATCTCCCCTTGATGCTACTGGTAGGAACTGGATGGTAGTCAATTCAAGGTTAAGGTCTTTGCAAAGACCTATAGACTCCTATGTTTCTTAATTGGATACTTACCACATGTATTCTAAAGCTTAGAATTAGGAAATAAAGGTCTAAATTTGAGGAGGTTAAAACCAGTTTTAAAAAAGGGGACTCTCACTAAAATCAAGTCAAAAGGAAAATGAAGATAATTCAATAAAAATTAAGTAGACAACTTGCTTTCAACATATTTTTAAGACTACTTTATTGAGGATATTGTAAGACTAATTTAGATTTTAAGGTTTTTATTTTTTTAAAGGTTGAAAATTATCTATTTTTATAGATTTGAACTTGTTTGTGGAAGCAGTTCATGTAAAGTATGGATTATCATCCATTTTGAATTATCTACATAATTTCTAAAATATTTTAGTAAAATATTTTAGTAAAAAATTAGTCATACTAGAGTCACATTTACTCAAGGAACTAGAATATATGATTTCTAGATCAGAGATTACAAATTTACCATTTTTCTTTACCAACAATCATTTTATTTCTCCAAACTAAAGACCGAAAAGGTTCAGTAGTAGCATCTACAAGCAAAGTCAAGACACCACAGGCTTGGCAAATATTAATAGTTTTGTCTCAGTTATCAATTCCACTGGTTGAAGCTTTGTTTCAGTTCATGCAGGAGTCTCTAACAACTAGCTTAGCTGTATGCCAGTCCAAATCTATTGTAAATCATCGCATGATAATAGGGGTGAGACTTGAAATTCATTTTCATAGAAGTTCCTTGAAGATGTGCTATAAATTATTTTAACACAAAATTGACCTTAAAGGTCTGCTAAAATATTAAATGCATGTTTAAAATATTAACCATTTCTTTATTGTAAAATCATATCTGTTCAAACAGAATTCATGCACTTGAAAGAAAAATCTGATTGTTTTCCTAATCCCCATTTTCTTATCACTTCCAAGTTTCTAATTTGTTATGGTTGTATATTCCACAAAGCACTTAACTAAACGAGATCATTAGGAAATATGAGGGAAGTATCAAGCAAGAAGTCTGAGGAATGAGATGTAACTGGAGTTTTAGAAGCAGTTTGAAAACAAGTATGACATTACCAAAAGCAAATAGTCAAGCTCCCTCCCACCCACAGCTGAAGAGCAAGTACATCTGATCTAATGAGGTATCTCTTCTGTGTAAGCCGATTTTTAGTGTTTACCGCGGATCTGTAGGGAATTTCTGAATGACCAACTAGGGAGATGGAGAACAAAACCAGAAAACCTGCAAATACATATTAAGCATCAAAAATATCAAATCAACAAAAATCTATAAAGTATCCCCTATATGTGCATACCTGCCAACTCCGTGAGAGGTTATGAAAAGAATGAATGAAAAGATGGGTTCTGCCCACAGAGTTTATACTCTTGTTTGGATGAAAATATATATAAATCACTTTCTCATAACAAGTTTTCCCTAATACTTTAAAAAAGTATACTATTTTTACTCGTTACAGAGGGCATCTGTACATTTTCTTAGAAACAATAACAGGTTAGAATCATTTGGCCCTAACTACATTACCATTTCAAGACGCCTATGCCTGGATTATTAGATGATAGCCAATCATAACTTTTTCTCATGGTGCCATCGGTAAAGGGCAGAATGCCGATTATGTGGGGTGAAGAAGTGGCTCTAAAGATGAACCTGCTCTGTCTTACTGCCTTAGCCAACTAACTACCTCATAAATGAGAGCCACTAGTCATACGAGGTACCTTAATAGGGAATGTGGATCAAGTATTTAAAAACTCTAATCAAATAAAATCAAAGCACATGGCATACAGACTGTGATTTAGTAGATTCATTTTTATATGTGGATGACAGCATGCTATTATCTGCGATTCCTTTTAGCTCATTGACTCTGCTGTACATAGTTGAAAATGATGCCAGTCCTAGTTTTCCTGTAGTTTTCTAGGTCTGCTAGAAAATCAAAACCATGCATAACCTCTGACACGGAGCTCGCACATGTTATCTCCCCCTTACAATGGACGAAATTACCCCTTTGGGGGTGTGTTGCTGTTTCAAAATACTGGGTTTTGCTTAGATGGAGCCTTTTCATATATTGCTTGTGTGAACTTTATTTGAACTGTCCAAATTAGAAATGTATGCTCTGTAGACCTTGTTCCCAAAACTGGATTTTCCAACCACGTGCTTGACTAATATTTTTATTGTTCTCATGAGAAGGAAGTTGGTTGACTGAGATTTTGAAAAAGGATTTCCCCCCCCCAAAAAAAACAAAAAAACCCATAAGGAGTAATGCCCTTTAGTTAGATGCTACAAGATGGTTACAAGAATGATACAATAGATGCTACTAGATGGTTTATTTATGCTACTTAAAATTCTAAGTAGAAGTAGAAATTGAATAGGGTGATAGAATGTGAAGACAACTTTACTCTTCAATAATTCCAGTTGAAACCCTCTGAAACTAGAGAAGTACATGGCTAGTGATGTCCAAACAATGTCCCATTATGGATATAAATGAAAAATACCTAGGCCCTGTACACATGCCTTGGTAAAGGACAACTTCCCAGTGCTGACACAGCAAGACTGTCAAGGCCTGGAACACTGGGTAACAGAGACTGGGCTGAGTGACATGACTTGTTGACCAGCAGAATTACTGCTTTGTATGGCTCTGTCTGGTGCTGACAGGGTGGGTGAGAGAGAAGGCAGCAAGTCCATTGTTTTAGGATCCTCTGACTGGGCAAAGAGGTCTCTTATTCCATGTGGCAGCCGATCACCAAAACCTCAGGTATGTAGCTATGAAACACATGAAGTCCTGGGCATACACCTTGCAATGTACATTCTTTGCTGTGTTAGGAAGTGAACCAGAGTATCAAACTGAGGGTTTTAGAGGGGAGGGGGGTGAGGGGGATGGGTGAGCCAGGTGATGGGTATTAAGGAGGGCAGGTATTGCATGGAGCACTAGGTGTTATACGCAAACAGTGAATCATGCAACACTACATCAGAAACTAATGATGTAATGTATGGTGCCTAACATAACAAACAAACAAATAAAATCTTTAAAAAAAAAAAGTGAACCAGAGTAAAAGCAAATTTGAACTAACTCCAAGTCAATGATCTTGCCTATCTTTGAATCTAAGACTCCTTGGTCTAGCCTAGCAGAAATACAAAGTAGGATTTAGAATTAAAGTTAAAAGTGGTTACTAAAAATTATCTTCTGAACTTTCATGAAACTGGAAGACTTGAGGTTAACTCAGTGGTGTGATTACATTTAAAAGGAATTTTTATTTTAAAGACATTTTGTGTGTGCATGCACGTGTGTGGCTTGGTAGGTGTAACGCTACTTTTTACATCTTTTCCACATTGTTAGGGAGAGTGCTGTGGTTTACTTCAAATTAATATCCTATAGTATTTTATAATTTTATCTATATATGCACTATAAAATATCTAGATTACAAAGAGCTCATTATCTTTGGATACTATAAGCACTCAAATACTAAGAAATGTGTAATAAAATTGTAAGACATGGTCTTCTATTCAGAATATATATTATTAGCATGTTCTTTGTTATGGGCCATAAAAACCACTAACTATACAAGGTTCCTTTTTTCACTAAGTATTTACGGAACATCTACTTTCTTCAAAGCACAGCACTCAGAACCATGAGAACATAAAGCCAGGAACCAAAGCCGGTCCCTGAGGAACTTGTAAAGAGAATGAAGTGTGAAGACACATACGAAAGGCTAGTAGAGAAATTGCAAGGCACATAGGCACATTACTCAGCCCTGCACAACACTGCAGGGCCTATTTCTGGACCAGTTAGCTGTTGAAGGAGAACTACAGGTATGTTCCTTGCCCTCAGGGAGTTCACAGTCTAGAAGGATAGATAGGAGTATTAAAAATGTTCATTTTTCATTACTACATGATGTTCTAGAAGTAGGCACAAAAATAGGTTATAAATGTAATTACTAGGAGAATGTCAAGATCAGCTCCATAGTGGTTTTATAGGGAAGCCTTCTCCAAATAAGGGAATCTGGATCTGAGCATTAAAGGACACATAGGATTGGGACAGGAAAAAGGACAGCATTGCAGAAGCATTTTGGGTGATTGGAACAAGATGCACATAATCCCTGAGACAGGAATCCATAGGAGGAGCTGTGTAGGGCTGGTAAGGATCAGACAGACAGGAGATGGGGGATAGGAAAGCAGCAGTGAGGCGTGAGTTGCAGAGTTCAAGGATGGTCAGTTGAGGTCAGACTTGAATATCAAACTGCAGAGCTGGGACTCCATTTGATGGCCATAGAGACATACGAGGGGTGGAATCATTACTGTTTAAGAGTGAGATCTCTACAAAGGCAGACTCTGAAACAAAGTCTAATGTTCAGGATATTTATTAGAGAGTTCTCTTGGGATCAACACCTGGGCAGGAAGTGGAGAGAAAGTAGAATGGGGCCCCAGGAGAAGCCCACTGACTCCACAAGGAGCTCTGCAGCAGAAATGGCCATGACGCCAGGAAGAGTGTCCAGTGTTGGGTCTTTATACTTCTGCTGCAGGCTGTCATTGTATGTGGGCCATTCTGGGAACAGATGTGACCTTGGACGAGGCAGCTCTCCGCCACCAGGGCAATCCCTGAAGGGGCTGACAGGCTGTCCACTGGTAGCCCTCCCAGGAGCTGGGACAAATCATTCCTTGAAAGAGCATCTGGGGAATTACAGATACCAGTTTAATTTAACAGTGCAATGCAGTGGTTCTTGAACCGTGGACCTGTTACCAGCAATATTCCATCACTTGAGGTCTTGTTAGATATGCAAAATTTCTGACATCACACAAGACTTAGTGAAACCATCTCTGGGAATAGGACCATCCAGGAATTTACTTACCTAGACTTCCAGGTGCCTAGGATACACATTGAAAAATAAATCAGTGAGTAAATGATGGAATAGTCTCATTTCCCTACATCCCACTTCTTAGTTGTACTGCTTTGAATCTACATGTAAACCCTCTTAAAAAAACAAAAACAATGAATTACAAGATGCCCTATTTATATACTAATAAACTTAAACATCCAGGATTGGTAAACACTCACACTATGATCATGCTATTGGATATTTCATATTTAAATACTATCCTTTCACTCCAGTTACTATTTTCAGATTAAAAAAAAATTCTTCATAGTATTCCTAAAAGAACCTTCTGAACACTGACTGTGTGCATGGCACAAGTCCATATCACCCTAAACTCTTCTGGGTTTCTGGAGCAAAGCCTAATTTCATGGAGTCTGCTATCTCGAAGAGGAATGGTTCACCTATCACTCAAGGGACTGACCAAATCCAGTCAGAAGCCAGGGTACTTTGGAACTCTGGTTTCCAATGCACACTAAATCCTGTGGTACACTAAGCCCCAAATACATTCTCCTGTTCTTTCTGGGCACATGGTGACTCAGATAGAGATGATACTTCCCAGCCTTCCTTGCAGCATGGAATGGCCATGTAAGTCTGGATCAGGAGAATGTGAGAAAAGTGAAGCATGCAATTTCTGGTTATCTTCAACGGAAAGGCAACCAGCTTTCCCTGAACTTCTTTCCCAACCCACTTCTACCAGGGGCTGGAATGCAGATATGGCAGGAATCTAGCTTTGACTATGCTGATGAGGGTAACTTAGAAGATATAAGTACAGCATACAAGGAGTCTGGGTCTCCGAATGGTGTGATCATGCAGAGCAACCCTGCCAGTCGAGGACTGAAATCTGAGAAACAAATCTCTCCCATTTTTGTTCAACTGCTTTACCTTTACCCTAACTTGTACACTGATAGCCGACTGTGTCCCGAGACAGCATCTGTGATTAAATAAGGAAATGAGGTCACTGATGTCCTTCATATTTCTGAATGGCCTGGAAATATTTTTTTTTTTGTAAATGTTATCATGGATGATTGTTTCCTATTCTTGAACAGAGTATAAATGGGTCCCACCAGTTTTTTCAAAGATACAAGAGTAATTCAGAAGTCCTAGAGAATAAGTAATACAGATACCCAGGAGGTGCTTCATCTACTCCTGACATAATGTAGGTTACTTAAAGTTTACCAAAAAACTTAAATTTATAAGGCCAAGACTTACCAGAATGGTAACTGGTAAGTTTTTGTCAATAGTACAAAATCACTAGTAGAAGGTAAACTTCATGAGGGTAATGAACGGCATATTAGCTAAATCCACAGAACCCAGAAAAAATTCCTGGCACATAATAGTCACTACCTAAGATTGTAGAATGAATGAATGATTTCTTTTGCGCTCTAGTATCTGAATGATCAGAATAGACAAATACAGAAAGAATATTCAAGGATTGTCACATATCCTGAAATACATTAAACTTTCTCAAAATAAACTACAATCAAGTATTTATTACATAAAGAAAAATCCCATGATCCTCCAATTAACAAAACTTTTGCTATTAAACTTACTGATTAAATTCAAGATTTATGAACATTTGTGTCAAGGGAAAAATATAAACTCCTAGGGCTATTAAGAAAAATATAGAATATGAAATGGCTTTTTATCACAACCAAATAAATACAGTGCTTTCCCTTATAACAATGGAATAACACCGGCCTTACAATCAGGCTTGTTATGTTTTAGAGAGAGGATCTTGAAAATTAACTTAAATCTATAAATTAATGAAGGGGCATAATGCTAAACCCAGAGCACATATTTTATACCAGGTAAAAAGATCAAAAAAACTTTATGTTTGGCATTATTTAGTCTGTTTTCAAGCTTTCAGTAAACTACTCCAGCTGGATCAGTTGCTAAAGCAGGCCAACCATTAATCCAATAAATCAATTAGTGAACCAGTTATCTTTGTTCCATTTCAAGGAAAAAGACTGCACCCTTTACTAGGAAGGCTTATTATTGATCACTGAGAGAGTCATAAGATGCATAGGTTAATCCATAAAACTATGCACTAGAAAAACAGTGCAAACATTGTATACATTCAAGGCAAGTAGTTCAAATGTCAGTGTTCAAGGGAGTTGGTTCATGTTCTGGCTCTGAAGTTCATCATTCTGGGTGACTCACTTTAGACATCACTATATCATAATTTTTCATTATATCTAATGCACATGTTATTTCCCATCCATTTACCTCATGGAAACATTCCCAGACTAACATGATAAAATATAATAAAATAGAACAGAGACTATGGAAAGAAGATGTCATATGGATCCAAGATAGCATTAAACCTATTTGATTACTAGACAAGATTTATCCATAGTTTCAAAAGTATTCTATGTCTCAGCCCTTATTATCTGTGTGCTTTAGAAGATAATCCTCTTCATTCTATGTTAAGCATGAAGAATTTTTAATCTTAGGGAAAAAAAATGGTTGGCCTCAAAAAACATACCCAATTAAAGGGATACTACACACTAAAATAGCAATTAAGATAATAAGATATTTCTGTGCTCTGATCTGTGCCTGCCAAATTTCTGGTTAACTTCCCAATATAGAAATATGATCCAATTCAAATGCTTTTTACTAAAAAGAAAAAAACCTCACATTTTCTGGCATATTCAGAGAATGGTGATGTGAAAGATGAGAAAATCTCAATCTTGCCAGAATTTACAAGAGAATCTGAAAAAGTAAAAAGCATTAAAAAAAAAAAAGTTAAATATTTTCTTAGGATGAATTGCTCCCATAATCAGGTGGTTGGTATCCATCTCTGTATCACTTCTTGATCACTACTGATTGGCTTATTATGACTCTAGGTTTTAAAATTTTTCTGTGTGCACATTAAAGCCAATAATATGCTCTAATTTTATACATCCTTGAAGACACTTACCCTGGTTTTCCCTTTTCTGAGCAGCTTTATTCTTGGAGCAGATTCTTCTAGTCCTCGTGGAGTTCTGCTCCATTTTAAAACTGATAGAGTTAGTTCCATTTTTTTTTTTTTTCTAATTCAGTAGCCTCTTCCTTTTTTTTTTTAAAGATTTTTTATTTATTTGACAGAGAGAGACACAGCGAGAGAGGGAACACAAGCAGGGGGAGTGGGAGAGGGAGAAGCACACTTCCCGCTGAGCAGGGAGCCCGATGCAGGGCTCGATCCCAGGACCCTGAGATCATGACCTGAGCCGAAGGCAGATACTTACTTAACCGACTGAGCCACCCAAGTGCCCCAGTAGCCTCTTCCTTATTCTCAACCCAGAAAGACATTTCTCTGTTTAGCCATGAAAAATAAACTAACTTAGAGGTGCAACTAAATTTTCCAACATGTATTCTAAAAAACTCTTTTACTCAATCTCCATCTTGGACAAAACAAAAAGAGGGAACAAACAGACTCACTTCTTCTTAATGATTTCCCTTTGTTAGTGGCACCTTCCTCCTTGTAGTCACGCAGACACCAAGTCTAAGTTCTTCCAAGGAAGTACTTGATAATTTGAAATCAATGACTTAGGACTCACATGAAAGCAACCGCCATTTCCGAAACAGTAATCTGAGAAAATCATTTAAATACACACACATACACACACACATTTTTAAAACGATTAAAACTTAATGTTTATAAATCTTTACATTCATCTTTTTATGCCATCTCATTAATTTTATAGTTATTTAAAGTGTCAGCCCATCTAGTAAACAACAAATTATCAATTCCATATGGAAGTTCTGTCATCCTCACAAAACTGACCCCCCCGCTAACCCACTGACTCATTCTAGACCTTCCTTCAAACCTGATATAAGTCAGAGGAAATCAGTGTAACTTCTGCCCTAGTTGATGATATGCATTGGCCTAATATCCATGTGTTAGGATTATAATGGTTTTTAGAGCTACACATGGCCTAGAGGTTCTTGCTTAAGAAAAAGTTAACAAGTTAGTTAGCTGAAATATTTTCAAAGGGTTTTAATTTTACCTTAAAAAAAAAAAAAGGATTGCTAAGGTAAGGACAGGGAGTTGTAAAATAATGATTTTCTTACAATAATTACATTTCACTACATGTTCTTCACTCAATGTCCGCTTAAAATATATATTTGGATAGAGCTATAAGCTGTCTTAAGATAAGCGAAGGACTGTAAAATTCCATTTAAATGCCTTCTGTTGAGAATAATTTCATTTTTATTTTGTGCCAGTAACCTAGCACACACCTAGGAATGTGGCATGGTGGTAGGCTACAGAAATCGGAGCCGCCACCATGGGCTAATGATCTCATACATTTGCTGTCATCCAACATCTTAAATCTTTAGTCTGCAATTACAATAGGGGCAGGGAATCCAGAGTTTCTTTATTTTAGGCCACGCTTTATTAATGAATGCAGTCACTAAAGGGCTAATTGTATCTTCTGAGCTATTAATTGACTTAGCTCCAAAATGACTGCATCAAACATATGGTGCGAGATCCAAGCAACTGTCCAGGGCTGTGCACAGGGGGCATTTGGCTTCTTTTTGAAAAGAAGAACCAAAGGTAATCACTTTGCAGCTGCAGTGCAGATGGTTTTCTTTACACCATTTCACTGAATACTAAACAGAAACTGGGAAAAGTTTGAAAACATAATAAACAAACAGCTGAGTGTTAGCTTAAATGCTCTTTGCATCTATCAGAGAGAAGCATTCAGACTCTCTGGATGTTTACCAGAGAGTTGAAAAGAAAAACAGAGATGTGAAAACTGAATGAAATGGTTTTGAATTTGTACCTAAATATGGTTCTGCGTGGTTTTCTTCAAAATAACAATACAATTAAATCTCTCTGAAACTTCATTTATGGGTGTCATGATTCATAATCCTCGACATCATCAAAAGTTTAGGTTTTTCTGAAAATATGCTGAGATGAGTAAAGCTGAAATCACCTTTCCCTAAAGGAGTTACATGAAAACCATGGAGACATCGGTTAACCTTCCTTCTTTCTCCTTGGTTTGCAACCTAACACACTGCCTTGCCTTGAAATAAAGATGTACAGTGAAGCTCAGTTACTGTTTCAACTTCACACTCCCTTATTCTACTCTGGCAGAAAGAAAATATTAAATAGAACACTGGTTAGTAGACAGGAAAAGAGCAAAATCCTATCAATGATGGGTGTGGCCTCTTAATAGCCTCACGGGTAATAATGGTATATTAAGTGTAATAAAGACCACTAAGATATTAATATTAAAAACAAATCTGGTTACACAAATACGCATCTGACACTCCTCTAGACATTGGGGTTATAACAATAACAAAATACTGTCATGCACATAAGCATACATACCTAGTACTTCATATATAACTAGAAAGACCAGCAAAATATCACCACTTTTAGTTTCTGATTATGGATTAAACTAAAAATAGGATTATGGCTACTATTTATGGATAATTTTTCTTGTCTTTGGTTAGATGCTATCTGGATTTTCTAAAACTAACATACATTACTTTTATAAAAAAGAGTTTAAAAGACTGTGGTATATTCATTATTAATAGCAAGCAGTTTCCAACCAAATTATGGTATTACTCTGTAAATTTACGGATTAGGTAAATACAGTCCTTTTTTTTTTTTTTTAAAGATTTTATTTATTTATTTGACAGAGAGAGACACAGCGAGAGAGGGAACACAAGCAGGGGGAGTGGGAGAGGGAGAAGCAGGCTTCCTGAGAAGCAGGGAGCCCGACGCGGGGCTTGATCCCAGGACCCTGGGATCATGACCTGAGCCGAAGGCAGACGCTTAACGACTGAGCCACCCAGGCGCCCCCAGTCCTTTCTTTCTGTGTTCTCAAACCTCCTAGAAAATCAGATACTAAAATAAAGACCTTCAAAAATTGAAATAAACCATTACTGCATTTCTCTAACAGGGCAACTAGGTGCTTCATCACTGAAGGAGTTCTTGAGCTGTAAAGAGCAAAACAATTCAGTCAAAATATGTTCTGAAGCCCTACTGGCCAATGGCATCACACCCAGAAAAACCTCAAAGAAAAGAAAAACTCTACCTCTTCTCCACTGCTCTCTTCTTCCCCATACTTGAGCTCCATAAGCTTTTCACACACTTTGCAAAACAGCAGTAGCCTCGCATTAGGGAAAAAAAGCAAAGACAAACCACGCCAACGCCAGCTCTAAGTGGTTGGTCGCTGGTGTGACGTCTTTTCTCCTAAATGCCTGCCATCTGGAGCAGGCATCCTCACTGCTCGGCCGTGCCAGCACCCCTCTCATTCCCGACGCTCAGCTCAAAGTGTGTTTGCTTATCCCTTGTTTAGGCCTCTCAATTTCTTTCTTCTCACTTGCTCGCCTTTCACTTGGTAAAACACTACAACTGCTGCCTTTAATTCACTTATCAATGTTCAGCTAAAAAGGGACTAGACAGAATTCCCATATAGCTGCAGCTATCCCTTCCAGCCCAATGAGGATGAGGACTCCATTCGAATCCTTCAGGCAGAGAAGCTGGGCCGTGCCACACTGAGCAAGTAATTGGTGAAAACTTGACAGCGTAGGTTTCCAAAGGAGCTCATTTTTTCCCCCTCCAAAAAAATCTTAATATACTGGGAAGCATAGGACCCCTTTCTGGATATTGTTAGTTATTAAATGGCCTACAAAGATACGTTGAATTTTTGACATGAGGATGAGGGTTGAAGTGTAAGATAGATACCCAGCTGCTTATCAGGACTTGGGCTGTGATGAGAGCTTGAGGGGCCTCCAGTATCCCTAGGATGCTACCATCCTCAGCAGCAGAGCTTGAAGCTGAAAGAGAAAGAACCTACAGCCTAATTTAGCTTGAGAGTGGATTAGTCATGATGAAAGATACTCGAATTCATTATATACTACTCGGAAGTTATTTGGGTCTCCAATATGTGCTTTTCTTCAAAGTAATAATCCAATTAATCTTCTCTCAAACTTCAATTATGGGTGCCACGGCTCATTATTATAAGCTTAGGTTTCTCTGAAAATGTTCTGAGATGGGTAAAGCCGAAGCCAATTCCGTTTCTGTCAGGCCTGCAACACAGAACAGCATGTACATTCCCTGGGAGGACAAAAGAGGCTGAGGTGGGTGACAGGGGACAGAGGTGGGGGTGACCCATTTCTGAGGATGAGGGTTTCTTCCATATGCTTGGATGTTTTTTACTTGGAGCTTGCTTCTCCCTCTCCCACTACCCCTGCTTGTATTCCCTCTCTCCGTCAAATAATAAATAAAAATCTTAAAAAAATATATCCATATAGAGTTTCTAACTAGAGTGATAGAGTATATGAAAATAATTTACTTCTTTCTTTCACACTTATTCATATCTTTCCATTTAAGGGCCTTAATTTGCTTAATTACTACATAATATTCTACCATATACAGGAAACAATTTATCAAATAACCAGTAGGATATTCTATCCCACAGTGAGCTATTAAAGGAGAAAAAGACTGGCTAGAAGCAATAACCTCATTTCTGGAACACACTCTGTATCATTATTTGCCACCGAAGGAGTGCCACAGACTTAGAAGGAGCCATTGCGGAAGGGTGAGTCCTGTGGAAGAAAGTGGGGTTGAGGAAAACGAGAACAGAAACTCAGGACAACTGAGAAAAAAAGAATGCAATCAGAACCAAATTTCATTGCTCTCTTCACAGATTCTCATCTGGGAGGGTAGGATCTAGTATCAGGAGGTTTTCTTTATTATCAGGGAGGAAAATGATCATACACTGGTTGTAGTAAAACCAAGCTCTGGTTGGCCTTGGACCTGAGCTAGGACTTCTGGATCAGGAGTGGAAGATTGCAATGGTGATTTCTGTGGACTCACAGAAGATGGAGGCAGTGGAGGGGGGTGGGGGCGGAGGTGAATGAAGGCAGCATCCAGGGAAATTGTAAGTCAGTGAAGACTGAGACCTAGGACCACTGGCTCTTCATGGGCTCATACTTGAGCTTATGAAAGCCCAGAACTGCACAGGTTCATCCAACTGTCCAGTACACAGAAAATGTCCTTTTGTGAACCCTAGCAACTAGTACGTCTGCAAGTATCAATTCCTGAGGTCTGGAACCATATTTACTCAATACTCCACAGGCACAAATTTTTATATACACTCGTTCTATTGTATGCAGAGTAATTACTGAAAATTGCTATCCCTTCACCCTCCTAGTTTTGAAAATTTAATTAACTGTAGTAATTGGCTAAAAGCCTTTTTTTTTTTTTATTACTAGAGTTTAAGTTCCTTAGGGACAGGGACCACATCTTCTTTATTCTGCTGTGTATGCCTGGCACATATGATGAGCTTCGCCTAGCCAATACATTTCATTCAATGTATCTATGAGCAGTGAAGCCTGTGGGAGAGGAGGAGACAGGAAAAGAGAGAAGGAAATGAAGGAAGGAAGTGACGCAGATACAGAGCGAGCCTAAAGAAGGAAAAAAAACTCATTTCAAAATCATGTACATTCATCGGTAAGAGTATTCCATGAAGAGATCTTTTTTGCAAAGAATAGGACACAGTTTGAAAAGAAGGAGATTATAATGGCTCTATTTGGTTTTTCTTCCATTCTTACCTAAAATTCTATATATAGATTGTACTTCTTTACACATTTCTCCCTTCTTAAAAAGGCAAGTCAGGCAAATGCCAAATCTATTTTTATTATATCAAGATATATGTGCACTCACATAACTGGCGTTTTCAAATGCTATTGTTTTTCTTAAGCCACCTATTTTGCTTAATAAATCCCCCCTGGCAGACCGAAAGCAGCCTGAAACGGAGTAAGAGTTACAAGAAATCACTCTGCAGTTAAAGTGTTTTCCCCTTTATTTTAGGGCTATGCTTTCTTATAAGGATTAAGTACATTGTGAAAAAGTTGTCATAAAATCAAAGGACACTGAGTGCAAAGAGGTATCTGAAGAGTTTTTCTAATTCATCTTATTTTCGCACCTTATTCAATAACTAATTCCCATTCTAAATGAAACTTTTCTCATTTGAGCAAAAAATGAGGTCAAACTACTTTTCCTTTTTGATTGGGTCGTTTCAGCAGGAAAAAAAAATTGCAGAATTACTTCAGGTCTGGGCTGAATATGACAATTCTTAATTGTAGATTTTGGATTATTTAAAAACATCAAGGTAAAACATTTTTAAATCAAAGTGGAGCTACCAGGGGGAATGGGAGAAGGATGTTTGACTGTAGTTAATTGCAGATCTGACATAAATAAGCCAAGGTTTTAATTCTGCACAGAAAGATCAAAAATTCCAGGTAAATACTCAAGATTTCTTCATTTCCATATAGATACTGCCCTTGGCTAATTTAATATTTATTAAGTCTCTACTAAAAGACATTTTTATACTTTATCTGAGTTTAGAGAGCGCTTTAAAATTACACCCAAAGGAAAGTCATTTTACTGTGCTGTTTCTGTAGATAAAATATTTTCATCTAAACTAACTTCCTAGACAGAAAAATATTTTCTGCACTTAATTTAGAACATAATCTATACTCAAAAGCATAAAAAAATAGTTTAACTAAAGACCTTAATTCCCAATGAAGCAAAGAGCACTCTTGCTTTGATTGGCAGGACTAGGCTCTCTCTGCTTATGAAATTAGCCAGGAAATTGCTACATTTCAATTCCACTTTTTTCTTTTCAGGACCAGCTCTAGATGAAGAGTCAAGCACCCTTCTAAATGCCATTCCTGCTTTTCCCCAATGGAGAACTTTTCCTATGTCACAGAAATGAGGTATGATGCTTTTATCTGCAATTGCCATTTTGGGTTGGTAGCACAATCATTAAGTAGGACCCACTTGAATTTTATATTTCCATCAGTTTTGCATATTTTGGCACAGAAGTCTCTTTTTATGATGACCGAACAAAGACTGAACAACAATATCCTAATTTACTTCCCTCTAAGATTGAAACATCTAGGACCAAAGTAAAAAAGTTTTATATAGAAAACAGCAACAATGCATTATCAGAGTATATAAATAGACAAAGAATTAAAACAGGTAGTGCTTAGGTATAAAACTACCATCACAAACATATCAACTGTTTTGGTTGTTATCTGTTCTACATTTACCAAGACAATTTGATTTCTTTTTCACCAAAAACTGTGTCATATATAGAGTTATATACAATTAACATGTAAGTTTATATAACCTGCTAATAATTGATGGCTCAGAAAAAGTTTAATCTCACTATAAACAAGTATTATAAATACAAAATGGACTTTTAAAAGCACAGTGCAGTCACAGCACTTAACTTGCTAATAGGCATTTATTATGACGTTTAATCTATTTTCTCCTCACTGTGCTGGGTACTATGCAGGTTACAGAAATGAAACACACGGTCCTTTTCCTTTAGAAGCTTAAAATATAATTGAGACAATAGCAAGCCTCATAAAACCACACTGAACAATAATTGCTCAACTGTGAGGTGCCAAGAGAGAGTGCTCTAGTTAGCAGATCATAAATCAGTATGGACTGGAGAAGTCCACAAAGGGCTCATGAAAGAACGGAGACTTGTGTGGGACCCTGACGGAAAACAGGGTAGAGAAGCATCAGAGAAGAGAAGCAGCTTCGTGTGTGTTTGTAGAGGCTACAAGGGCTGCAGGAAATGAGGCTATGACAGGGCTGAGAAAGGCTTTCAAGCCAAGGCAGTCAGTGTGTGAGCTGGACATTACATGAAAACGTGAGGCACCTGTTGTGGCTGATATGCAGAAGTGGGCCCACTGAGGAACAGAGGAGGACTGCTTGGGAGGCCAGGTAGAAATGTGGTAGAGGTAAGAACAGGGTAAGAACGTAAGTGTGTTGATGAAGGGTTGCTTTCAGCCACTTTTTATCCACTTGGGCAAACCCAAGGTGCCAAGATCACAGAGCAACAAGACCAGTGACCACAGCAGCATGAGGTCACTAGATATTCACCAGGAACTTTTCTTCCCTCTCAAGTTTTTACTTAAATTCCAGTTAGTTAACATACAGTGTAATATTAGTTTCAGGTGTAGAATTTAGTGATTCAACACTTACATACAACACTCAATGCTCATGACAAGTGCCCTCCTAATACCCATCACCCATTTAATCCATCCCCCTGCCCACCTCCCCTCCAGTACTCCTCAATTTGTTCTCTATAGTTGAAAATCTGTTTTCTGGTTTGCCTCCATTTCTTTCCTCACCCCCTAAGTTCATCTGTTTTTTTTTTTCTTAAATTCCATATGAGTTGAATCATACAGTATTTGTCTTTTTCTGACTTATTTCACTTAGCATAATGCTCTCTAGCTCCATTCACATCATTTCAATTGCACTACTAGGTATTTACCCAAAGGAAAAAAAATACCGATCTGAAGGGATACATGTACCCTGAGGTTTATAGCAGCATTATCAACAATTGCCAAATTACGGAAAGAGCCCAAATGTCCATTGACTATGTGCCACACACAATGGAATATTACTCAGCCATCAAAAAGAATGATTCTTGCCATTCACTATGAACTTCTTAAACTAGACAGTATGATTTTTTTTTTAGAAGATAGGCCTCAATGATTTTTACTAAATAAAATGTCCTCCTGGAAAAAAAAAAGTGAATTTTAGAGCTAAAGGAACTCAGAATGGAAAAAAATGAATAACATAAAAGGAAAAAGAGGAGAAAACTCCAATTATAAAACACACCTTCCAAGCAAAGCTGTAACTATTCATTTTCATAATGTGCTTAAATTAAGGCTGTGTAAGCATGTGCTGAGATCAATTCCATGTTTTCTTTTAATTTCTCCATACCATTTAATTAGTATTTACCTTATTGTTCATTTTGTTTTGCTTATTTGCCACTTTTATCTTAGTTTCTCATATTTAAGGTCTGACAATTCAGCTATCGTCTGGTAACACTCTCAAAGGTTTTATTTGGCACCACTTATTATGGGCAGATGATAAAAGTCTGTGCTCATTTTTATCACTTCTACCTAACTCCTGAAGTAGACTACACAAATTCAGTAAGAATCCAAATCTACTTATCTTCAGGGTACAATACAAAATCCATCTATTTATTCAAGCCTTTGATTAACAGCATCTATATTTATGAAATGCTCTGGGCTCTGCAGGTGAAAATATTTTATATGAAACTCAAGTATTATTAAATATTCTTTGATGCTATCAGTGTTTTATGTGCATATGTGTAAATTCAATAACTTTAGCCTCAGGTCTAATATTTTAAGTTTGTAAACTTAGAAAACAAGAAAATATCCTCTTTAAGTAGGAGTTTAACTTAATAAACCAGAAAAATTTTAAAATCAAAGTTACATCAAGAAAATGTCTCCGGTATCTTGGTCTTTTGTTTCCCATTGAAGGCTGGGAAGTCTGAAACTATTACTGAGTAACTATTAAATATTATTTGTATTTGTTTATTTTCTGCTTGTCCGATATTCACACGTACATGCCCCCATAATAGTTCACGCTCAGCTTGAAGTAACATCAATAAACAAGGAACTTCTGACAACTGGCAAATTCACTAACAAAGACTAACATTTCCAACTCTATTGTGCCTGAGACCTGCAAATTACCAACTACAATTATATTTTCTTTTGACCTACTGATGAAGGCACAAGGTCCTACTTTAACAAAGGGTGGCAAGAAGTGTCTGAGCTGAACAGTACTTGAGCTTCAGTCCTGGCGTTTGCTAGGTGTACATGCTGGAATATATCTTAAGTATTCTGGGCTTCCTTTTCCTCATCTCTACAACAGACATGGATTATCTCCAACATCCCCCTTCACCCCCCACATTAACATCCTGCCAGTTGATGGTAATGAAGGATGAGGACACTATTACTGCCTCTGATGAGGATAGTAACAGTGTCTCTTACACGCGGAGGACTTAATTGCAGGTTGGTCCCTGTCCTGTATACTTTATATACACTCATTTAAGTTTCACAACAACCTATAAGTAGACACTCCAATTATTTTCATTTTAGAACAGAGGTTAAATAACTTGCCCAAAGTCCAAGAGGTAAGGAGCTGGTATCCAAATCCGCCCAAATCACACTCCTAACTGTCATGCTACTTTATGAAAAGTGGTGTTTTACAATATAACTATAAACTGAGATTTTAATCAATGAATTTACTAATAATTCCATTTCTCCTGACCTCAATCTAAATATTTAATTGCTATTTTTGTCATTCTCTGGTTGTATGTGCAACACTTTAAAGGGATTTGGGGTATCAAAAACGTGATCCCTAAAACCACCTTGTGAAAAACATTGAATAGTTTTTAACTTGAATTTCCTTTATGAGAAAATTTAGAGTTAAGACCCAAACACTGAGGAGACTTCTTAATTACAAAGTTAAGTTTCTTTTAAGCTTTCACAGAGTAAGGTAGAACAAAGCCAATGGATAACATAGCCAGATTAGAAATCTTTTCAAATCTTTTCTCCAACATAGGTCTCTCTCCAAAGGTCTTGACAAATCAGATTTAATAAAATGAAATAAAGTTTATTGTTTTCTCTCAAACCTACTTCTAAATTCCTTCTTCTGAGTAATGATACCAATAATTACTTGCCTAAGTCAAAAATCTGTAAATCTCTTTTCCCCCACAAACTCACATGGTCACTCAATTCCATAAAATCTACCTTCAAAATACTGCTCAAATCTATTCATGTCATTCCTATTGCAACAGATCATTTAATAGGATATAAAATGTCCTTTGTGATTAAGGACAATTAACCTACCCTTGTCATTTCAAGTCTTCTCTACCTTACGCTACAACCTCCCAATAATTCACTGTTCCTTATACTTTAGCACAAGTTCCATGCCTGTGTGCATGAAAAGTTCTCTGCTTGGAATTCTTCCCTTTCTTACCAACACCTCCTTATCCTGCCTACTTCTTCCTCTAAGAAATTACTCCTTACCTATCCCCATCTTTGAATTCATAACTCTTTCTTTCTTGTGTATGCCTATATTATAGTAGCTTACATATTGTAGGTGAAGG
>NC_138380.1:34629611-34682905 GCF_054177405.1 Leptonychotes weddellii | reverse complement strand
AAATAATAAATTTGTTGATCTCAAAACCGCATACTCTTCCTATTTTACCATAGTACTTTCTTACGTGTTTATAGGTCTGTCTGCTCCACTGGCCACTGAACTCTTAAAATGCAAGAAATCGATCTTATTCAACATTGAGGCCTTAGGATCTGGTACATGGTCTGGCATGCAGCAAATGTCTGGTGAGTCAATGAATGAGCCCATGTATTGTTTGGTTCACTAAAATCCTATTGTTATTAACTACCATTTAAGAAATGCTTGTTTCATCAACATAACTAATAGGGAAAGAAGATTTGAACAATGTTTATGAGTTTTTAATGTAATTTTTATTGAGTTTTTGTATCTTAATTCATTAATATAAGAAATAAAGAATAATACTGGTATGCTTTATCCCCCAACATTATTCAAATTGGCTTTTTCCTTTCAATAAGATGCTTGGGATAAATTATTAATTTCTATTCTTCCAGAAAGGTCTATTCATTTTTCACACAATAACCTAAGCCTTAAATGTTTTATAAAAATGTTTTTTCATATAGTCTGTACACATTTGTGCAATCATATTATGACCCTTCAAAAACCAGTACTGGTAATCACGAAGTGATTTTTAAGGAATACAATAAAATCTGGAATGCTTTTTAAGAAGGCAAATGTATTCTTTTTAGCCTAAACTTACCTTAAAGATAAGCTTATCCTAAGAACAGGGGCATCCTACTAAATAAGTTCTACTTTACGGAATTAGCTATTATGAAACAAGTATACTAAATTGTCATACATTACAAAGGACAGCGAGCTTCTCACCATGGCAGAGCACCCAACTAAGTGTAGTCTATTTGTCCCAGTAGCCCCTCCAAACTCTGAGTACAAAATTGAAAGGAAAAAGTCAATGCTATGAGAATTAATGGATGGAAAGGAAATTATGAAGATTTTTAAGGTAGCTCAGAGAGAACCTTTTGGTGGAAGATGTTTGGTATAGAACTTTCATCATCAAAATACTATGGCTAATCTTTCATAAATATGGAGATCAGAGAGTATCAATTCAACCCTAGAAGTCAGTTAGATATACTCAGACATAATTCTTGTCTATGACCCTTCTGTCCAGCTATTATTTAGAAATTTCTTGGAGAATGATCTACTGATGGCACCACACAAATACATGAAGCAGTCATTCACTTGTCCAGCCGATAACGGAGCATATTTTATAAGCCAAGAGACTTAACATTATCTCAACTAGTTTTCATTATAAGTATTATCACCTCAATTTTTTTTTAAAGAAAGCACATGTGATAAAGAATCAAATAATATGGAAAGGTATGAAGTGCAAAGTGAATGCCCCCTATTACCCCTTCCTCAATCCCTCATCACTGCTTCCCCAATACAACTCTGGTTCCTAGTTTCTGGCCATTTATTTCTATAGACAGAAATATGCAAATTATATACACAATGAAATCCTACTAAAAATAATTCTCTGCATCTTTAAAAAATACTGTCGGGGCGCCTGGGTGGCTCAGTCATTAAGCATCTGCCTTCGGCTCAGGTCATGATCCCAGGGTCCTGGGATCAAGTCCTGCATCGGGCTCCCTGCTCTATGGGAAGCCTGCTTCTCCCTCTCCCACTCCCCCTGCTTGTGCTCCCTCTCTCGCTGTGTCTCTCTCTGTCAAATAAATAAAACCTTTACCAAAAAAATACTGTCATACTTCAGTATCTTGAAAAGATTTTCATAGTTCCACATAAATCCTATTTTTTTTTTAAAGATTTTATTTATTTATTTGAGAGAGAGAGAGCTCATGAGAGGGGGGAGGGTCAGAGGGAGAAGCAGACCCCCTGCTGAGCAGGAAGTCCCATGTGGGACTCGATCCCGGGACTCCAGGATCATGACCTGAGCCGAAGGCAGTCGCTTAACCAACTGAGCCACCCAGGCGCCCCCACATAAATCCTATTTTTAATGTCTGCAACATATAAGCTACTTCACTGTATAGGTGCACTTATTTAACCTCTGCCTCTATTATGTTTTTGTTTTTTGTTTTTTTTTTTTTTAAGAGCAGGAAATGGGGGACTGGAGGGCAGAAGGAGTGAAAGAATCTTAAGCAGGTTCCATGCCCAGTGCAGAGCTGGATGTGGGGCTCAATCTCATGACCTCAAGTGAAATAAAGAGTCAGATGCTTAAACCACTAAGCCACCCAGGTGCTCCCCCCCACCCCCATTTCCTTGTTTGGCTGTTACAAACAACACTGGATTACATTGCTGACTCAATGACCATGTGAATTTAAGTTCTGACAGATACTGCCAAATTGTTACCAAAGAGTTAATACAAATTTATACTCACCACAAATTTAAGAGAATGCCTGTTTCCCCCACATCTTCTTAGGACCCCTGCCTACTCTTAAAAATGCAGGAACTCAGTTTTTATTATGTGGGTTTTATCTACTGTTAGAAATTAAATGGGAAGTATTTACCTAAAAAGAAAAAACCCCATTTTTATGACAACTATAATTTCAACTGAGGTTCATAGATTAAGTAACCTAGTCAAAGCCAACAAAAAAAATTAGTGAAAACAGAGGTTTTAAAAAGATCTACAAAAAAATGTAAATGTCAGCCTTAATAGAAAACCCCTAGATTTTCCTATCTGCTCCAGCATTCAGTCTGTTACAGGATGCTGTTTTGCTTGAAGTATAGAAGAAAAGTGACCTCAGATGCAAATGTGTAGTTAGAAAAGGGAGGTGCACTTTAATAGCCCTTTCACATATTTGCAGGTACTCTTCTTTGATACCACACCAAAACCTGACAGTGGTATTTTCTAAAAGAACCATTGCAATGTAAAATCTGAAACCCTATCAAAACCCTTAATATAATGAAATTATATTAAAATCTATTAATTAAGCCACATCCATATTGTACTTTGAATGGATCTTTACCTGTGCAGGTAACCTCATGCACTGGTCATGTGGAAAATACCAGTACCTTAAATTAGGAAGATTTTCCAAATACTGTCTTATACAATATTCTAAAATCCCATTTATATCACTACCAATCTCTTCAGAAAAGTCTAAGTAATGAGTTCTCAAGCTCGTGGTGGAAGACACAAGTTTTCCAAAATTCAGAATATTGCAAAAAAGCTTCATTCCATCATTGTCAACAAATATTATTAGTTGTCTTCCTTGAAGTGATAAGTTCACATCATTAACTTTTGAGAAGATACCTGCCAAATACCATAACTATAATGTTAGTGATTCTTCCAAATAAAAATGGCATTACACGTCAAAACAGTGGCTAGTTCAGCTGGCAACTCAATAGCACAAGAACTTTTCAAGACCACAACTGTACTTCAAAGTGTAGCAAAACTGATTTATACAGACTTCCCGTTTCATCACACAAAATAGATCACACTGTATCCAAAGGCTGAAACTTAATAAAATTAGTAATTTTACTCCTTCATCAAGGACATTCTTATATTAAATTACATGTTTTTCTGCCAGTGTGTAATGAAAAAGACAATAATTACTATAAGTTCAACTTGGTTCCTTTATTTGTGCTAAGGCACCAATAGGTTTCCTACCATTGCTTTTGCACTACCAATGAAACTCAGTGAAAAAGAGAAATAAGGTCGTAACATTCTTGTAAAAATAGTTTTGACTTCACAGACTTCTTAAAAGGATCTTGGGGATCCCCAGGATTCTACAGACCATAGTTAGAAAACCGCTGCCTCTATCACCTCCACTTGGAAGGTGAGGAAACTGAGGTGCCAACAGTAGGTGATCCACCCAAAGACAAACGGTAAACAGCACAGCTAAAATTCAAACCCAGGCATTCGAACCTCAAGTTCTGGTCTCTGAGGACAGTGCAACTTAGGACATGGTTCTATCAGTTGCCAGTACTGTCACAAAGTTCTTTATACTAAAATGTCGCATTGGTCCTTGCTTTGCCCTCTCAGATTATAATATACATTGATTCATCAAGTATTTAGATCAACTATGAGCCAGAGACTCAGCCCCATGATGGGGATGCCAAAATGAATAAGGTATTGTCTTCACTTTCAAGGATTTCACCATCGACTGGGGAGACAAATGTATGAACCACTATCTGTAATTCAGTGTGATAAATGCCATAATAGTATTTGGAAGTATTTTGGAAGCACAGAAGAGTGATTAATTCTGCCCAAAGAAGGGAGAAGGGGGATCGGGGACTTACCAGCAGAAGTGCATTTTAGTTGGACTTGAAGGACAAAGACATGTCAGGATAGTCCTGCACATACCTGAATACAGTTCTTGTGTTTCCTGCGTAAGTTTCCACTACTTCGAATTAAGTATCTCTTGGCTCTCAGGAATATGAGGATAGGAAACCATCCCTGTATTATGGGAAAGGCCTTCTGAACATATGTATTGACCTTTCTTTTGCAAGTATATATTCACATTTGTTGACATTAACCTGTAATTGTGAGCCAAACAATTTTGTCTAATAGCCAGTTTATTCTAAATTACAATTAGGACCAAATGTGCAAACTGAAGAAGCTGTTCACAAAGTGCCCCAACCAGACCTTTTAGTCACCTTTTTTTCTAAGAGTGCAGCAAACTTTTTCTGCAATGGACCAAATAGTCAATATTTTACACTTTATGGGTCAGATGGTTTCTGACCCAACTATTCGGCTCTGCCCTTAGAGTGTGAAAGAAGCCTTAGACAAAATGTAAATGAATGGGCAAGGCAGTGTTCCATTAAAACATTATAAAATAGGCAGTGGGTCCCATATGACCCATAGGCCATCATCTGATGGTTGCTGCTGTAAGCCATGTTTCTGTTTGTATCCTCCTCCTCCCTACTGCATACTGGAAAGCACATTAGACTCAGAATTAGGAGAACTGGCTTTTAATTCTACTTGCTAAAAACCAGCTGTGTGAGCTTAATCCAAATGCTTCACCACTGTTACCTGTTTCTTGGTCAAATCAACTCTTTAGATTTTATGATCAGTAATGACCCTTACTAAAATCTGAAGTATCACTGCAAAGTAATTCTGTTTCCCCAGGTATTCCTAATTCATTACATCATGGAATCAAAAGAGTGACAGTGATAAAAAAAAAAAAAATGAACGTGGCCCTTGGTGATTTTAATAGAAATGTTCATCTCAAATGAAGAGGGGGCAGCTCTACTTCATGCTACAGAAGTCAAGTTCAAGTCTGAGGAAAACACTAATAAAACTGTCCAGGGGAAAACAACCCACCACCTAAAAATTTTTGGAAGTTTTAGCGAAGCAACTATGCTTGAAAGAACTGGGCAACGAGTGGAAAGCAGAAATTCAATGGGCATATTACTTCTTAAATGCTTGGAAGCAAAGATTAGAACCTAATTAAAATATTCTAGGTTGGAATGATCTCTCTGGTTCCTGGATTCTGACCAATTATCAATTCTGTGCCTTCTGAATTGTAAGTCTATAGAATTATTGCTAATAACAATGTTTAAGTAACATCACTAATCTCATATATTTGTATCACTATGGAGTTTACATCCTTACGTATTCTATCATTTGAGTTTCCTGACCCCATGAGACTGGCAAAGATAAATATTACCTTTTGGCAAATAAGAAAGCAGAAAATCGAAAGGCTGATTGTCTACCTAGAAGATTCTTGTCTTAATATCCTAAAAGGGGGAGGGGCTAGAGCTAAGCTCCCAAATCAGCTTAGAAAATGTAGACTGAACACTGAAAACAGCACCAAATATTTTGTACATCATCATCCCCTTTATATCCTAGGGGGAAGGAGAACTTGGGGGGAGTGGGATTTAACAACTTAACAGCTTCAAAGCACTTTAAATTTGGAAATAGTTGCCCAGCATTTCGCTTTAGCTGTTAGTGTTCAATTTACCTGGTTTTTCTGTTGTGCTTCAACCAAATGCTTTTTAAATACACCTCATAAAATGGACAAGGTGGGGGTGTATTCTATACTAAAATTCCACTGGTAAGGACTCTAAAAGTCACCTCCTTCAATGTGATTGGACTCATGGATAAAAGCCATATTCTTGTAAAAATAAAATATAAGCAGCTGTGAATAATTTAAGCTAAATGGCATGAATGGATTAATATTTTAACATTATACTTGCCTTCTATCGAAACACAACTTTGAACATAATAAATTTGGTTTTAAAATGGAAATCCTCAAAATTCTGAATTTTGTTCCTTCTTTTAATATGTATAATTAAATTCACCTTTGAAGGCTCCTGAAGGTTGTTGAGGGCAGAAGAAATGTATTTTTATTAAAATGAGTCCATCTGTGGGAGACCTACAAAGAGATTTGAGAAAGCAGCAACACAGGAGCTAAATCATACAAAGACCCAATCTATTCTGGATGAGGAAACTCTTCATCAGCTTGTTCCCTGGTGAAAAAGATACCATGGGGGAAACTACACTGGGGCAAATCACAGGTATGCTCGCTCTTCCATCCTCTCCCTCATCCTCCATTTTGTCCACAGACTGAATCAGGTTCCTTATTACTAACACCTCACATTACCTTGTGTGAGAAAAAAGATTAAAAAGAAACAGTTAGTGGTGTGCTTAGAAAGGAGAAATGTACGGTAGGTCTCCCACAGATGGACTCATTTTAATAAAAATACATTTCTTCTGCCCTCAACAACCTTCAGGAGCCTTCAAAGGTGAATTTAATTATACATATTAAAACTCCTACTTTTGTTTCGACAAAGTTGAGGGAATTCATGTGCTGACCGGGTACACAAACTTCAGAACTTTCTAGCAACAGAGGGCGAGGCTGCTTCACTTTCCTGTGGACGGCCTCCTTCTAGAACCTCAAATTCTCCAAGGCTGTGGATGGAAGAGACAGCATGTGGGACAATGGTGTATCTTACATGCGAGTTTGTTTCTAAAATCAGCCTATAAGGCAAAATGATCTAAAATCAAAAGATCCTTGAAGATCCCTTATATTTTCCTTAAAGCACAGCAGATACGGTTTTGCGACTATAACCTCGTACACATAAACAGAATGCACTAAATGCACAGTTTATAATAAAGGGCATCTTATAACAACAAAAAGCAACTGAAATATTTAAGTATTAAAATTACACTCAGTCCTGTGAGAGACGAATACCATGAGGCACGCAAAAATCCTTAAGAACGGAGACTAACTTGCTTTCATTGTTCTTAACATTAGACCCCTTCTCTCCTCTTTGTTCTCATTCTTTCTCTCATCCTGACTAGTTTTAGTTGAATTCAAGTAACCCTGGACACTGAGGTACCCCAAGGCATTCTGAGTCTTACACGTATGAGTTTTTTTTTTAATTGCTACCGTAACTAATTACCACAAATTTAAAACAACTCAGATCAAATATACACTTGAAACAACACAGATCTATTATCTTACAGTTCTGTAGATCAGAAGGTGGGAGGAGCTGCCGTCGGTTTCTCAAGGCTGAAATCAAGGTGCCAGCAGAAAAGGCTCTGGAGGAAAATCCATTTGAAAGCTCATTCAGTTGGCTGAGTTCAGTTCCACAGAGCTGGAGGACATGGTCTTTTATTTTTTGCTGGCTGAGTGCCAGCGGTCTTCCTAAGCTTCTAGAGGCTCCTAACCCCACTTTCTCCGTTTTTTAAAGCTAGTGACATTGGGTTGAGCCCCTCTCACGCTTCAAATCTCTGTCTTCCTCATCAACCAACTCTATCTGTGCTGCACACCCACCCCCCTCTGATTTGAAAGACTCATGTGATTATATTGGACCCACCTGGAAAAATCCAGGCAACTTGCCCTATTTTAAAGTCAACTAATTACTAACCTTCATTCAGTGTTCAAAGTGCTTCCATAGCAATTGCTAGGTGAGTCTTTGATTAAATAACACGAGGATGGGAGTCTTGGGAGGACACCTTCAGTATTCTGTCCCCCACACTGTGAGAACAAACTCTTGGTCTCTCACACATACTTTCTTACAGCTCCTAAAATATGTCACACATCTAGCCACAAGTTGCAGGCAGCCAAACTGGTAAATAAAAGTTTGTTTGCAAAATGAAGAAAACATGATGAGACATTACAAACATTTCAATAAAACCATAAAGAGTTTCAATACCAAGTGTAAAAATAAGCACACACTTAAGGAAGAATGCCCTGGCCTGACAAAGATACCACAGAGAAAGAGCCTGCAGAAGCTTCATTGTTCTCTGGACATTTGGGGGTCACTGATTTATTGAGAGGTGCCCAGGTGTTACTTCTTGCCAGGTGAAGTCTATCTAAAGTGCTTTGTGCTTTGAAACAAACAGCACTCTGAGTCTTGTTGAAGGCCTCACTGAAAGTCCCTAATTGAATCTAAAGATCTCAGCTGGAGTTTGAGACACTTGCTTCCGAACTGACTTAACTTCAAAATCAAACCTGTCATTCTTAGCCAGTATTTGCACTGTGCCGTCTCTATCCCGGCATATTCCCAGGTTTGGCTAAGTAACATCTGAGCAAAGGAAGCCATCCAAGAATGCAGGATGCCCAGTAGTTACTGTGTTCCTTGTCCTGTTGCCAGTGGTCAGAGGTTTGACCACTCTCTTCAGCAGACAAGTCAGCCTCCATTGTTTCACCGTCACTGGTGACGATTTGTAGCTTTCCTTGGTCTGGCTGCCACTGGTCAATTCAGAACATTGTGAAACCCAAGCCCTGTGCTGTGCAAACTGCTTCCCGGTCACCTGGAACTGAGTCTCTATCCTGTGGCCTGCAGTCAAGCCTGGACAGGGATTTCACAGAAATTTGACACTGTTAATGGTGAAAAGTTTGCTTTTTCACAAGTACCACCAGGCAACTTAGAATTCTTCATAGGGATTCTAGAAAGCAGAAATTACTAAACAGTAAGAGAGTGCGGCGGCGGGGGGGAGGCGGAATTCAAATGACACAACCATATGTAACATGGAGATAACTTTTTTTTTTTTGACCTGAGACACTAACTTTGGGTAACCAGGCCAGTAGGAGATAGGATTAGAGGAGCCTTTTCTGATCCTTCTAGTCCATTTCCTGATCTCTTTTCCTCTGTGAACTTTATAGATGATGTACAATGATCCTCAAACACAAGATGTAATCAAGACACCTCGAATGGCATTGCTTCTTATTTAACCCAAGGGCTGCAGAAAGTTTTTTTTTTTTTGCGTTGCTAACTCCCAGTAATGAGAGATATTCACTCCAGCGCAAGGAAAACAGGAGCTCTTAGAAGTGCTCTAGTCACTTAAGCTAAGTATCCTTAATTAAGTGTGTCCTGCCACCTAGGGGCATTCTTAGGCCACTTTGGGGCATATTAAAATTTTAGAGACTTCATAGGATATTCACTAAGGGAAAATAATAATATTAAATCTTCAGCTTTTTCAGAAGTTCAACTTTAGAAAGATCCTTTAAAGCAATGGCCATTTCTGTGCTTTTTTAATAAAATAACTTATGCATTATCCATTGTATTTTATGTTACAGAATGCCAAACAGACCCATGTGATACATTTCTTCTAGATTTCAATTGTAGCTAAAGAGTTGTTAATTAAGGTCTAGCCCCATCCCCATCTCTGGTTTTATTCAGCCAGCAAGGATTTTGTTCCAGTTTGGTTTTAGTTTGAATTCCTTTGGATGGGATGAAAAGAAGCTGTACCATTCTCTCTGGTTCACATTCAGCCTCTTCACTTATTTACCTACCAGCCTGGGCCCTGAGGGCCCCTGAATAAATATGGGAACTCTCTTTAGTTAAACAATGAGATCTAGATAAAGTATAATATTTTCTTTTTTGCTTTAGCTGCCAATAACTTCAGAGTTCAGTTTAGTGCTCATCTACATTAATAAATCCATTTGAAGTTGCTTCTAACTCCTTTCTCCTTATACTTTCCTTGTTCTGAATTTATTTCAAATTTTGTTTTATTATACTGCAATTTATTTTTAAAGCTTTCTCAAATCTTCTTTATAAATAAATAAATCTTACTTGTATTTTTATTTATTTATTTATTTTTAAAAATTTTTTTTTTTTAAGATTTTATTTATTTGCGAGAGAGAGAATGAGAGACAGAGAGCATGAGAGGGAGGAGGGTCAGAGGGAGAAGCAGACTCCCTGCTGAGCAGGGAGCCCGATGCGGGACTCGATCCCGGGACTCCAGGATCATGACCTGAGCCGAAGGCAGTCGCTTAACCAGCTGAGCCACCCAGGCGCCCTTACTTGTATTTTTAAAATAGGGGCTTATACAGAAATAGACCAGATATAGGTTTCTTGCTTTACTAGAGGCTGCTCCCTTTCCAAGCACAACTGTCTATATATATTAAGAAATGGCTGCTAGACATCAATCAGATCTTATCCATCATATTAAATCAGAAAGTTAAGTGGGGTTTAAGCCTACATACACATTACATACTGAAGGAGATCAGAACATGTTACACCAAAATACACTGCTTTGGCATATTGATTATTTTGAGCTGAAGACACTTAAGAGGCAGCAGATGCAGGAAGGGCTCTCTGACCTCCCCCTTTCTACCTAAAGGCACGTCAAGATTATCTCATGAGACACGTCCACTCTCTGTACCAGACAGAGAACATTCTTAACATTAGAAACTGGGAATCTTTGCCAAAATGGATCTATACAAAAACAAACAAACAAGCAAAAAACTATTAAAACAGCCCTTCTCTTTCATTACTTTTCCCCATACATTTCCCACAATTTACTGCCCCCACCCCAAATCCCTTTGTTTTGTCACTTCTCTGCAAATTTATCATCCTTTGATTGAAAAAAAAGTATGTAAGCTCTCAGTTCTAATTGCTTCTTTGAGTCTTCGTTTTTCTTATGAGGACTCTCCTGTGCCCATCAAAGTATTGAATAAAATTTGATGCTTTTTTCTTGTTGATCTGTCTTAGGTTAGTTTAATTCTCAGGCCCAGTCACAGAACCTAAGAGGACAGAAGGAAGATTTTCCTCCCCTACAACACACATATAAATTAGCCCAACTTAGTCCTGCAAGGAAGTGTCTAATCATTGTCCTTGCAACCAATCTGATTGACAACAGAATAGGAGACAAGTGCTGGAGGGAAGAAAGTTTTGTCTTCCTTCTAACTGTGTCACCAGTATAACATTTTGGGACAAAGAACTACAACTTTTGTCATTTAGTGTTTATTATATAATCAAAAACTTGTGAGTTCCAGCTAGTTTGAAGAAGAGAAAATTATAGCATGTGACAGCACATGGCATGGGCATGAAAGTAGACTAGGGTTGGGGCTTCCACCTGCTACAGGGAGAAACTGTAGAAATTAATAAAAACTTAACAGAAAGCACTAGAAGAATCTATTAGAGTCAGTTGTGGTGATCTTCTCAGAGATCCTGACGTTATGGAGCAAAGCAGACTTGGTTCCATGACATAAGTGCCTTTTGCCACCTGCCAGAAGGCCACATGCTTACTGTATAACCAGTCAGCCTCAAAGAACAGACTAGAGATCAACACTGAGAGCCATCTGTAGGGTGGGCTTCAGAGGGAAGCACTCACTTGGAAATTTATTCCTGGATATGGACATGTCATCTGGGCTCATAACGTCACCATAAGAGTAACTCAGGAAGGAATAAGTATGTAGGACAGGTAACGAATCACCTCCAACACTCAGAGAAGGAAAAGCATTTGCTTCACCAAAGAAACAGAATAAAAACAAAACAAATTCTTGTGGCAAAAGGCTCAAAAAGATAGGGCCCAGGGACCCATTTTAGGGAACACTGTGTAAGACTGTGCCTGGATAAGGGTAGTATAGTCATACTATACTATTGTTGTTTGCTGAAGAATAATGGTGTTTATTACTTGAGACCAAAGGTCTGGTCACCTACATTACCTGGGGTATGGCAGACCTTTTTATAGACTGTAAAAATTTTTGTCCTTAGAAGTCTCAGATTATCAAACAAAGACTCTTAGAAAAATGCCAAGAAGTTAAGTGTCTCTGGCTCATCAACCTGTTCTCCCCAAACATGTAGAGAACCTTGGGGCTAAGAACAACCAGAAACTGAAGAAAATGACCAGGGGTAGCAAAGCTAGAAAAATTAAGCTATTCAGCTATAAATTTCTAATTATTTCTCCAATTGACATCCTTGCCTTTGTTCCTAAAGACAGTTTTCTGCTAAACTTAGTAGCTGTTTTTCTTTTCCTAAATCTTTTTTTCCCCTTTCTTTGTGAATTCAACTGGATAGGAATGAGATCTATGATTTTTGCATATATGAAACTGTATTTAATAAATGCTAAATAATAGAAGATTAGAATTTTTTAATAACCCTGTTTATTATTCTCATGATCTATTTTCTCTTGTTCTTATCTTTAACAAATCTTTCTTTAAATGATCACATTGAGGGGTTGCTATCTACCCTGATGGGTCATTGACTTTGTAGAGCATGGCATATGCTGAATTGAACACTGTAATTACATTTAGACCCAAGGCAACACCCAATTGTTCATTCTCATGTGAATCTGGAAGCACCTACAAATGACATATGTTAATGAATTACAGATCTTGTGGTGAGTTAATAGGATAACAAATCTCAGTCAGTATTGCATAAATTGGGGCGGGGAGAAGCTGAGCTCTTTGTAAACATATGACCTGGTGGGATGGAATTCCTCTAGAAGCAGCTAAGAAATGATAAAGCTGAGTTAATATCAGTCCCTGTATTCTCATTGTTCTGTCAACCTACTCGATTCATATGTTCCAGCTGGTTGTTTCCCCAAATTTCTCTGAGGGTAAGGCCTGATTTTACAAGTATTGTTGTAATTTGGGGAGAGGGGGCATACCCATAAACACACATGGCAAAATTCTCTCATGCATCATGAATTATTAAAGATCCCCTTAAAAGCCTCTGTGACACTAGGCCTTCTGTTTACTGCCCTTGTGTTTCAGGTGGCTGATATGGTATAATGAGACATACAGTGTTAATGGAATTCTATTTTTATTTTTATCAATCAAATTGGAAACAAATGGAAGAGACTGACAACATCCAGTACTAGCAAGGGTAACTAGGGAGGCAGGGAAACTCTCACTCACTGCTAATGGCCGTATTTACCACCACCACCTTTCTGGAAAGTGATATGGTAATATACACTACAATTTAAAGGTAGAAGTACCTTTTGAATCAGGCATCTCAGGTTGGGAGGTTTTTTTGTACATATTTATAGGCACATACATAAGGATTCAGGTACAAAGTTGTTTACTCCAGTATTGTTAGTAGTGGCAAAAAACTGGAAACAACCTGAATGTTCACAGTAGAGGAATGATTAAATATGATACATCTACATGGAATATTATATAGCTATTAAAAAGAATGAATTAGGGGCGCCTGGGTGGCTCAGTCGTTAAGCGTCTGCCTTCGGCTCAGGTCAGGATCTCCAGGGTCCTGGGATAGAGCCCCGCATCGGGCTCCCTGCTCCACAGGAAGCCTGCTTCTCCCTCTCCCACTCCCCCTGCTTGTGTTCCCTCTCTTGCTGTGTCTCTCTCTATCAAATAAGTCAATAAAATCTTAAAAAAAAAGAATGAATTAGATCTACAGGTATGAGCATCAGGAGAATGTCTGTGATACATTGTATAAAGACAAGCAAGTTACAGAATATATGTATAGTATCCTTACAGTTTAGGATGGGGAGGGAGAACGGGGGGAAGGAGGAAAGGGTGGAGAGTAAGGGGGGTGCGAAGGAAAGAGGTTAAGTGTAGGGAAAATGTAAAAATCTATTTATGTGTGTGTCTATTTTTATATGAGCCGAGAGAAGGAATGCTATCCTGCAGGTAACCATCTAACAGGGGGTATTCAGAGGAATAACACAGTAGGAGGGAAGGTGAAGTTCTTTCTTAATACAGATCTGTAGGGTATGATTCGGTTACAAAAACATGGATAACCTTTGTTGTCTTTGTTGAAAAATGGCAGTAATATAATCTGAAAAAGACAGACTGATGTAGACCATATAGGGACCCCCAACTACTTCTTGAGAAGGAACCAGTTTTTAGTTCAGTGAAGCTTTAAGATGGCTGGACTAGAGTTGAGGGTGAAGACTAAAAGGGGCTTTCTTTTCCAGCAGGAAGACCAGCATGGTCTGGACATGAAAAGGCCTGGAACGACTGGCAAATGAGTCTTCAATTTCTACCTGTAAATTCCAATTTATAGCTTACAGAAGACTCTTCCTGACAGGCCAGCAGACCATGTAAGACCATGCTGCTTCTGGGCCTAGACTAGGGACACCCAGATTGTTTTTGCCCAATAAATCCCTGAGATAATTAAATGCCACTATTCTTGCAGAACAACCCTTGGCTTCAGATATATGCTCATTGTCTTAGGCAGAAATAGTAGTTAGAATTTTTAATAGACTAGTTCTTTGCCCCTTAAATAATCACGTATAGTCAGTGGCTATCTGGGCCTTTAATCATATATTCCTAGAGTTTCTTTGAACATGCATTCCAAATAAATGTAAATTTATTTATAACCAATATATATGTTCTACCATCAATCAATAATTGAAGTAGGCTCCACACCAGTGTGGGGCTTGAACTCACAACACTGAGATCAAGGGTTGCGTGCTCCACTGACTGAGCCAGCCAGGTGGCCCTGTCAATCAGTAATTTGACTTAATATTTGATGAAGAGAAATAGTTGGTATTTTATTATTTTTTCTTAATCCCTTTCTTGTGGGCTTCAGTTTTGCAGTAGCTGAGCTCCTCTAAAGGCCACAGCTCATACCAGCAGTTCCCTCCTTTAGCTACAACCTCAGCTACAAGTCTTGCAGATCTCTCCCCACTCTGACCCGTCTGACCAAGGCACAGTAATAGCGCCCTACTTTTGCTAGCCCAAGAATGCTTTGCTGTCCTTGTTGCTCCCCTCACCTCAGCTCCTACCTTTGTAAATAACCCCCTTATTAAACACTCCACAATTACACCAAGTAAGCATGCCATCTATTTCCTTATGGGATCCTGACCATACATATATATGCAAAAAAATCTACTAAGGGCTCCAGAACACATAAAAGTAAATTAGAAATTGATTCACTCTCTAACAGCTTATAATCTGGTGTAGGTAAGTGTGGTTCTTCTGATATCACTGGTTAAGGTCTGTATAGATACAACTGAGAAGGTGATAGTATTGTCATATTAATGTAGGTGATAAAAAAGGTAGAAAAGTCCATGGGGATGGCTTGTTATCTATAGGCTGGATTGGAATAATCCATTTACATATGACAGAATAAACCTGTATATAGAAACACTTTAACAAGACTTTAAATGTCTTTAAAATGCAATGTGATATTTGAAGGGGCAATTAAAAATTATGTGCCTTGCCCCAAATAATAATTTAATATATACTTATATGAAAAAAAATCTTGTTTTCCATATAATATTTGCTTTTTTAAACTTCTGCATACAAGCCCAGAGACTAAAAGTTTCTTTCATAGGATTTTAAAAATTATCTGGAATTAACAAAATGATACATTTTAGCAATTTGGTGGGGATAGGCTCAATTTTGGTACTGACTTGGTTGTAGCAAACAACTGGCTGTGTTCTTGTAGTAGAAGACACTAAGCTTTCAAGGAAAAGGACACTATTTAATGTGCTTGTTTAATTCAAGGGTCCAGTCAATAAACTAGAAAAAGTAGCACATTTACATTTATAGTTAGCTTTAGATTTTAAGGCCCTAATGGTAAATTAGCTGGGTTAACAAGTGTATAATACACACCTCTCAATAGAACATTTACTTCAAAAATTTTAACTGACATTTATATTTTGTCAATATGTAAACAATAGATGAGATGATTTTTTTTTTTTAAAAAGAGACAGCTCTTATCCTTAAAATTTATAACAGGAAATCTATATATGAAAATTGCTGGTAGATTACAAAGTAGGATCATTTCTCTCTAGGTATTCTTTTTAGACAACTAGTAGGGCTAATCTAGAATCATTTAGTTTAATTGGAGTTTAGACAAATATTCCTACATGAAAATGTTACTGCTTGCCTTCGAGCTTCCAGCTTTTCTTTTATCATAATAGATTTGTCATTCACGCTGCATTTCAAATCAAATTTTACATGACTTCAAATAGATACACTAGGGAATTAAAAAATATTGACATACTATCAATTGAAGTCTTCTTTTAAAAACTAGAGTTTAGGAAAAACTAACGTTTAGGTAAGAGCTACTGAGTACAAGTTAGATTATATCTGGACTGGCAAAGGAAAAGTGCTTAAGTACTTGCATAAGTAACTGTAAAAAACAATGAGCACATAATCAAATAAGAACAGATGTAAGATTTTAAAACTTGCCTCTGTCCCAATAGCCTGGTTTTCAAAAGGGCACACACATAAATATGTCTTAGTTAAAATAAACACTGGGTCAATAAATCTCAAATTCATAAAATACACTCAAAACTTCAAACTGTTTAGCCTCAAGTGATACATTAGCAGTACAGACCTACATTAGAGCACTTAGCATGAAAACCATCCACTATGAAATAGGGCAGAGACACATTAAATATTCTTATCAATCTCAAATCCAAAAGGATTACAATTTAGAACATATGCAGGATCAGTTATGCAAAATGGACCCAATAGCTTCCCCAATAATTTTCTCACTATTTGGGGATGGATTTTTCCCCCCTATACTTCTGAATCAGCTGAACAGAACGAACAGAAAGGAAATATTTCAATAATTTATTTTTGTTGATTTGGCTAGAATAGCAAGTCATGAAACACTCACTGAACATAATGAGCTCCTCTACACTGTGATTCCAAATCTCTTTGAAGACAGGGCCAGCTGACCAGATGGTGCGCTGTAACATAATGCCTTTGAAACAGAGGCTTGAGTTCAGGTTCATAGGCCACGGGACAACAGAGGCAGATTGCGACATGCAAGTGAAATATTCAACTAGGAAGACTGGGGGCTGCCAAGAGCAGCCGTACTCTGCTGCCAAAGGGCAAATCAAATGCCAACTTCCTCATGCCCCTGCTCTATCTTAGTATGTGGCTGCTTACTGTGTTTTGAACCTTTTGGGGGTGGGGAGGGTGGGGCAACTTTGAAAGGTCAGAGAGACAAAAGAGGTGAGGAATCAAGGTTCCAAAAATCAGTTTCCAAAATACCCATAGCCTGCTATGCTGAGAAAAGAATATATGGGCATTTGAAAATGATAGGCCATTCCTCTAAATTACCTTGTATACAGAGGGATTTTCTTAGAAATCTTATATTGCTCTTAATTAATGAGACTGATTGGTTAGCAGTCTGCCTTATGACTAAGTCTGACAGAGCCTAATGGAAGAGAAGCTTAATTGCAGAAAAGCAGTGGAAGAAATTCATTAGAGAAGTCTTGAAACCTGAAAATTATGGGCAGCACAGGCTATCTGAATGGAAATTGAGCAATTTAAGATGTCTTAATTAGATTTAAAACCAGAGCTTAGAAAAACTAAATTAGCTCTATCGAATCAGATAAAAAAAAACCTAAGATAAAATGCATGGTTATTACTGGATTACTCAAGATAGTCTGCATAGCATTGTACTGGTGATTCTGTAAGTTAGCCTTTATGAGGAGTAATGACAACAACAAAAGGCAAAGAAGATACTGAGCAAGAATTTTAAATAGTATTGCATTTGTTCCTAACCTCACAGTATAGATTTTAAGATGTTTTAATAACTGCCCCCCTGCCAAAGTATCATTAAAAAAAAAAAAAGCAAAGGAAAGCTTAATTTCAACTCTGTTGGGCAAAAAAATAGAGGAAACAAACCAAATATTCCAATTTATTATTCATTTGAGTTAAAATTTATGCAAAACAGTCATGATTCAAAGGTGGTAACAATGTGAGTATTGAGAGAGCCAGCCAAAGAGTCAAAAGAATATTATATTTACTTGATAAGCATGGGGCATCAGGATTAAAAATAAAGGGAGAGGAGAGGAAGAGAAAAATATCTATAGCATAGACAATCCTAGAGCTTGTCACTTGGTCATTCGTATTCACTGGACAAATAAGTCTCAGGCACCATGCAGAGAATACATCTTAGAACAAAATACTGAAGGTCCCTGCTGTAATGGAGAATAAAGGCTAGTAAACAAGTTAGGCATTAAACAAAAATAATGTAAATATAAATTATACATGGAAACGAGCACCATAAGATGTATAAAGTCACTAGTATAAGGTGATACTAGGGAAACGTGATTTGGATGAGGGCCTAGATGAGGGAGTGATGTTCAAGCCAAGAGACCTGAAACTGGAGGAAGGAAGAGCTAATCATTCCAAAGGAAGAATACCCCTCAGAGGGAGCAGCCCTGGTTGGAGGCACCATGTCTTTGAGGCAGGAAAGGCGGTTGGGGTGGCTAGGCATGCTGCGTGAGATGCATGGAGGGGAGGGGAGGAGAGATGAGCCTAAAGAAGGGTAAAGGGACCCCAGGCTAGTAAAGATTGTGGATTTTATGCCAAGGTTTAGAATCTACTTGAAGCATGGAGACTTTGGATGGATTTAAGCAGAAAGGTGACATGATTGGATGTGCATTTTTAAGAGTGTTGTCATTGCTGAGCCAACAGCGTTGCGAAGCAGAGGTCACTGGATTCCCAGAGCACACTGGTTAGTGTATTCATTTAACACTCATTTAAGAGGGGCGCCTGTGTGGTTCAGTCAGTAAGCCTCTGCCTTCGGCTCAGGTCATGACCCCAGGGTCCTGGGATTGAGTACCACATAGGGCTCCCTGCTCAGCGGGGAGCCTGATTCTCCCTCTCCTTCTCCCCTTGCTTATGCTAGCTCTCTCTCTCTGTCAAATAAATAAATAAAATTAAAAAAAAAACCCACTCATTTAAGAAACATTTTTCAATATCTATTGTTTGCTGGTTCCACTGAAAAAGAGAGAAATGCAAAGATCGAAGGCTTGAGATTTTGTTTTCAAGAAATGTAACAAACCATTAAATAAATATGATTAGAGGTAAATGCATATTTAGAGCTATGTATAAAATGCTAAGGGAGACCAGGGAACAGTGCACAAAAAGTGATAAACTTTGATCTGGGTCTTGTAAGACAGTAAGAGAGGAAAAATATTCCAGGTAATAGAAAAATGAAGAACATGGAATGGGGGCACTTGGGTGGCTCAATCTGTTAGGTTCAGGTCATTATCTCAGTGTTGTGAGATCAAGCCCCGCATCAGGCTCCGTGCTCAGTGGGGAGTCTGCTTGAGATTCTCTCCCTCACCTTCTGACCCTCCCCCTGCTTGTGTGCTCTCTCTCTCTCAAATAAATAAATCTTTAAAAAAAAAAGAAGAAAAATATGGAATGGAATGGAATGGAAACCAAAAAGTTTCAGCAATGCTGGATCTAGAGAAAAGTATGGAAGAGGAGGCTGGGAAACTGGATGGGCGTATTTTAGATACTAAGGGATTTGAACTTTATTCCATGGTCAATTGAGGAAACCACTGAATGAATTCAAGCCAGATGAGATGTTGTATTTTAGAAGGATAATTCTAGGCCCTTGTGGAAGGCTGATGGAAGAGGAAGGCATGAGTGGCAAGGAGGATAGTTGAGAAATTTTTGCAGTAGTCCAGAGAAGAGATGCTGTTACCAACTGAGTGTGTCAGTAACGAATTCACATGTTGAAATCTAATGTCCAATGTGATAGTATTTTATATATATATATATTATTACATATATTATTTATATATATAAATATATATAATATTTAAATAAGCTCTACACCCAATGTATGGCTTGAACTCACGACCATGAGACCAAGAGTCATGCACTCCTCCAAATGAGCCAGCCAGGCGCCTCCCCCTCCACTGTGCTGGTATTAGAAGGTGGGGTCTTTGGGAAGTGATTAGGTCATGAGGTTGGAGCCCTCATGAATGGAATTGGTGCCCTTAAAAGAAGAGGCGGGAGAGATAGGTAGTTCTCTTTCTGCCATGTAAGGACGCACCAAAGAGTTGGCAGTCTGAACCCTGAAGAGGGTTCTCACCAGAACCCAACCATACCAGCACACTTCATCTCAGATTTTCAGCCTCTGGAACTGTGAGAAATAAATTTCTCTTATTTATAAGTAACCCAGTCTATGTTATCTTGTTATCACAGCCCCAGCTGACTAAGACAGGAAAGACATGACCTAAGGGAGAGTATGGAGATGACAAGGATGGGCAGAATTGCTCTCCCAATTCCTTCACATTCATCTTGACTTCTCCCACAATGAACCTATAGCCAGGAATTTTACTGGAGAGCCACGAGGTTCAGTAACCTGCACACCAAGGGCAATGTAAGAGCCCCTGGAGTCTGTATGTAATAAGGAGGAATGGAAGAGGGGTCCCAGAAAAGGAGACCGGGGAGCCAAAAGCACGAATTTCCTGACTTCCTCATTTTATCTACAAAACTGGATGGCTTCAGCTTCTATCTGCAAACTCTCATCAGCTGAGATTTTAAAGTGGCATGCGCCATAATGTCATCATTTCAACCTGACATCTAAGAAAGCAGCTGCTTCAGTGCCAGAATGTGCTTAGACTTCTCTTTCTTGCCTTCCTTTCCCCTTTCTCCTTCATTCATTGTCTATTATTTATTTGCATATCTGTCTTCCTCAGCACCCAGCACAGTGCTTCGCAAGTAGTACACACTGAATTAATATTGGTTTAATGTTTATTTATGAAGACAGTAATTGATGACTGAATGGATGAATGGAAATACATGTTAATTATTTATTTTTCTTTCAGTCCAAGAGCTTTTGAAAATTCTGCTCCCCAACCCCCAGATTCTGATTTAATTATCTAGGGTGGGGCCTGATCATCAGTATTTTTTAAAAACTCCCAGATCATTCTCCTCTGCAGCCAGGTGAAGAACTCCTGTCCTATAAAATGACCGACTGTTAGATCACATTCTCCAATATTGCATTTTTATATCTCTCACAACATAGGCACAGAAAATGTTGCTTGTCATACATACTAAGGAAATACTTGTTGAATTATACTGATTTTTAAAAATCAAACCACATGCATTCTAATAAATTAAAATTATAGGATTTTTTCCAATGAGGTTTAGGAAAACCTAAGCCATTACACATTAGAAAGGTTTGCTGAGGGGCACCTGGGTGGCTCAGTTGGTTGAGTGTCTGCCTTCGGCCCAGGTCATGATCCCGGGGTTCTGGGATCGAGCCCCACATGGGGCTCCCTGCTCAGCAGAGTATGCTTTTCCCTTTCCTCTCCTTCTGCCTCCCCCACCCCCTCAGCTCTTGCTCTCTCACTTGCTCTCTCTCTCTCAAATAAATAAAATCTTAAAAAAAGAAAGAAAGAAGAAAGGTTTGTTGAAAGGCTTTTAAAATGTACAGCATGGATGTGGGGACATGAAACGTAATATATGCAAAGCAACTGATTTTCTGCTTGTATTTTTGCACTAGCATTTTAGATCTTATTTTAAATATATTTCTTTTAGCCTGATTATAATAAATGTAGTAAATGCTCATTTGAAAAGAAATTCAGATAATACAGAAAGTATAAAGAGGAAAGTAAAACTCATTCCTTTCTCTAATCACTTTGGAATATTTTGGCATATATGTTTCACAATTTTGTTTCTTTGTAATAGGGCAATGAATGAGTCTTGGTCCAGAATTAATGACCAGGGCCGAAAGTTGAAGTTAAGGGAGGCTAAGTTCTCAAGGGCATGTCTACCCTGTAGCAAAGGAAAACCCAAAAGTCAAGGAAAGAAGTAAAATAACTATAAGACTCAAAGATCAGGGTGGAGGTAATGAAAATGCATATTATTAAGCGAAAGAAACCCATCTGAAAAAACTGAGAAACTACATGATTCTAGCTATATGACACTCTGGAAAAGGCAAAACTATAAAGACGGTGAAAAGATTAGGTTGCCAGGGGTTAGGAGGGAGAGAGGGCTGACTAGGTAGAGCACCAAAGATGTTTAGGGCAGCGAAACTATTCTATATGATACCACAATGATGGATACATGTGATGATACATTCATCAAAACCCAAAGAATGTACAACACCAAGAACAATCCCTAACGTAAACTATGGACTCTGGACGATAATGATATGTCAGTGTAGGATCGCTGATTTTAACAAATGTGTCACTGTGGTGCAGGATGGCCATTTGGGGGGAGGTTGTGCATGTATGGTGACAGAGGTAGATGGGCACTCTTGGTACTTGCTCTCCCATTTTATTGTGAACCTAAAACTTTCCTAGAATATAATTTTTTTAATTAAAAAAAGCAATTCAGTGTGTCTATCTGTTTGACTTCTTGATGAACTTGCAAGAAGCAAAAGAAATCAGAAAGGTAAAACAATCAAGAGATTTGACCATGCTAAAATAGAAAGTATACATGTATATGAAATGAAAAGGCCAACTATGAGGCAGAAAAAATACTTGCTCCCAAATTATAACTCACAATCTATTAATGTTATTATATAAATCAATATGAAAAAAACACATTCAAAATAAAAAATGAACTAAGTTCATGAAAGAAACATAATGGCTGACACACAAATTACTAATGAGCATATAAAAAAATGTTGTGTATGAGCGATCAGAGTAAAATATAAATTAAAACAATAATATTCACCATTTATCAAAGTAATAAAAATTAAAATAAGTGATAGAACTTATTGCCCATAAGGTGCAGGTGAGAAGGGTGTTCCTATACACTGCCACTGAATTATGTAGCAGTTCAACAATATGACAGTGTGCATGAAGAGGCTTAACACGCCAATTCTGCCTCTAGAAATCTGTTCCATAGCAATCATCAGAAGTGTACAAAAAATTCATTTATAAAGATGGTTATTATAGCACTACTTATAAATGTTAAAAAAATACAAATAACCTGTGGTCTCCAAATTAGATCCAGCTACATAGGTAGAACTAATTCAGTAATTTAAGGCAAATTTTTTTAGTGGTCACAGAAAATGTTCATAATGTAATATTTCATTTTGGCAAAAAATCAAAATATACACATGAAATGTATTTAGAAAATAGTGGTATTTGAAGATGATATAATTATCTACCTAGAAATTCAAAGAGAATCAGTAGGAAAACTACTAGAACCACATAGTGTAATGCCTAATAAGGAAATAAATTCAGGGAAAAAAGATATATAAAGCAGCTAAAACAAATCAGAAAATACAATATAAAATAAAACATAAGACTGAATGCTCAAAAGTTAGAAACTATAAAGCAAAAGACAGGTTTTTCATCCTCTGACAAAGGAGATAATAAACAAAATTCAAAGATGAATGAAAACTGGGAAATATATTTGCAAACTTAGACAAACATTTCTTGTTCATAATCTGTATAGTAAGCAAAAACATCAAAAAGAAAATACCCTCTATGAGAAAAACACAAAAAGATATGAAAAACAATTTACTGAAGGGAAAATGAAGATGATCCATAAGCATGTGAAAAGATGTTCGTCCTGACAAAAAAATCAAACAGACACTAGGAAAACAAAAATATATATATATTTTTTCATTTGCCTATTAGGTTGGCAGTAATTAGGACACTGGTTAAGCCTAGGGTATGAAATTAAGTTTTCTTTTTGATTCCTTGGTAGAGCTTAGACGTGTATAAATTTTACAGACAGAAAATAAGTAACATTTGTCAATAAACAATAAAATTTAAAATATATTCAGTGATCTTGAGACTGCGATTCTATAGCTTATTATAAGTATGCAATTTGGCAAGTACACATAGATTTATGTAGCTAGACAATCTTCCACCAAAATTCATGATGGTAAAAAAAGAAACATTCAACGCTTATCATAAGCCACTTCAGATTTACTAAGTTTAATGCAGAAGAGGCTTCATCCAAGTAGTTCAAGATGCAGAGAAGAATGAATGTCCAATGAGGACACTTTGACCAATCGGGGATGAGAGTCAACAGTTGAATTACTCTCTCTTCCCTCCTTGTCCTGAGACAATGTTTATGTCCCCTCTTAGGATACATTTCTGCAAGACTGAGTAATCAACCGTGCCAGATACTGAGTGGTCAGCTCAATGGATCATCCTGATTTTGGTTCTTCTTGCCATCCTTGTCTCACTCCCTTTATTCTCTCTCCCACTTACCCTCAAGGACTGGACTAACCCATAAAGCTATGGCACAAAAGCCTTTTCCTTATACATTGCTGCCTAGGAATTTCCAGGCTAAAAGAACAGTGGATAGTCTAAATGTCCATCATTAGGAATTCAAACGATGTAGAAGTTAAAAAGGATGAGATACCTTCATTTATTTTCATATGTGTGGCAGATTGAATTTTCCAAAACTGGCCTACCAATATTTTGGTTTCACATTCTCTTCCAGAACCTTGCCCTTGTCCCATTGAGACTTAGAGTCTACTTCCTCTACCTTTAAACCTAAGCAGGCCTTTGTGAGTGAGCGACTGATGAAATCCAGCAAGACTGACATAGTGAGGCTTCAAGGCAATGAAAGGGGACACATCTTCTACTTGGTTCTATCTCTCAAGAGATACCATTGCCTTTTGAAGACAGCCATCATTTTGTGAGGAAACTTATGTCAGAAACTGTGAAGGGTCTGAGATTTTACCTACCTGCAAGTAAACGATTTAGACTGCCACAGTATGTATGTATGTATGTCCATATGTATGTATACAGATATATACATATACACATATCTATAATATTATGAATATTATCTGATACACACACACACACACACACACAGAAAATATGAGGCCTCTGGGTTAGAGATGAAAACTATTACAGCAAAAGCAGCAATCAGAGCAACATCTTGCATGAGTTTTCCAGCCCCGGTCCCATCCTGCTGGATGACACAATAATGGCCAGATGGTCCCTGCATATGCAGTGGGGTGTATTATAGGATAGAAGTCCCCAAACTAGGAAACTCTGATCTTGTATAGAGCTGCTGGTGATATGCCAATCTTCCCTTCAGGAGAGAGAGACTGGCTTTATCTCTGTTCTGGAACATAAGCAAATCTTCTAGGGAGGAGAAAGACAAGTTTTTATATTTACTACCCTGATTATCTCCAGAGAGGGAGATGTCTCTAAGCTTTACCATCTCCTGGAATATCCGCTTATAAAAACACTTCTCGGGGCGCCTGGGTGGCTCAGTCGTTAAGCATCTGCCTTCGGCTCAGGTCATGATCCCAGGGTCCTGGGGTTGAGCCCCGCATCGGGCTCCCTGCTCAGTGGGGAGCCTGCTTCTCCCTCTCCCACTCCCCCTACTTATGTTCCCTCTCTAGCTGTCTCTCTCTCTCTGTCAAATAAAAAAAAAAAAACACTTCTCAATTGGCTGTTATTCTCTTTGTTCAGAGGACCAGGACCATGTAGAGACATGAGATATTCATGGATAATTGTCCCCAGGCCATGGGAGACCCCAAGTGGAGACATTCCAGGGGCAGGCACAGCCAAGAGCCAGAATCGATTGCCAGATACATGAGTGAACAAGTTTTTCACTTGTCATCCTTAGACTCTGAGTCCTTCCAGCTGATGCCAGGTGCAACAGACAGGGGCTGTCCCTGGTGAGTCTTACCCAGGACTGAGGACACTATTGTTGTTTTTAAGCCTTAACTGCATCTTGAGGTGGTTTGTTATGCAGCAATAGATTGCTGGTACAAGGGCAAATGTCCCTGATAAGTTAAACTACATAAGCAGTTGTAGAACAAAATGAATAACTTGGTTTTGATTAAGACATGTATCTGAGTATGTATAGAAAGACACAGAAAGGGAAAACAGACAAACACAAACACAAAAATATTATGATGAGATACCAAATGGGTTCATTTTGGTGGGACTTGAAATTTCTGCTTTGTACATATATGTATTAATGTTCTTTTTTTTTAAATAAAGACATATATGAGTTTTATCAGAAAAAAAGATTTTTGCTTTTATAAAACAGTGCATATACACCTTAATCTCTGGAGTGCATGTTCATAAGTTTTTCGTCTTCCTTACATTTTCTACCCCCCCACCCCATCAAGTTTCTATAAAGAGTAGGCATTGAGTACATATATAGTGATGTGAGGTAATTAGGATAGCAGTGGGAATGCTTTTAGACAGTAAAAGCTGGTTTCTTTTAAAGTAGAAATGTCAGGCCATTTTTCTACAGCCTTGGGTACCATGTGAGATGATAGGACCTTTAGAGGACTTTTAAAGAAGAAAGTGCTTTCCTATATATGAAGATAGATAACACTTGTTCTATTATTATTTTAAAACTTGATCTTAACTATCATGTTCCTATTTTTCTCTCCAGAAGTACCTGTTGAGAACAGATTTAAGAAATTCTAAAAACTGAAATTTTAGTTGTTAAAGATAAAATGCTGGATACAATAATTTTACATAGCATTTTTCATGAAATAAAAATTCACCAGAGAGAGTTTAAAGCAAAATAGTCAATAATGACTATTTATGTAGGTTATCTAGCAAAACTGTAGTTCATTGGACAATGTACTTTATTATGAAATAGCCAAAGAAACTATAACTTCTATAGTAAATAATAACCACAAAAATCTATGGTCTTCAGTACATATTATAAATGCTGTTCTAACATTAGGCAGAATTGTTTTCCTCTTTAAAAGTATGACTCATTGAGGCATCTGGCTGGCTCAGTTGGTAGAGCATGTGACTCTGGATCTCCCGGTGATGAGTTCAAGCCCTATGTTGGATATAGAGCTTACTTAAAAAAATAATAATAATAATAAAATGTATATTAAAAGTCTAACTTATTTTTACTAGGAATATTATCAAATCAAAAGAAAACAAAAGAATATATTTCTTATAATCATCAATAAATAGTCCCAAATTCTTAAAACTAATTAGTGTTACTCAGGTAGGCGCATATGTATTTTAAACATATGCATTCTAATGTTCTACAAGTATATAACATTACCATAAATTTAGAAAGAAATAATTAACTACCTACTTTTCCACTTAGCATACTTATACTTTCCTTTTTTTAGACAAATTGACAATATTTATGTGTCAGCAAGAAACAAAGAATAAATTTAATACTTCACCCACTATGCTTTACTAAATCCCTCTAGAATGAATCCTGTGGGACAGTAACAATGAACACATATTTACTCTGAGTAATTTTGGAAAATCCACAGGAAAGAACTATGTAGTTTTTCTTATTATTAATATAAAATACTGCTCTGTAAAATTATTATACGTTAAGGTTCATTTTGTCAAAATAATACATATATGCTGTTTGCTCTTCCATCCTAATAATATTATAACTTGAAAAGTACACTTAAAACATTACTGAATAGGACACAATATTACTAGGCCTTGAATTCCATGACAAATAATCTGGCCAAATGAAATAAAAAGAAAAGATAATTGATATGTGGACATGCTATGATTCCAAGATTATCATTACTTTAAAAGATATGCCTAAATCACACAGACTCTGAAGACCAATACATAAGAATTGGCTAAAGGGATTTTTATCAAATGATCAGACCTCAAATTACATGACACAGTCTTGAAATAACAATGGTTTGCCTGAGTCTCTAGTATCTGTTAGCTTACTCAGACTGTCCCCTACGTGACTGCAATGTTCTGGGATCAGTGACCACATACAGCTCTGTATTCTCCATGCTTAGACCATGCTTGATATATAGCAAATGTAAAAAAAAAAAAAAAAAAAAATTGCTCTTGAATAAGACCAAAAAAATCAGGTTTCTAGAGCTGTGGGGTTTATTCTCTAAAAAAGTATCTGTTAATGTTCCCAAACCCATGTTAATGACGAATCCCATGAAAGGATGGTTACATCTTTTTAAGGCTAGTTCCATCACAATTTAAGGAAACACACCAAGATGAGAACAGTCCGAAAATATTCAGCCAATTTAAGAACACACACTAAGAAGATAACCGGGAAAATTTACCACTGTAATAGAGAATCAATCTTATCTTAAATGATTACTAAAGTTTCTGCCCGGGGAGAAATAGCTTGAAATGGGAACAAAAGAGATTAAATGGGTAATGAAAGTTACATAACCTAAAGTCTTGCACACTGGGCACTTCTATCTTCTCTGTAAGTCTACAATGTTTAGCGTAATAGACATCCAGTGCCTGTGTGGTGATCCACAGGTGCAGTGTAGTGTAATGAACTCTGTATCCGAAATTGGGCATTCTTGGCTCAGTCGCTGAGCGTCTGCCTTCAGCTCAGGTCGTGGTCCCAGGGTCCTGGGATCGAGCCCCGCATCGGGCTCCCTGCTCGGTGGGGAGCCTGCTTCTCCCTCTCCTGCTCCCCCTGCTTGTGTTCCCTCTCTCGCTATGTATCTCTCTGTCAAATAAATAAATAAAATCTTAAAAAAAAAAAAAGAAATGGGGCATTCTGGCTCCACCTTGACTGCTGCCAGTAGTCTGGCCCACAGGAAGTGAGGTCACTTGTCAGGGCTTCATTTCATAAGGGGCAATATGCAGGATACGATCTTCCAAGTACTTCTGATTCTATGCTAAGAACCAATCTGAGCAGAAGCAGACCCTGAAAAAGAAGGGAGGTCACTCTTCATGATCCTAAAGAGAACACTTAGTATCCCTTGTACCCTCGCCATCTGTCCATTTATTCAACTTGGATGATATTTCTATTTTCTCAGTCCAAATTTGCCCCTCCTCTTTCTTTCAAAATCTGTCAAAACTCATCTTCTTCAAGATTCTTTGCCAAACATCTCACCTTTATTTGATCACTATAATCAGTCCCACAATAGTTCAATTAGCTATGCCACTCCTTAAAGTTAAAATTAAACAGGCACTTGTCAATCTGTGTCTTAATTTATATAGGGGCACCTATCTGGGTAATCTCCTCAAAAATTATACTTAATATAGGAGCATTAACTAATCAATCAACTCAATGCTCAAAAAAATAATGTGATAGGCACAACAATGGAAACCGGTGTGCTTATAGTAAAATACATCTTAGAAAAAGTTTTGAAAATACCTAGTCTCAAAGTGCCTCTTCCACATACTTTTTATGAGGTTTGAGCTTCTCATCCACTACAGCAACCGTTTTTCTGACTTAATGTATTTTCTTTCAAAACTACCACATTTATAAAACTTTCAGTACAAAACAGAGCTGTATCAAAACTACCACTTAAAAACACTCATAATCAAGTCTGTTAAAGTGAGATTATAGGAGAAAAGGCAGTTTAAGGGGTTTTATCGTTTTAAGGCAAGGGTCCTTTTTTTGTCAAAAAGATTTTTTTCTAACTCCTCAACTAAAACGCCTGTACAGATTCTGGAAGTTAATAAGTACACTTAGTTAAGGGCAGAGTACTGCCATTTGCTAAGATATGTAGAAAACCCATGTTAATTTCTAGAAGGGAAACCAATCACCTAGAACATGAGGCAAGGCACCTAGAAATTAAGGCAAGACAAAAGCAGTCGTCCATAAGTCTAGTGATGTATAGTGGAAGTGACATTATTTCATCTGATACAAATTCATGAAAAGGGAAAATCAGGCTATTTTCTTATAGGAGATCAAAAATTATATAAGTGTCTTGAGCAGCTAGCAAGACCTGACATAGCAACTCAATCTTCCACTTAAGGGAAATTGATTTGAAAAAGGGAGAATGTCCATCTCATCTTTCTTTCTGGTACAAAACACAATAGTGGTGTTTAATGAACACTCACATCTCAATATGCTTTAGAATGTTACCATCATTCTAAAGTTAACCATCAGTGGCTGGGACCAGGGGGCTTTAATGAATAAGAAATAAAGACTCAGTATTTTAGGTCTCCTAAATGCTGATGAAATGGCTTGATGTTCATGAAACAGGAGTGGTTTGAAGAGACAAGGGGTTCTGGGACCCACCAGCTGGTTAGAAGAATCGTTAACCTTGATGAAACAAAAACCTCTGCTCCTGGCAGACATTTCCAAACAGTCCTCTGATTGATATTAAATAGCACCATATAAGAGATCAATGTGTTCGATTGTCTGGGGAACATTTAGCAGCTTACTCATCCTGGCAGACGTATCTGGAGACTTGCACAGGGTCATCATTAAGGCTTTTTGGACGGCTGTGGTATCACACAGGTAACACTTTTTCCAAAGATTTCCAAAGAAAAACTATCTCTGACTGGTTATAACCTGCCATTTTAATTCATTAGTGACCCAAGTGCTGGAGCAAACTCAAAATTATTTCTTGAGGAAAAACTGGCCTTGACCAGAAGAAACATATGGGTGGCTGGCCTCTTGTTTAGCCAAGGGTGCAGGTCTGGCTCTATAATTTTTATAATAGAATAAAAGTCCTATCATCAGCATGATCCCTTATAGATCTGCCCTTAATCCACACTATACAACACCTGCCATCTAGCTGTCTACAGATAGTGTCACACTGAACTATTTGTTATCGAATTCCTATAAAAAATGTTGACGAATATAAAAGAAATTTGAAAAAGAAAGTCCAAGATAAGGTTTTCAAGCACTAGTTCGACTAGTTGAATTACAGGCGTATCATGGACATGTTAAAAATACAGATGGCTGGATCTTATCTCAAACTGACTAAATCAGACATTCCAGGAAAAGAGCCCAAGAATCTCTATTTTAAACAAGGACTTTATTAGATTTTCATGAACACTCAAATTGAAGACCACCCGTCTAAGGAATTCAGAATTCAGTCGGTCCTCAAGGTACCTGAGACTCTTCTGCCTTTGAGTTGCATTAAACCTCTGCAGAGGTTAACTACAACTTCATCATGTGAAGTTTTATAAATCTATAAATGTTTCAATGTTAAAACATCATCCTTTTTATTTCGGTCACTATCACAAACAACTATGTGATTTCTGCTTCTGTCTTTGCTATAAAAATGTTAAGAAGGGCATTGCTAATATAGCACTTAGTGTTAACTCTATCTCTTTCTAAGAAATCATTTGAATTCATTTTCCTAATTATAAAAACTGTTATTCAGAACATCTCCCTTTTCCCCTGTGCTGCCAGGAAGCTCAGAATCAAATCAATGCCTAACTACAGCAGTCACATTAAACGCTTTGGCCGAAATGACAATTTCATGATAAAACTGAGAATGCTCATCAAAATTCTGAGGATTCCAAGGTCTCTTTAAAGCCTTTTGACTGAGGAAACCATATTAGAGAATTTAGAGCTTTTGAAAGTCCTTTTTTTTTTTTTTTCAGTTTTTAACTATGGCAGTCTGATATCTGCTACACAGAAAAACCTAAATGCAAAATGTTAGAAATTCAGATAAGGTTCTTAGAAAACATTTCAGGGAAAGTATGATATTGAAACGTTTAGTCCACAAACTGATTTTTGCCAGAAGAAATTTGACATTACAATATATGGTGCTCAGACAACTGGCATTCACATGCAAAAAGGTAATTTAGACACACACCCTGACCCTTTATAAAAATTAACTAAAAATGGATCATAGACCTAAATGTAAAACACAAAACTCTGAAACTCCTAGAGGATAACACAGGAAAACATCTAGATGGCATTAGGTACAGTGAGGACTTTTAGATATAACACTAAAGCCATGCATGATCCATGAAAGAAATAATTAGTAAGCTGAACTTCATTAAAATTAAAACTTCTCTGTGAAAGACACTGTCAAGAGAATGAGAAGACAAGCCACAGACTGGGAGAAAATATTTGCAAAACACCTCTTTTATAAAGAACTACTATCCAAAATCTATAAAGAACACTTAAAACTCAACAATAAGAAAACAAACAAGTTGATTAAAAAATGGGCAAAAGAGCTCAATAGACAATTCCCAGTGAAGATATATAGATGGCATATAAGCATATGAGAAGATGTTCTGCATCAGAGTTATTAGGAAATTACAAATCTAACCAATAATGAGATACCACCATATCTATTAGAATGGACCAGATCTCAAGCACTGGCAGTGTTCAAATGCTGGAGAGGATGTGGAGCAAAAGGAACTCTCATACTATTGCTGGTGGAAATGAAAAATGGTACAGCTGTTTTGGAAGATAATTTGGCAATTTTTTATAAAACTAAACATACTTGGGCGCCTGGGTGGCTCAGATGGTTAAGCGTCTGCCTTCGGCTCAGGTCATGATCCCAGGGTCCTGGGATCGAGTCCCACATCGGGCTCCTGGCTCGGCGGGGAGCCTGCTTCTCCCTCTGACCCTCTCCCCTCTCATGCTGTTTCTCTCTCGCTCGCTCTCTAAAAAATAAATAAAATCTTAAAAAAAAAAAACACTAAACATACTTTTACCATACGATCCAGCGATTACCCTCCTTGGTGTTTGAGTTGAAAAGTTGTGTCCACACAAAAACCTGCACATGGTTGTTTATAACAGCTTTTTTCAGAATTGCCAAAACTCAAAAGCAACCAAGTTGCCATGTATTATTAGGTGAATGGATAAATAAACCATGATACAACTAGAAAACAGAGTATTCTTCAGCACTAAAAGGAAATGACCTATCCAACCATGAAAAGACATGGAGGAACTTAAAGGAATATTACTAAGTAAAAGAAACCAATCTGAAAAGGCTGCATACTGTATGATTTCAACTATATGACATTCTGGAAAAGACAAAATTATGCAGATAGTAAAAAAAAAAAATCTGTGGGTGCCAGGTGTTAGTGGGGAATGAGAGATAAATAGGTAGAACATAAAAGATTTTTAGGGCAGTGAAACTATTCTGTATCATGGTGAATACAAGTTCTTATACATTTGTCAAAACCTGTAAAATGAATGTATACCACCAACAGTGAACCCTGATGGAAACTGCAATCTTTGGGTGATAATGATGTTAGGACAAGTTCATTGATTGTAATAAATGTGCCACGCTGGGGTGGGATATTAATAGTGGGGCAGGCTCTGAGTATGTAGGGACAGGGGCTATAAGGGAAATTTCTATAACTACTGCTCAAGTTTGCAGTGAACTCAAAACTACTCTAAAAAACAAAGTCTACTAAAAATATGTCTTTTGGGAATAAAATGTCATACAAATACAATCTTCAAAACTGTCCCCTTTGTCAGTGGCATAGTTTTTCCATTTTAAACTTAGAAAATGCAAAGTATCTAAGTTATTAGAGATCATCCTTCATAATCATATAGAATTCTGAACTATAAATTTATTACTTGATCTTATCTTCAATGGCCTTAAATGGCTGTTATATCTTTGGTTTAAAATATTGATATTAGGAATTCAGGAACAAATCTGCAACACACATCATTGTTTATTTTTGCTATTGTTATATTCAATATTTAGTCTATTCTGAATTGATTAAGGAGAGATCAACATCAATGTTTCGTATGGTCAGAACAACCAAATCAACTGCTGGGCAGCATTGTGTTCCATTTTGTAGAGCAGGCAAAGTAAACAAGCCATATTGGGGGGAAAAGGAAACTATTAAAGGATTAAACTACCTACCTTTTAAATAACACATTTTCCACTTTCCCTCATATTTCTAAGCTATTTCAGACATTTGAGTATGCTATGACTAGAGGCATAAGTTGATAGAGAATATTATTTCCTATAGAGAGGCGTTTCCATATATAGTGTGTTCTTGGATTCCTGAAGATTAGTTAAAAAGCAATGTCAAGTTGAGGGTAATATTTTTTATTGGCCAATTTAATGTTGATAGACACACTTACAGAACTGAAAAATGTACTTCCTGGAAGCCAAAGGAAAAAATATCTTCTTCCCTGAAAGCATGTCTATTGCTACTGTATAGTTAATACAGTGAAGGTATTACCAGAAGCTTAGTTTTAAGATTCATGTAGCTGGATTAGTGCTAGCATCATTTTCTATACAAATGAGGAAAAATAATTTATCCTTTCATTGATGCTACAACTCTACTGACAGTTCACTAACACAGATTAAATTTATAGCAGCAGCCTTTACATGTCATCAGTACCTCCAAAATCACAATGTGCTCTCTTCCAAACATACTTTGTGAGTGAACTCACCTACTTTCCTTTGCATTTCTCAAAGCCATTCTGGGGAAAACAACACAACAACAACAACAACAAACTAAGAAAACTAAAACAGAGGTTAACTTTCTTTGTTCGTTTAAAAAAAATCAAAACAGTGCTTTCAATTTTGAAAGCTCAAATAGTTACACTTACATGAAATTAGTCATATTAGTAATATTAAGCAATTGAGGGGCGCCTGGGTGGCTCAGTTGGTTAAGCGACTGCCTTCAGCTCAGGTCATGGTCCCAGGGTCCTGGGATCGAGCCCCACATCGGGCTCCCTGCTCAGCGGGAAGCCTGCTTCTCTCTTTCCCACTCCCCCTGCTTGTGTTCCCTCTCTCACTGTCTCTCTCTCTCTGTCAAATAAATAAATAAAATCTTTAAAAAAAATATTAAGCAATTGAAGCGTATATAAAGGATCCAATCAACTACGGAAAAAAACTGACAACAATATTTTTTCTTTCTTTTTTTTTTTGAAAGGTGGCAGAAGGTGCAGAGGGAAAGGGAGAGAGAGAATCTTTTTTTTTTTTTTAAGATTTTATTTATTTGACAGAGAGAGAGAGCACAAGCAGGGGGAGTGGCAGGCAGAGGAGAGGGAGAAGCAGGCTCCCCACTGAGCAGGGAGCCCACACAGGGCTTGATCCCAGGACCCTGGGATCATGACCCTAGCACTAGCCGAAGACATACGCTTAATCCACTGAGCCACCCAGGCACTCTGGAGTGAGAGAATCTTAAGCAGACTCCACACCCAGCCCAGAGCCCAACACGGGGCTCAATCTCACAACCCTATGATCATGACCTGTGCCAAAATCAAGAGTGGGATGCTTAACCGACTGAGCCATCCAGGCACTCCTGACATCAATATTTTCTGATTATAAAAAATTTACAAATTATTTGAAGAGATTTTGTTTTTGTTTTTTTTGTTGTGCCACTATTCTTTTTTTATTATCATGTTGTTAATCACCATACATTACATCATCAGTTTTTGATGTAGTGTTCCATGATTCATTGTTTGCGTATAACACCCAGTGCTCCATGCAGAATGTGCCCTCTTTAATACCCATCACCAGGCTAACCCATCCCCCCACTACCCTCCCCTCTAGAACCCTCAGTTTGTTTCTCAGAGTCCATCGTCTCTCATGGTTCGTCTCCCTCTCCGATTTCCCCCCCTTCATTCTTCCCCTCCTGCTATCTTCTTCTTCTTTTTTTTTTTTTTAACATATAATGTATTATTTGTTTCAGAGGTACAGATCTGTGATTCAACAGTCTTACACAATCCACAGCGCTCACCATAGCACATACCCTCCCCAATGTCTATTACCCAAGATTTGTTTTATCTCAAAGTCAGGAGCAAAAAGAATGATGAACATGTTTGGGGCTTTCCCACTGATGGTTTTACTGTGTGTGAGGAAAGGCTCTACTGTAAGAGAAAGAGAAGACAAATGAGCTAAAATCAGTTTGGCTAATTTAGTTTCCATCAGGAGGAGGAAATCAACTATATTTCTACCAGTAAAATGCTTTTTGGTGGTTTTCATTAAGGAGAAAAATCATTTTTTAAAAAATAGGAAAGGCTTTACATACCAAAACATTGGCAAAACTTTGGAGAGGTAATTTTCTTCCACTAATTATTATGAGCTTGAATTCTGATAATCTGAAAATACAATTCAAAAGTCCCTAAAACTTGTGACTTAACCATAGGCCAGAAAGAAAAAAAAATCAGAAACATGTTTTTCTTATTTCTCAACTAATTCTAGAGTTTGACCAATTGTAAGCATATTTCTAATAAAAATTTTAATATAATGACCAATGTAATGTAAAAATGTAAGTATTTATTATAATATCCAAATGCCTAGAATTGATTCAGAGAACATGGAAAACAAAGTTATTAATTCAAATTAACATTATCATATTTCAAAAATTGTAAGTTATGTCCTCATGACCACTATGATTTATTTCTAAAATATGTATATTTTATGTGGTACATATATACATTAACTTATGTTGTAGAAATTGTTTCATCTCCAGTATACCATGTGTCTTCTTAAACAAACTGTGTGTAGGTGTAAAAACAGCATACATTACACATTCATACATACATATATGTAGATTTTTTTTTAAATATTTTATTTATTTATTTGAGAGAGAGAGTGAGAGAGAGAAAGCGCACAAGAGGGGGGAGCGGGAGAGGGAGAAGCAGACTCCCTGCTGAGGAGGTAGCCCGATGCAGGACTCGATCCCGGGACTCCAGGATCATGACCTGAGCCGAAGGCAGTCGCTTAACCAACTGAGCCACCCAGGCGCCCCCATATATGTGGATTTTTACACAGCCACTGTTCCCCAGTGGGGAATAGGAATTTCTTTTTTTTTTTTTTTTTAAGATTTTATTTATTTATTTGACAGAGAGACACAGCGAGAGAGGGAACACAAGCAGGGGGAGTCGGAGAGGGAGAAGCAGGCTTCCTGTGGAGCAGGGAGCCTGACGCTGGGCTCGATCCCAGGATCCTGGGATCATAACTTGAGCCAAAGGCAGATGCTCAACCAACTGAGCCACCCAGGCGCCCGGGAATTTCTTTAAGGTAGATATTTAAAGTGAAATTCAAGAGAAAAAGAAAAACCTTAATTTGGACTCTCAAAATGATTAAATCTTACCCATTATTCCAGGGCCTATAAAGACCTCTGTATTTTCTGAACACATTAATTTATTTTAAATAATTTTTTTCAGTGACGATCAACTGTTACACTTTTTAAATGTATTTAATAATAATGCAAAATAATGACAGATACCTAAATTTTGTCATGAGAATGTGACAATTTTGAACATATTCTTCTTAATTGATTAATGTCATGGTTTGCTCTGCATCACTGCTGGAAAAAAATATAGAGGACAGAAAAGAAAAAATGATATTTGGTCTCACCTTTTGAAATTGTAAAAGGAAAGAAAACAGTCTTAATGCCTCTCCTTATAAGGGTCAAGAGACACTACTGTTTATCTACTTACTTCAGTTGTATATTCACATTTTCTCTATTCTTACTCTTCTGTATCATCCCCCCTATCTTCCGATTAGAATGGAAGCTCCTTGAGGGCTGGAGTAGTTCTCAGCACTCAGGCATTATTTGTTGACCCAACTATTCAAAAGACTATGACTCTCAACCTTCAGGTTTACAGGTTCAAATTATTTCGACAACTTAAAGGGGCTAGAAAAAATTCCCCTGCTACTCATTGCATAGAAATTGTGATGATGCTTGTTCAAATGGGTGATTTCCTGGAATACAGATGTCTGTGGGGAAAAGGCCATTTATCTATGGCATATTTGCTATATCCAATCCTCTTTACCTATGGATAATAATTTTTTTTTAAAGATTTTATTTATTTATTTGACAGAGAGAAACACAGCAAGAGAGGGAACACAAGCAGGGGGGTGGGAGAGGGAGAAGCAGGCTCCCCGCTGAGCTGAGAGCCCGATGTGGGGCTTGATCCCAGGACCCTGGGATCATGACCTGAGCCGAAGGCAGATGCTTAACAACTGAGCCACCCAGGCGCCCCTGGATAATAATTTTTAAAAATAGAATCTGATTACCTTCCCCACAGAGACTGGTTCACTTCTTTCTTTTATAAGATCTCTTGGCATGATGTGGGTTTTATTTTGTAGCATTTGTTTTGGTTATCATTTTATGTACTATTTATGAATGTCTCTTACCTTCGGTTGGCTATATGATCTATGGAGGCAGATCCCATTTCTGTCTTGTCCTCCTCCTAGCTTAGCATTATATATAATATATATATAATTATATATAAGACATGTAATTATAATATATACTAAATATATATACATACATACACACAAACAAAATTTCAATGAAATTTCTCCAAAAGCAACAAAACCTAAATTACTAAATTAACTTGTTTGAATCAGGCCATTCAATATTCCATATACAAACTCTCAGAAGAATATATACCTGCATTCATTTAGAGGTTTATTTTGTTCTCAGAACAGATCATGAGATTGCTATAGGGCTGTGCTAAATACCTATTCCTTAGTTTCTTTTGTTATGTATCCTAAATCAGCAAGGGAAGTGTTCCAAGTAGTTTCTTAACTATAAGCAACTTCCAAAGATCCAAATTTGCTTAACAAAGTACATAAGAATTCTGAAAAATATAGGTCCCAGAAACCAAGGGTGCATATACCACCACTTAGAAAGGAAAGCAATGGTTTAAAGGGGCCCAACTTGTGTTTAATTAGAAAAATATAAGAAAAGACATGCCAATGTAACCTAGATTCTCTTTTGTATTAGAGTTATTTGATGGCTACATTGAGTGGTTTGGCCAAAACCTCCTCACAGTATCCTAAGGCAAAATGAAATGTGAGGGATGGATGACAATCCAGTTGGGTGCATTCATTGCTGGTTAAAATACTCATACCCAAAAAAGTATTTACTGATGAATAAGTAGATCTCAGCTACAATGGGAATTGTTCCTTCACTCATTTTTTGCTGATGAATTCATCAGAAAGGCTTGGTAGCATACTTATTTAATGCAAAATACAGCTAGTGGGAAGGAGTGGCTTGAAGGACACACGCTTTGGGGTCCAAAACACCTGAGTCTGAATCTCAGCTCCTCAGATTAATAATAGTATCACCTTGGACAAACTATTTAAATTCTTTGGAGTTTAGTTTTCTGATATGCAGAACAGAAATAAGAATACCCCCTACAGACAGAAGCTATATGTGTTTCAGTTCCTAGTACTGTGCAGTGCACAAACATAGTAAGCACTCAATAAACTGTCATTCTTATGGTAACGCAAACAATGAAGAGTCCTTGATGGATGTGAAATGTTTTACTTCCAGTACAGTGTATTTGGTGGCTTTTGCTAGGTGACACTGAATTAAGAACTGCTGGGAGACCATTTTTTATAGGTCTCTTGCAATACAGTGCATCTGCTGGGCAGGGGCACAGACTGTCTTTATTCCAGGCTATCTTTCAAGGACGTTTGTACAGTAAAGAGCCTTGGAAGATGAAGATGATATCTCTCCCACCAGCAAAGGCCAGGTTTGCTTATAGCCTTAGAAGACAGAGATATCTCCCTCAGAAGCTTTGGGTGTTACTTACCTCTCCTCATAGAAGATTCAGATTGCCTAAGCTCAGGATTCCTCTCCTGTAACATAACGCACTGTGTGTGTGGTTGTCACCTGGCCCACTTCACATTGCCATGTGGAAAATGGAGCTCAGGGAACCAGCACAAATTCTGATCCTCTAGTTACTGGGTTTGATGTGAGTAGTAAACTCCCTTCTGTCTCTGGGCCAGGAGTCAGTAGTCCTTTGCCAGCATCCATGATCCTATTGCAGACTAACTGATTAGCTTGCATGTAGGGTAAAATTTCAGACCCTCCATTGTTCTTAACAAGTATCTCCAACTCTCAGGAACTTCTCACGGCATAGGTTTCTTTCTCACTTTCCTTATATTTTGCTCACTTTATGTATCAGCCATGGGTCACTGTAGGTCAGCTTGGCTCCACTCCCCCATAGCTTCTTCCAAGGCTAAAAAAGAACAGCCCCACTCTGGGACATGTCTGTTCTCATGGCACTGAGAAAAGAGCAATGGAGAAGCCACATTATGGCTTTTAAAGTGTTTATTTGGTCATGGCATCCATCATTTTCTCTTGTACTCTGTTAGCCAAAGCAAGTCACTTGACAAGCCTGATATCAATGGGGTGGGGAAGTACACTCTTCCCACAGAAGCACTAAAGTATTCCCATCCCATATAGAAAAAAAGCAATGATGCATAATCCTCTTACAAGGAAGGAGGGTGAACAGTGGAGACACATAACACACTCAGTAGATGATAGTTACATTAGGACTAGTTATATTAGGATATGGCATAATGTAATAACTAATTATATTAGGACAAAATAAACAATTTAAAAGATCTCAATATTGCAAAATTATTACTAATTGTTCTGTATTATACTTATGATAGCAAAGAATATACCAAACTTCAATGATTATTTTTCTAAAACTTGACAGGATAGAAATGGGCTCAATAAGATGGTATATAAATTGGAATAAAATAGTACAATTCATATGCATGTGTTCAAATATGCACAGGGACTCACAAACATGAAATACATATTTCTAAAAGAATGAGGAGAAATAAGTTTGTTACTATTACAGAATATGTACATAATGCAAAGTTTTGACCAAACTATAACTTAATAATCATAACCAAAGCTCTGAGAATTCTTCAACAACTGTGCTTAGCCTCTCTCATGTTCCCTTTTGAAATTTTCTGTTGTTTTTCTGAAATCACAAGCAAGAAACAGAGGGTGTATAAAGGGTTATTTATCACTTTTCCTGTGAATTATTTTAGACATAATCATCCTTTGAGCCATCTTTTCATCAAATAAGATCTTTGAACTCATTACCTGCACATTCCCACATACATATACTCTAACTTGACGTGGAATAAACATGTTTTACTTTGAAGCCAATGAACCTACTAAAAATTATCTATTTATTTTATATAATTTCAAATCAGAAGTCATAATTTTGAGATTCTAAGAACTGTCAATCAACTCCATTCTACCATTTTTTTTTTACCTCTAAAGACCTTTTACCATTAACTATTTTCTCTTTAATTTAACAAGCCCATGTACCTTGATGTATTGACTACATCTATTTTTTTTAAGTGGCTATGTTCCACTCAAGGGATGTTTTCTAAATTATCTAAATGATTAAATATCTAAATATTTACCTATTATCATGCTATTTATCTAACTCTATCTGGGATATTCAATTATTTAACTATTCTTATCCACATGTATCATGTGTTTTTACTGCAGTATTTGAAGTCTATATATTAAAAATAAATTTTAGCTATTTCTTTATTACTTACACGAGATTTTTGAGTGTCAAGAGGTGCATAAATCTCTGTGTACACACACACATACAGGCTTCTTCACTCATTGTTGGGACCAATAAGTATTAACTGAATGAGTGAAAAGACAAATACAAACACTAAACTTTAACCATCTTCTTAAAGAAAAGAATTAAGACAGCGATTTTTCTGAAATTTTTCCAAAAAGAAATAGAAACACACTTTCTGTCCTTCACATCTTGTCTCAGCTCCCCAGTGTTATCCTTCATTTCATTCTTATCAACTACATTCAATCAGCGCTTACTCTGAGTTCTGTTTCTTAATTACAAGAAATTGTTTGAAGCTCTAGCCATAGCTGATGTATTTTTACCTTACAAATGCTATTCTCTTGAACTTCCTGCTGTAAGAATGTTAGTAACAGATGGTGGAGCTTCTTGAGATATAAAACGAGACTTTGCATATCAATGCAAATCTGACAAGTGACTTAATCACAAAAGACACTCTCCTTCAAAAAACAATCAGCTAGGCAGCATTGATGAACCCAAAGAAAAAAAGTCATCTTAGATATAGACTTTTCTGTATTTTTCTCTTTTCATTAATTGAGCAGATTAACACTTGAGGCAGCTTTCCATTTATAGTGTTTAACCTGATTTCAGCTCCATTTTTAATGAGGGATATTAAGAACCCTGCATTTATTTCTCAAAGTAATTTTTTCAAGGAGTATGTGGGCATCACATACATGCACTTAAGTATAGATTAATAATTAATACAAAGCAGAATTACTTCAAAAATCATCTAGGTATGTCAAGGTACATCTAAGCATTAGGAGCTGTGGGAGTAAAGTAGAGAGAAGGCAAAAGCAGGAAAAAAAAGAGAAAAATCAATTCAAGGCTTTTGTCTAGTAAAGAGATTTCTATGATTTCTAGCCTTTGGATAAGCCCAGTAAAGAGATTTCTATGATTTCTATCCTTTGGATAATATTTTAAGAACATAATTGACATGTTTTAAATTTTGTTTTCAATAGCAAAACCTGATCACAAATCCTTACCCACGAGGATCTATTTGTTGTTTTGGTTTGAATTTCAGGCTTTTTGCTGTTACTGCACTTTGGGTAATTTCTCAATGGGTAAAGAGAAGAAAAGATGGAAACCATTAATTTCAGCAAGAAATCTAAGTGACAGAAAAGGAAATGGGGATAAGCACAATGTAAGGGTCATATACACATCTGGTACTTAGTTGTAAGAGATGGCAGCAAGGATTTAAAAAAAACCCACAGAGGTAGTGGTTTGAGAATATTCAGATTACAGGGTAATGGTGGACAGAGGGGCGACTGTCTGAGCCACAGAGCAGAGAGGACAGAGTATCTCCTCCTACTGGTGTATTTATTCCTGGTGTTTGGGGCCCGTCAGCATTCCCTTTGCCACTCAAGCCCTTCCGTGGAGTGCTCCTCTCCCTATTCCCTCCCCGTCCCTGTGATGTGCCCCCACTGTGCAACCTCCCTACTCTAATCTCCTCTCCCTCAGTAGCTTAACTCTTCTTTCTAAAATAACAATTTGCCAACCTTGAAGATTACTCCATGCTGAGAAAAATAATAGCAAAGTTTCAATTTATTATGCTTTGAGGGATATTTACATTTTACCAGGGGTTTCCTGGAGGCATAAAGCCTTAAACCTAAAGGAATGAATCTCAAATCCCGGGCATTTCACATCTACGGAGCAGTTCTTAGGAGATTTCAGTGTTCCCTAAATCAAACCTGCGGCTGCCTGCTCTGCTGTACACCAGCCATGGCAGGATTTTACAAGATGCTCCAAGAATCCAAAATGAATGAAAAGAACCTCAAACAACAGTTACCAAATGCTAACACAATGATAAATTTTCATACAGAAATTACACTTCTGTGTATACTGTTGGCTAAAAGAAATTTTATTTAGGCGAAATCTTTTTATTCACATCCTCCTCAACCAGTAACCCATTTATATGGTAACTAATTACTATTACGTGAGTGTATTAGTCTACTCAGGATGGCTTAACAAAATGCCATAGACAGCGTGGCTTCAACAACAGAAATTTATTTTCCCACAGACCTCGACGCTGGAAGTTAGAGACCAGGGGGCCATTGTGGGCAGCCTCTGATGAGAGCTCTCTTCCTGGCTTGCAAATGGCTGCCTTCTTAATGTGCCCTCACATGGCAGAGAGAGCTCTAGCACCTCTTCCTTTTCTTATGAGGGCACTAGTCCACTCACGAAGGTCCTACTCTCATGACCTCATTTAAACCTAATTACCTCCTAGAGGCGCTAACTCCAAATGTAATCACACTGGGGGCTGAGGCTTCAACATAGGAATTATGGGAAGACAATTCAGTCCATAGCAGCGACAGAGCACTCCTTAAAACTTTTCTACAATAAAATGTATAAGTAATAAAATAATTATGTGTATATGGCAGAGATGAAAGGTGAGAAATAAGAGCACAATTATTACCAGAAAAAAAAACTTACCATTTTTTTTTTTTTAAACAAGTTTCTGTGAGTTTAACTGTCCCTGCATATCTTTTCTTTCTATCTTTCTTTGCCCCTCATCTCTAGATTTCACTTTGGATCAAGTGGAATGGCAATGCTATTCCTCGACATGTGAAAGCAACCACCAATCCAGATTCCTTCAGGCTTTTGTTTGAAAGCTCCTTATTTTAGTAGGTGAGCCTCAAGCTCTTATATTTCAAAAATAATTATGACTACACTCGAGTGCCATTCTCTGAAGCTGGTTGGCTTCTTGAAATGCCTGAACTCATTATCCTCATGTTGAGGTTTCTGATGCTGACATGCCCCAGCCCCTCGCAGGGGTGGGGGCTCAGTCAAGGCGCTGCCAACTTAGGAACACCCCTCCCCCGCTCTTTGGGCTCCAGATGAAAATAATCAACACACCAAGCAACAAAAGAGAGCAATGAACTAAAGGCAGCTGACCTTCAACGACACAAACTCAAACTGAAAAGTTTCTATCTGAAGTTCCTTTTATTTTGAATATAAAGTTCTTGGGAGTTAAATGTGTAACCAACTTTAAAATTCAGTGATAGAGACAAGCATGAGATATCGGATGAGCAAGACTACCTAAATCAAGCCCAGAAAAAGAACACCTGGTGTATATTATTTTGGCTAAAGATTTGCTTTTCTTATTCCCCCAGCCCATTTTTTTTTTTCTGTTTGCAACAAGAGGCATGAAATTTGTAGATTCAGTAATTACAGCAATAGTAACTATGCTGGATCAAGACAAATCTCTGAGCTAGTTTAGCCACAAGAACCAGAATCAATCACCCCAAGTATATCAGCAGCCTAGGAGGTTATCTAGTTATAATTTTGATCATCGAACGTGGGCCCAGGGGCTAGGGGGGTCCAAATCACAGCACAATTATTGCATACTGGGTTCCAAACTGCTCTAGTCACATTTACACATTCATTAAACCTTTGAGTGTGAGGCTTTGGTGTTGGCAAAGAGAAGAGACACAAAGATTACTAAGACATTTCCATTTTCAGAAAAATCTCTAACAGTAGAATATATGAAGTGGCCCAGGGCAGGCACGGCTGTTTATGCAAGCAGTCGGTCAGCCGCTGTCTTTGAATGAGAAATTGTAATGCACAGAATACCTCACTAAACACTGTACTTGGTGCTTTTTACACATGCAATTTTCCTGGAATCAACTACCCTATCCCCATTATTCTTTCTACAATCTAATCAATGTCTTGTTCTGGAAAATAGCCAAGTTTTAACAGTTCTTGAACTGAATGCAAAGAGAAACTTCTGAAAAAGTAACAAAATTTCTGGGGAAAAAAGGAGAATGGAAGACTAATTATTTTAACACTCTCTTGGAAAAGAAAGCTCTAAGTTTTTCTAAGGCAAGAATGTTTCTCTCTAGGGAATGTAATCATTTTTGCCATTTTTACAATTTAAATCGTTTCTTTAAACAGGGGTGCCTGGGTGGCTCAGTGGGTTAACGTCTGACTCTTGATTTCGGCTCAGGTCATGATCTCAGAGTCGTGAGATCGAGCCCCTTGTCAGGCTCTGCGCTGGGTGTGGAGCCTGCTTAAGATTCTCTCTCCCTCTCCCTCTGCCCCTCCTGCTCATTCTGTCTCTCTCTTTCTCTCTCTCAAATAAATAAATAAATCTTAAAAAAAAAAGTTTCTTCAGTTTTTACTTGGTTATACATGAACTGCCTAAGTAAATACTAAATAGTGGAAATTCTGCTCCCAGAGTTCAGGAAAATTATGTTGGGTAGAAGCAATTATATGTGGGGCCATTAAAACTTCTAGTAAGAGAAAATACATATTTAATTAACATACTCTCCCATTTGCCCCTTCTAATTTCCTAATTTAAAATCTGATTCCGTAAATTCAAATAATTTGTAAATTATCTGAAACTAATTACATTGTACAAAACTCAACCAAGAAAAAAAAAAGGCAGAGTATGCATAAGTGTAGTAAAAATAAGAACCCTGAATCCTTAAAGTGAGATGTGTCTGGAGTTCCACTGTATCTACATAACCAACAATTCCAAACACACTCACACACAAACTTCAGCATTCCCAATAGCAGTAAACTCTGTTTAAATGCTATGTGAGGACAGATACAACTATGGGCTTCTATAAGCCAGTGTTTATCAAGGCATGGCCTGACCTTGCCTTAGAACGGCCTTAGTTCGGTTTGGCAAATACCTGCTAAAATGCAGCTTCCCAAGACCCACACAAGTCCTTCTAAATTAGGATCTTAAGGAGGCCAGGAAATCTCTATGTTTAACAAGCACCCCCAGGTGTTTCTGATGTGCCTTAAACTTTGAAAAACATTGATCTAAGATTTTAGCATGGATCACAGGATTCCGCTGCGAAAGCTTCAGAATGGAGTCACAAGCTTTAGCGCCATCCTTTCTACCCTCCTAGGGAGATTTTATTGACCCCTACATGTCATGCTATCCTGTGCATTCTTGCCAACCCAGTGATACCCCGACAGCACCAGTATCTTACAGTCCTACTACTGACCCTCCAGATGAGGAAGTTAGTTTTCTGGTGTCACCGTAGATTCCTACCACCCCCATTCTACTCTGCCCCTCTTCCAGGCCTCAGCCAGCCTGGTCCACTGACCTATTACAAAAGCCCTGTTCCTTGGCCCTGTTTCTCCTTGTCCTGTCTGCTTTTGATTGAATCATTATCATGTTTTTTTTCTTTGGTTAGCTTCTTTTATTATTCATTTAGAGCATGAGTGTTCAAGAGCAAATACCTATTAAATTTAGCTTTACTTTATTTTCCCCATGGTCTTTTCTATTTTTTTTTTAATTTTTCCAGCTTTATTGAGTCACAATCGACAAATACAATTGTAAGATATTTAAAGTATACCTTGTGATGATTTCATATACGTATTCACTGTGAAAGTATTCCTCCCATCTAGTTAGTTAACACATCCATCACCTCACACATTGTTTATATATATATATATATATTCAACCACAGTCACCATGTCATACCTTAGATCCTCAGGCCTTAATCATCTTATAGGTGATAGTTTGTACCCTTTACCTTTTACCAACATCTCCCTATTTCCCCAGCCCAGTGCCTGGCAACCACTTTTCTACTCTGTGTTTCTATGAAGTTTGACTTTTTTTTAGATTTCACATATAAGTGATACCGTGCAGTATCTGTCTTTTTCTGTCTGGCTTATGTTACTTAGCATAACACACTCAAGTTCCATCCATGTTGTCCTAAATGGCAGGATTATCTTCTTTTTCATGGCTGAATTATATACCACTCTGTGTGTGTGTGTGTGTGTGTGTAGAGCTAAGCTCATTTACAGAACAAAACTTACTTATCCATTTTAAAAATACATATTAAGTACCTATTATGAGCTAGGCACTGTTTTACAGTTTGAACCCAAAGAGACAAGGTCTCTGACCTCATGAAGTTTAATTTCTATTGGATGAGATAATAAAAAAGTAAATAAATAAATGAAATGTAAGATAGTGATAAGAATTATGAAGAAAAGGGGCACCTGGGTGGCTCAGTCAGTTAAGCATTTTCCTTCAGCTCAGGTCATGATCTCAGGGTCCTGGGATTAAGCCCCATGTGGGTCTCTCTGTTCAGTGGGGAGTCTGTTTCTCCCTCTCTCTCTGCCCTCCTCCCACTCATCCCCTCTCTCTCTCTCTCTCCTCTCTCAAATAAATAAGTAAAATCTTAAAAAAAGAATTGTGAAAAAAATAACAGTAATGATAGTGACAGCAGAGGTGTATATGTGTGTGTGTGTGTTCTATTTTATACTGGGTACATAGACAAATCTTTGACGTAGGGAAGGTAGGGAGCCAGCTATACAAACCTAAGAGAAGAGAATTCAAGAAAGAGGAATTATCTAGGGCAGAAGACCTTGGCTTGCTCAAGGAACTGAAAAAAGACCAGAGTGGTGCCAGCATAGGAAAGAGAAATATGCAGGGGCCACATGGCGTGAGGCCCCTGAAAGCCATAGCCAAATGAGTCAGAGAAAACTCTGTGAGGTTTTTCATTCAAATAGAAACAGAAAGCCACCACTGAAGTGTTTCATGTAGGAGAGGGACCCGTTTGAGGGGACAATGACCTCAACCGAGATCTAAATACTAGAGTTGAGAAGATTGGGAAGAAAAGCCTGTAGGCCTGTCGGGAAGCTATACAGAGAGATCTGCCGACGACTTGAATTAGAGAAGCAGCAGAGCATATGGAAGAAAGCAGATGAGTTTGAAATCTATGATGGTGGAAGAGCTGATAGGCCTTGATGGGGGGCTGCAGTTGGGAGGGATGCAAAGTGAGACCTCAGAGAGGCCTCCTCACTGCTTGGCTGGTGTAACTGGGTGGATGGTGATGCCCTCCACTTTAGTGGGGGAAATCCGAGGAAAGAAGATGGGGGCGGGAAGAAAATGAACAGAGAGTTTCATTGTAGACACGTTCATTTTGAGACGCTCATCGAACATCCAAGCGTGATAAGACCTGAAGATATAAATCTGAGCAACGATGCATAAGAATATCATTGAAAGACATGGGGTCAATTTTCTTAGGGAGAGCTTTAAATAGAGGTGAAAGTTCAGGATAGAGCTCAGGGGCATGCCAAATTTACAGGCCTGGCAGAGAAGGGTGGAAATGCAAGAGAGGCCTAGAAACTGTGGCTGGTTGTACAGGTTCCAGGAAGCTAAGGGAAGAAAAAAAAAAATCTCAAAATGTTTTAAAGAGGAAGTGGTCAACCATATCGAACACTGCTGAAAGGCTGAATAAGATGAATACGTGGAAACCATCACTGGTTTTGGCAACACGAAAGTAACCCTGACAAACCCTGAGCCAAGTGAATGAATTAGCTTTTCAAAGCCTAGGCATCTAAGCTGAGCTGCAAAAGAAAATTATGGAAGAAAGGTAGAATGGTGAAAAGGAAAAAGAAGATACAAAGAAAATCTCCCACAGCTTCAGAACTTTAGTAGCTTTTAATCTTAGATAAATTACGGTGAGACATACATAGCATACAAGAATGACTTACAATAGAATTAAAAAAAATATTGTCTGGCACACACATGAAATCAATCTAAATTTGGATCTTAGAATTTATCAGCACAGGGTAACCATGTTATTGCTCCTAATTCAGGAGATGTAAGGAGATTTTTAAAAAGACTTATAATTACTTAACAAAGAATAGCCACACAAAATCCACTAATACGCCTTTCCCATGTAAGTACTCCTGGGGGTACCAACCACTCCTCCCTCTCTCCAGAGCAAAACTGCCAAAAACCAGATGATTAATACCAATGTCTCACATCTTAAACGGCCCAAATCACCCTTTGTCATTTAAATTGCACTGAATTTGAATTTGCATAGGTTGCAAGTGGAGAACAGAATCTTGAAGCCACATAAAATAATCACACTTAGTCTTAAAACAGAATACATTAATCTTTTCTGGCACCGCTCCCCCACTGTAACCGCAGAATTCAATGCTATTCTTCGGGTGACTCATGCTGTAAAATTTCTGGTTGACTTATCCACAGAGGGATGGCACCACATGAAACAGAGCCCACGTAAACTGTAGAGAGAAGTGAGCCTTCATGCCTTCAACCTTCTGCTTGGCTCTGTATATTATACCAAGACCAAGGCTGACTTCCAGAACTCAGAAAGCTCAGCAAGAGTGAACAAGGACTCTTTGAGACTCAAATAATTCTTAAACTGATTCTCCAGTTACTTCTCAAGATCAGCATTTCTCAAAGTATGGTCCTTTGCCACATCCACCTAATCACTGGTGTTTGAAGGAAAGAAAGAAAGAAAGAAAGAAAGAGGAAAGAAAGAAAGAAAGAAAGAAAGAAAGAAAGAAAGAAAGAAAGAAAGAAAGAAAGAAAGAAAGAAAAGAAAGAAAGAAAGAAAGAAAGAGAAAACTCCAAAGCCCTGTTTCACACTTATACACCCAAATCTTTTGAGTGGCAGGCCTGGACATTTGCATTTTTAATAAGCTACCCAAGTGTTTTCTAGGTAGACTGAAGTCTGATCATTTACTGTGGATTATACGGCAGGATTCTGTAGGTCAGGATTTTCACCTTGTGTTTCTATATTCTCCAGCTCATTTTACACAACACTGCCAGATGTTGCTCCTAACTTGCTGTTCTAATCATTTCTCTACCATGCTCAAAAGCCTGCTGGGTGCTTCATGGCCCACAGGGTAATGTCCACACTTCTTTGTGTAACATTCAAGGTCCTTAGTCACGACTTCATACTTTGCCCTTTCCATAGTTGAACTTCTCTACCCACATAAAATTGTTCAAATACCCACCACATGTCCTAAGCACTTGCACCTCCCTGTTTCCACTTATTTGCCTTCTGCCTCTAGAAAGTGACTTTCCACTTGCTCACAAGTGGAAAAGATCATATCTTTTCTTCAAAGTTGAACTCATGGAAGCCTTTCCTGCTGGAAATCACTACTTCTATGAATTTCGTACTGTTCTATCTCTGCCTCTGTTACGGCATGTATGCTTTCTACTTTCTATTATATGGTAGCATGGTGTATTCTTTTGTCTGCCCAACATCCTGTAGAAGCTGGGAACAACCACCCCCTTTCCTGCATCAGCATCAACAAAATAGATTTTCGGGAGCTGCCACATGTTTTATACACCCTTGCCCCCTGGCCATACTTGTTGGTCTAGAGGTGGATGTCTGATCCAAACTACAGTTACCAGAGTGCCCCACCCCTTGACAATAACTGTTCAGGATGTACGCCTGACTCAAGGGAGGCCAATCATAGTCCTTTCTCATCTAGATCTTGCTCCACTGGTCAGTGTTAATTGGTTCAGGATTGGCACATAACCCGAACTGACCGTACAGATTGAGAGCCAGAGGTCCGATTATCCCCTCTCCTCTGGCTCAAACTGGGAAGCTGTCCAGAGTCAGGGCCATGGGATTGGACTTCCCCACAGCTTCCAAAGGCCTTGAGATGGGGAAGACAGGCATCTGGTCAGCATGAGGCTTTGGTTCTCATGGTTCAAAACACTCTCAAAGCATATTCACCACTGCCCTCAGAGACCAGGCAGGAAACCCTGTGATACTTTGAGGGAGTATCACCACACAAATAATCCCTCTGCCCACTAGTTGATATCTACTGTTTTATTGTTGTTGTTTTTAATTTTTACAGTGATGCTGAGTGGAGGAGAGCTACATTCATGCTACATTTATAAAAAGTTAAAAGTAACTCGCTGTGTGAAGGTTATTAGGGTTCCTCCTTTGGGGAAGGGGCAGAGAAGGAGAATTTTGAGAGCAGGAGAGATCAGCCTTCTAAGGTAGAAGGAGGGGCTATATTGTGGGGTAAGAGAAATCAGGGGCTGGGAACATGAGATGTATGATGAGCTTTGAAGACATTATAATTTACTCTAGGCCCAGTTTACTTTCAATTAAGCATGAAGAATATACAGAGTATATTTTTCATGCATTTGAAAATGATTCTGCCTTGCATGATTCATGATGTTTTTGGCTGGTTTATTTTTAAACTGGACTGAGGTTATAGAAAAGCACATTTGAGCAGACATTAGTATGTCTAATCAAAGGATCATGATAATAGTCTCCATGGCCACGTTGGAGACTTTTAGGAATTAAAAACAGAGAATATAGAAAATAATTTTATAAAGAGGGCAATCTTCCTGAACCTAAAGGATAATAACATATTAATTCAGGGTTAATATCCTCATACACAGGCATATCCTATTTAAACCCCTTCCATAAAGGCACATCTTATGCATAATCTTTCTTAAAACTAAATACCAAATTTCCTTTGGTGAGATTAAAAAAAAAAGATATTGTGGATAATGAACTCCAAAAGAATGAGGAGTGAAGCAAGGGTAATGATAGAGTATAGAAGCAAGTAATACAAATTCACATTAACATTATTGTTGTATGAAATATATAAAGGCTATAGAGGGAATTTCCTGCAATCAAATAGTAGTTTTCATCTAAAGAGAAAAATACTGCAGGTAAAGCATGGTGATTTTTTTTTTCAAATTCAAATATAGAGAAGTATTATGTGATTATAATAAAATCAAACAAGAACTTACTCTTGAAAATTTATTTAAACTTCTTATAAAGTATACTTGTGTGATTCAACAGTGTCATACTATTTGAAAAGATATTGTCAGTTTAACCAGCAATGTCCATCTGGGCAAAAAAGGTTATTTAAATACCATGCACTTTGATGAATGACCTTTTAAATGGCCTTGCCCATTTTGTACTATTAGTTTGCAGTCAGTTCAGGGCAATGTATTAAATCTGGAAGCAGCAGTCCAGTGAAACCATGCCTCTAGATGTAAAGAATTCATCCATTTAATGGCACCATGACTTAATTTTTCTTTGTTTGAAAGACTGAGCAAATACCTATGTTTTTATTTTGGGTTTTTTGTTTGTTTTTAATGTTAGAAGAAGCACACAATTAAGTTTGTTTCAAAAGCCTCTGGACAAAATATTTTAAGATTAGAATTTTTCCTTGACCAGAATCTACACAATTCCATAATGATCTGTAGAAATGACATAATATATAATCTCATTAGCCTGTTTTGTAAATGTAATTTATATGAATAACCTAAATATAATCATGGCTCATTTAAGAGGGACCTTTCATTTGCCTGCAGCTTCCCAAAAGATATGAGGCAGATAGAGTTTAAAGCTTCTGTAGGGGGACACCTGGGTGGCTCAGTTGGTTAAGCGGCCGCCTTCTCCCTCTGCCTGCCGCTTCCCCTCCTTGCGCTCTCTCTCTCTCCCTCCCTCTCTCTCTGGCAAATAAATAAATAAAATCTTAAAAAAAAAGAAGGCTTTGTAGGAATAGGCAAATATAGTTCACAACAAGAGATATTTAAGTAGCTTTGAAAATGGTTTGGTTAAAGCTCTTCAATTATAAATAAAGTCACTGGAAGTCTATGTAAAACTTCAGACTAATGTAGTTGTTAGTCTAAAGTAGATCCTAATCAATAATTATTATTGTTATGGAAATCAGGTTTAGTATCAAAAAACTAAGCCCCAGATGACTTTATGAGGACTGATAATTTCCCCTTTCCCTCACAGATCACAATACCAATATATTTATTTTAATACTACAATTTTATTTAAAGAACAGATTAGTTAATGTTAAGTGAAATTAGTGTGGATGTTCTACATCATTCCATCAGCAAAAGGAGTAATTTCTTTTCTCTTTTTAAAAATACCTTAAATTTTGAAATATATACATTTACATTTTAAATAGTAATAATAATGGAAAGGAATTTTTTTTTTTAAAGAGAGTGAGACCGGTGGGGAGGGGCAGAGGGAGAGAGAGAATCTTAAACAGGTTCCATGGCCAATGCAGAGCCAAATACAGGACTCCATCTCAGGACCCTGAGATCGTGATCTGAGCCGAAATTAAGAGTCAGATGTTTAATGGACTGAGCCACGCAGAAGCCCTGGAAGGAAATTTTTTTAAACTTGCTTTTCTGTCAGCCAGTTTAACAATAAAAATATTTGCTTTTACAAAATATATTTCCTTCTCATTAGCCTCTACATTTCTAGGAATTGCCTTCACCCCTTGAAATATGTGAGAACTTTAGAAAAAGAACAGAGAAGGTCTGTGAAATGGGTGGGTAGTGCATCAGTTGGCATGGATGCTAAGTGTATGGAGACAGAATTTTGATGGAATAATATTTGCCTGTAAGTTTTAATGAGTCATAAGCACGATTCGATTATCCCTCCCACGATTGGGATAGCAAATGTAATCATGATGAGGTACTATAATTCTCGTCAGGTAGCCAAGACTGCTCCCTGAAATATATCTGCAAGTGCTCTGCAAACGAAAGGAGCTTGGAGACATCTCTTTGTCACCTCCATCTTTTGGTCTTCCACATAAAAATGATCACAAACATATGGGTACGCTTTAAGCTCTTCATGCTTAATTTTTTTAAAAATTTTTTTATTCTTATATTATCCCCATACATCACATCATTAGTTTTAGATGTAGTGTTTCATGATTCATTGTTTGTGCATAACACCCAGTGCTCCATGCAGAATGTGCCCTCCTCAATACCCATCACCAGGCTAACCCATCCTCCCACCCTCCTCCCCTCTAGAACCCTGTTTG
>NC_138380.1:34596163-34629111 GCF_054177405.1 Leptonychotes weddellii | reverse complement strand
TTCTCTGTTTGACTTATTTCACTCAACATAATACCCTCCAGTTCCATCCACGTCGTTGCAAATGGCAAGATCTCATTCCTTTTGATGGCTGCATAATATTCCATTGTATATATATACCACATCTTCTTTATCCATTCATCTGTCATAAACTAGGTAAATTCTATTATAGAGTATAATTACTATTCAAAAAGTTAAAGCAGGTAAAACTATTTGGATACATTTCTGAAATTATTTGGGAGGCAAATGAAGGATAAAGACTTCAATCAAAAAGTCAAGATAAGCATCTCAGAGACAATCCTGGCTGCCTTAAGATAGATTGTTTACATCAAGAAAACGTGCATTCCCCACTTCCAAGGGGAAAAATGAATCAACCATCCAGAAAGCCTAGAGCTTAGTGACCTTCCACATATAACCTCCAAGTACACTGATTGATAAGCCAAAATATGCAACTTAGAATTATTGAAAAATATAATAATTTCCAAGTATATATGAATTTTAAAATTCAAAACTATTTTAGTTTTTTAGAATTGCAAAATCTTAGCTTTTATTTTTTAGAATTATAAAAACTTTAAAATAATCACCAAAATATTCCAATAACCATTCATTAATCAAAAATGGAAGAGAGGAAGAGGGGCACCTGGTGCCTCAGTTGGTTAAGTGCCTGACTCTTGATTTCAGCTCCGGTCATGGGCTCCAGGTCCTGGGATCCAGCCCTGTATGGGAGTTGATGATCAGTGTGGAATCTGCCTGAGATTGTCTCTCTCTCTCTCTCTCCCCTCTCCCCACTCATGCTCTCACTGTCTTTCTCAAATAAATAAATAAAATCTTTTAAAAAATGCAGTAAGAAAACTCTATACTCCAGTATCACAGTTTAGCTTTAAGTAAGGATTGCAAGTTTTATTTCACTTGTTTCCCCTTTTGTCCTTTTAAGATGTGCTTGGGAGCATCAATATTAATAATTGTTCCTAGTCATAAATGCTATTGGTACACAAAACAGGAGAGTTCATTGTAAAAGTAAAATAAAGATGTCCTGTAACTCATCAAATACAAATAGCTTTATACAGGACATGACAAATGTTTTCCTTCATCCTAGAAATGTTCTTCACATAATTTTGAAAAATAAAAATAAAACTAGTTAAGTGAATGGACATTGATAGCTTAGCCCACCCCATGAACCAAGGGACTTTATGCTTGTTTGTTTGTTTATAACAATTAAAAAGGGAAGAAAACAACCACTAAATTTCACAATGGTTTTGTGCCTCTGACTCTTATTATTGGTCATGTTTTATTGAACAAGTAGACTTCATTTAAAAACACAATTTAAGCCAAATGGCATTAAAGTGCTGCACACAAATATATATTGTTTTGCATACTGTAAATTCTTATTGTAATAAACACAAGGGGATCCTTCATACATGGTTCTTACTTTCTCTATTTTATTATTTATTTATTTATTTATTTATTTATTTATTTATTTATTTATTTTTAGAGAGAGAGAGAGAGCATGCACTCAAGCAGGGGGAGGGGCAGACAGAGGGGGAGAGGGAGAATCTTAAGCAGGCTCTACGCTGGGAGCCTGCCGCGGGGCTCAATCTCAGGACCCTGAGATCATGACTTGAGGAAAATCAAGAGTCCGACACTTAACCAACTGAGCCACCCAGGTGACCCGCTTTCTCTTTCTTTGAGAGATATAAATGACAGAGGATATTTCCATAGCTGGTATACCTTCCTGGGTATATTCACAGTTCAATAGTACGAAATGCTATCATTAAGTGCACAACAGAAAATGGAGCCCAGGAAGAGCTTCACAATAGATATGATATACTGAGGGTTACAGGCAATTCCCAGTATTCTATCAACTCTATCATTTTCTCTCCCAAATAAGAAAGCATATGGAATAGGATAGATTGACAATAAAGTAATTATATAAGCTATATTGCATTGGCTTTATTTATTCATAAAGCAAAGCAACCTCAAACTCTAGTACTTTATTACGAATACCTAATTATTCACCACACACCCCACACCTGATAACAAAACACAATAATTTTAACACTTGATTTCAGAGTCACTACCCTAATGAATTAAAACCCAAACCAAAGTTAACCAAAATTTTAATGTGGATTTGGCCAACAACATGATACACTCAATAGATTAAATCTCATTGATGAGAGAGAAATAAAACAGCTTTTAGATGATTTATTTTCATTTTCAAGTTGCTACTAAATTTTTTCATAAGTCACTTCTACCACACTTTAAATGACCTACAACATTTCCAATCTGTTCATCCCATCTTTGATATACCCTAAAAATATTAAATTGCATTTTTGTAATAATTACTATTCAAAAGCAAAAAAGACCTTAGAAGGTTTTATTATCATCACTGCAAACACTCCCCCCAAAAAGAAGTAGGAGTAATCAAATATAAAGTTTTCTTCCACTTATCCATACAACACCCATCCAACCCCACCTCTCTTATTGTACTTTTAGCCAAAGGTAAGTCAAAGTGGCTGATCCTCTAGGGACAATAATAGTGGTCACTCATAATATGCGATAGAAATTGTTTTATAGACCATCAACATTTAGTTTTAGACAAAAGCATGCGGGTAATTGTTTTTGCAAACATATCTGAATGTGCTCAATATTAATTTACACATACGTAACAAATATAGATAGGTCTAGCTATAGGAAAAACTAATGAGCTAAAGATGCAAGTTTTTAAACAGACATAGGTAACTAGAAGTCAGGCTCAGTTTCTACTAACTAAAATATTCTTCACTTTACATAATGATTTATTTCAAGAGTTCATAGAGAATTTCCATATGCATTCAAAATGAAAAAAATTACAAAATATCAGTTTAATCACATATTTCATAGAATATAAACAAGGCATAAGGAATGTCTGCATTTCTGTTATAAATTAAATGTGGACAAAATTTTTGGGACTTACCAATATGATTTCCATCATACTTGCATTTTTGACAAACGATTTAGAAAACTGATGCTTATAGGTCTTTTACACATTATATCTATTAAACACTAACTGAAAACATAAGGCATAAAGTGTTTCTGTGGAGAAAATAACTAGACCTTCCTACTGGGATTAGTCAGCCCTCTGAAACCATCTTTGGTACTTTATTAAAGGATCTAAGTTCTTTTCTATGAAACACACACACACACACACACACACACACATACACCTTGATAGCTTATATTATCTATATAATATTTATATAAACTGCTTCACTCTACAATTCACGATCATTCTTGGCTAGATTACCTGAATAACCCACCTGACATAATTTTGTTCCTACACGCATCCAATTATTAGCATGCAACAACATGACTTACCGGCCCAAAAGAATTACTGTCAAAACTGTGTCCATGATGATCACCTTCAACCCAGATGTGACCCCGGGGAACTTTGACATACCGGTTTTTGTGGCCGATGGTTCTAGAAATAAAGAGCATACATAACCACTGAGATAAGAACAGAAAGATCAAGTAGTTGAGCATACAAAGAAACAAAGGGCAAAAATGCTGTTATAAAGATGCAACAGATAATTACAGGTGAACCATGAAGTTACTCTGTAACTTCATTTTTAAGTAACATTGGGTTAGGACTTGTAAAACCTATGCACAGTATTTTTTTTCACTTTTCTCTAGGTAAGAATTTTGTGCTAAAATATAATGCAGTAGCACTAATTACAATGTTTTACTACCATATTTAATTCTCAATATCCTAAGTATGTATTTTATGAAATAAGCTCTAACAAAATACAGATCTATTTATTTTCTGACATTTGCTTTTATGTCAATATTCAATTTGATCAACTGTAATCTTCGTATTTTTAGTCGAACTTCTCAAACCAACAGACAGCATTTTTCATAACCTCTTAATACTCTAAAAATCAGCATATATGAGAAATAACAACAACAAAACCCTGGATGATCCCTTGTCAGATTTAAACTCAATATCAGCTGAAAATGTTTTATCAGTATTATATTATTTCATAAATTATTCTTGAAAATGAGAAACTTTGTAACAATTTGGAAGACTATTAAAGATTAATGATCAATGATACATATTTAGTGGAACATTCTATATTCCTTTCTTTAAAAGATTTATTTATTTATTTGAGGAGGTGGGAGGGGCAGAGGGAAAATGAGAGAGAGAATCCTCAAGCAGACTCCCCACTGAGTGTGGAGCCCAATGCAGGGCTCCATCCCAGGACCCAGAGATCATGACCTGAGCCGAAATCAAAAGTCAGACGCTCAACTGACAAGCCACCCAGGTGCCCCAGGAACATTGTATATTCTTAAGGTTGACAAGGAAACAGAATAAGAAAAGGCTCTCTCATATAGTGTTGGTGGCAATATAAAATGATAAAACTTTTTCTCCTATTTGCAATTTGGGACTTATTTTCATCAAATTTGTTAAGAGACTAAAATGTACATGCCTTTGACCTAGTTATTATACTTTTAGTGTAGAAATCCATTCCAAAAAAATAATCAGAAATGTAAACAAATATTTATTATCAGGAGTATTCAACACAAACATTTTTTTTAAAGCAAGGCAGACTGCCACATGCAGCGCCCTATTTGGATGTGTCCAGAGTCTTGGAAGCTTGACTACCCTACATTCTACAGGTGGACCTGGGCAGCTCGTTTGTAGGTTTCAGCAGGGGAATGCAGCTACTCCTATACCCTTGACCGAAGAACAGTCCTCCTCTATTGGGAAAGGGAGAGTAGCACGCGTCAGGAGGGATGCACAGGGAGCAGTGAGGAAGGAAAGGGCCCCCCCCTAGCCAGCCAGATCAGCTGAATCAACCCTGGCAATCAATGGGGTGACAGATATCACAGCCAGATCGCCCTCACATCCTCAACACAAGCTTTTTTTTTTTTTTAAATGCAGGCTTTTTATAACATATATATTATTTCCTAAATATTCTACAACATGGGAATGGTTAAATAAATTATGATACAACCAATTTAATAAGAGGAACAAGATCAGAATAAAATATTATCCAATTCTATAATAATAAATTCTTTTGAGGGCAGAGACCGTTTTTTTTGTTTTGTTTTGTTTACTCACCAAAGCATTTGGGAAAATGCTTAGCCTAAAAAAGCTTCTCAATAAATGCTGGTTGAATGAATGAATGAGTGAACGTCACCTCTAAGTCTATAGAATTAAGCACAGAAACTGAGCTTTGTGAGCTATTCTTTGGTGTAGAGTCCCTTTCAGACCATTTTTGTTAGTTAGCAGGTTTTATGTGTGCAGAAGAATGCATTAAAAAGAAAAGACTACACATAAATTGGTGCTATAGAAATTGAAACTATTCATTATCTAGAATGGTTTTTAATTTTCAAGATAACTTCAGTGTTGAATTACTTTGCTTGAGGTCAGTAAATCATTCATGCAAGGAAGCAATGTTGTGGCCATTAGAAGCCCACAGTAAGTTAATGACTGCCATTTATTTTTAATTACTACTGGGAAGAAGAGTGAGCTTTTTAAAGAAAAGCAAAAACAAGTTTTTTTGCACATCTCACCGTCATATAGTCTGTAACATAAGTGTTCTTCAATTAAAATCTGTCAATTAGTTCTGGACATCACTACTGCTTTTATCATGAGATTGCCTCGAAGAACTAATATCCCACATCAAGTGTTAATGATGGGAGAAGGCCGTTTTCCTTAATTGTTGGCAAGGCACACTTTCCTATTAAGTCCAAACATTGGTTCACCTTATTATGCTGGTTATTTTTGATAGTTAGAAAGAAAACAATTACTCATTTTGTCTCTTCAAGCAAATTATGAAATAAAACCAGCATAAAATCATCTCTGCAATGAAATGGTAGATGTTAAGTCACACATATTCTTCTGGAAACCAGAAGAATGATATAAAACTCAGATTCAGTTTCAATGTCATATGAACCAGGGAGTCAAGATACTTGTGATAGAAAATGACAGTATCATAAAATTACCAGTGACAGTTGCACATTTCCTTGCATTGACCATCTTATCTAAAAAATTTGAATACACCCATCTTCCCATCATTTTCTAGCCTCTTATATCGCTTTATTTTTCTTCATTGCAGTTACTAACACTTGACATTCACTTATTGTTTTTTTTTGTTTATTGCCTATCTCCCTCCACAACTAGAATGTAAACTTCGGAACTTTGACTTTATTTTTCACTTTCTTTGTATCCCCAGAGCCCAGAAGAAAGTATTGTACAAAGTGTTCAACAAATATTTGTTAAATAAATGACCAAATGACTGAATAACTGAAGAATAAAAAATACTGCAACAAAGGCAGAATAATAGGGTGGAAAGTTCAGAGTCTGGAACCGGTTCTAATCTTTCTTTTCTTTTCTTTTCTTTTCTTTTTTTTAAAGATTTTATTTATTTATTCATGAGAGTCAGAGAGAGAGAGAGAGGCAGAGGGAGAAGCAGGCTCCCAAGAAGCAGGGAGCCCGATGCGGGACTCAATCCCAGGACGCCGGGATCACGACCTGAGCCGAAGGCAGACGCCCAACCATCTGAGCCACCCAGGCACCCAGGAACCGGTTCTAATCTTGCTACTAGAACTCATAAGGAATCTTGTGCAAGTTACTTAGTGTCTACCTCCATCTGCCTATCTTTAAAATAGGATGAATAAGACATACCCCAACTGGGTTGAGATGAAGATCAGTAGTTAAATGAGAATATACTGGAGAGGTTACTAGAGAGCATAGTCTCTGCAATCAGCCTATTTTGGCTTTTCTATCTGACTGAACACTTTCAAGTTCATGTGACCTTGGGAAAGTTGATGCAACTCTGTCAGTGTTCTCATTTGGAGAACAGAGCAAATAATGGTACCTAACTCAAACAGTTGTTCCATGAATAAAGTGGTATGTATTAAACACTTGATAAATGGATTCTCGCATAGTTGAGACTGTTTTTAAGCACTCAGTATAGTTCTGATATATGGTAAGAACCCAATAAGTGGTAGTTATTATTGCTATTGTCTTCCTTTGTCCACTATTTTCTTTCTTTTCATAATTCAGAATGTATTCAGCCTCCACTATCTATTAGCATCAGTCTCTTAAAATTACCTGAGTTATGCTTCAATAATTTCTTTTCCCCATAGTTGCACTGTGACTATAGACAATTTTTTATATTACAATAAATCTTTTTTTTTTCTTTTTATTCATATGCCCTTCTGGGATACTCTAAAACTTATATGTGAAAACACAATCTCTTTGGGCATATTTAAATATGCAGAGAGTAGTAGGTGAAAACACAAATAGATTGTGTTGCATTAATCACTTGCATTTACTAATCACTTGCATTTTTTAATGTCACAGTGCTAATAGGAGTGGTTTACCTTGCTACCAGACAGGTGTAAAAGAACACTTTGAGCTGTAGAACTCTGATAAAATTCATGCCATTTGCATAGTGCATATTTCTCAGGTTTCAATCTAACTTTTTAAAAAATAACCCAAAGTAGCTTTAAAAAATATGATGTTAAAATATCAAGCTGGTTCCTTTTAGGACTGCCAAGGAAATATAATACTCCTAATAGAATTCCTCTGGAGAAGGAATTTTAAATTGCTTTGTGCTTCTGAATTCACATAAAAGAAAGACAAGATAATCTTTCAGGTGATTTAACAGTTAAGTAAGGTGTCAGCATACAAGGTTGTATGTATCTATGGCTTGCAAATAATTTTGGTTTGACAGTCAAAAATGAGTTTTGTATGGTATTTTAACTACCTGTCTACAAAGAGGCATTTTTAGTACTAGCATTACCAAGACAAGTTACTAGGTTTTATAAATGGAATAAAGAATGATTGCCTTCAATTTTATTTGACCTTGAAAAACATTTTTTAAAAAATTTCAGAGTCTTTTGAGTGTCATCAGTTGAATACAAAATTATCAATATAAGCCCTGATACCACAAGAGGGAAACAAATTCATATTTAAAGTATTTCCCAAATACACACACAAATACTTGTACATTCTTAACTTGGGTGATTAGTATTAATAATTCATGATTTATTGAAGTATTTTTATTTCTTTATTTTTCAAACAATTGTATTGATTATTCTCATTGTCCAAAGTAGTGGCTTCCCTGAATATGTTTACTACTCCCTGGATCCTAGAACCCTGGTTTTCATTATCCTGAAGGGACTAGATGTCAAGGGCTCAGGACTCAGCAAGATCAGGAATTGGAACTAGATCTCTTTCAACATCATCATCACTGATAGACTGGACTAGGAAAAAAAATAATCTGCCATCAGGAAAGGAAAACAAGAAGGACACTTGTCTATCAAGGTTTGGCATCTAGAAGAGACAATAATTCTCCCTTGAGAATCCACATCCTGTTCGCAGATGAGATTGGGGTTCAAATTCACACTGCTTGTGTAGTCCAGGAAAATTAAGAGTTAACTTTAATTGGCCCCAGGAATCTGGCAGAAGGAAATATGTATCTCTTCAAGAAAAATCATTCATTTCAGAGTTTTCAGGTTTTCTATAGGTAAGTCCCAGCCAGTAAGAGCTCATAATCCAAAATAACACAATTCACAAGGAAACAGCCAGTATTAATGAGTCAAGGCAAACAATAAACAGCAGAATTAGATCCCCAGGGACTTAAAATACTAGATTTATCAGACATAGAATATAAATTATACATATTCAAATATTTTTTAAGAATTAAAAAGGGAACTTTTAAAATAAATGAGCAAGAAATACTACCCTATTTTTAAAGGACAGACATTTGAAAAAGAATCAAATAGAACTTCTAAATTTTAAAATGCAGTGGACCCTTGAACAATGTGGGGGTTGGGTGCTAACTGCTCCCCCCCAGTGCATTAGAAAATCCTCATTAAATTTTTGACTCTCCCAAAACTTAACTATTAATAGCTACTATTGACCAGAAACCTTTCTGATAACATAAGCAGTCAACTCACACCTATTTTTATGTTATATGTATTCCATACTGTATTCCTACAACAGAGTAAGCTAGAGAAAAGGAAATGTTATTAGGAAAATCATAATGAAGAAAAAATAATTTATAGTAGTGTACTATGTTTATCAAAAGAAATCCACATACAAGTGGACCCACCCAGGTCAAATCCATGTTATTCAGGGATCAACTGTATATAATTAAATAGGTGGACAAAAAACAGATTCCTAAAAGCTAAAGAAAAAGTTATTTAGAATTTAGAATAGAGAGGTAAAGAAATTAAAGAAAATATAAAGATGTTAACAGACACAGAGAACATTACTAGGAAATGTAACCTAAGTGTAATCAAGTCCCAAAGGAAAAGAATAAAAGAAAAAAGGAAAGGCAATATTTGAAGAGATAGTGGTAGAGAACTTTTCAGAATTGATGAAAGCATGAATTCAGAGTCTGCAAAGTGAACCAACCACAAGAAAAGTAAGTATGAAGAAATCACACCTTGATACAACGTAATGAATTTGTAGAACCCTAAAGACCCTCTTGCCTCCACAAATTTTTGAGATGCTGCCAGAGAAAAAAAAGGTAGGTTATCTTTAAACTAACAGCAGAGTTTCTATACTAGAGTATAATTTACATGAAATATAACCCAGTCATTTTAAGTATACAATTCAATGAGATTTAACAATCTATACAATCATATAATCACTAGGTCAAGATATAAAACACTCGAATTATCCAACGATGTTTCCTCACGCCCCTCAGCAGGCCCATCTGCCCTCACTCACATCCTTGGCTCCAGGTTACTGGGCTGAGCTGCCCCTATCACTACAGTTTTGCCTTTCTAGACTTTCCTACAGATGATATCTTTCAATATGTATTCTTTTATTTCTGGCTTGTTTAAAGTAATCTAATGCTTTTGAGATCAGTTCATGATGTTGCATGTACTAGAAATTTGCTACCATTTTTTTCTTAATAATATATAGATATACAGTTGGTTTGTCAAGCAATAGTTTGTGGACACTTGGGTTGTTTCCAGTTTTTGGCTATCATCAACAAAGCAGCTATGAATATTTCAGTATATATATTTATATGGACAAGTATTATAATTGAAATGGTTGGATCATATGGTAACTGAATACTAACCTGTCTTTTCCCTAATGACTAATATTTCTGAGTATGCATTTGTCATTTGCTTTCTTCCTTGGTGAATTATTAAAGCTTTGAAAAATGAAATTCAGTGGTTTGCTTTTTATTATCGAGTTGTATAACTTCTTTATATAATCTGGATATAACTCTTATCAGATGTATGTTTTTGTAAATATTTTCTCCTAATCTGTGGCATGTTTTTTTCACTTTCTTAACAGTTTTCTTCAAAGAACAAGCATTTTTAATTTTCATGAAGTTTACTTAGCAATTTTTTTCTAATATATGCTTTTTATGCCATAAGAAATCTTTGCCTAATCCAAAGTCACAAAGCTTTTTTTCTATTTTTTTCTCTCTACCTTTCTAGTTTTAGGTCTTTTTAAAAAATATGGTACAAAAGAAAGTTCAAGTTTAGTTTTTCTTTTCTTTCTTTCTTTTCTTTTTGCATATGGATATCCAAATTTTCTAACCCCATTTTTTAAAAAGATTATTCTTTCTTAATTGAATTACCTTGTGCTATGGATTGAGTTATGTCCCCTCAGAATTCATATGTTGAAGCCCTATCTCCCACACGGAGATGGGGCCTTTGGGAGATAAGTTTAGATGAGGGCAGAAGGGTAGGGCCCCCATGAGAGGATTAGTACCCTTATAAGAGACTAGAGAGAGCTAGAGTAATCGATCTCTCTTCTTCCCCCCACTCTCCACCCCTACTCTCTCGCTCTATCTACCACGTGACAACTTATACAAATAGCATGCAGAAAAGGGGTAAAGTGATTGAAAATAAATTTTTCTAAGGTTTTTGATTTTTCTAGTGAAGAGTAGAGATATTTATTATCTTTGGACTTTGTTTGGTATGCATTTAAATAATTTTAGGAATCATAGTGGAAATGTAGTCTATAACTCCCCAACCCAGTAGACCGAAAATAGAATTTAAAAATCCCAGTTAATGCAGGGGTGCCTGGATGGCTCAATAAGTTAGGCTTCAGACTCTTGGTTTCAGCTCAGGTTGTGCTCTCATGTGTCGTGAGATCAAGCCAGGTTCCACATTCAGTGGGGAGTCTGCTTGAAGATTCTCTCCCTCTGCCTCTCCCCCTGACTCGTGCATGCTCTCTCTCTCTAAAATAAATAAATCTTTTAAAAAAAAATCTCAGTTAATGCAAAAGAATGCAGAAAATTAAAAAGTAAGTAGAAAAGGCAGGATCAATAGAAAGCACAAAATAAGATGGTATTTAAATATATCACTAATCATAATAAAAGTAGATGAACTAATATAGCTAATTGAAAAAAATTATTGTCCAACTGTGTAAAAATTATAGCTACATGCTGCTCATAAGAGAGACACATAAAACAAAAGGCTACAGAGAACTTGATAAACATAATAAAATGATAAATCAGGAAAATAATAGCTTCATTAGCCCCCAAACAAAATGAGATCAGGTCTCTGAGACAAGATTAAAGTGTTTATGGGACCTGATCATGAAACCACTGATGCTTATTTTATCCTATAGAAGTATTTTAAGCAGGGAAGTGAGCTTAAAACTCTTTAATGAATAGAGTTAAATTTTGCTTATTAAAATCCATGGTCAGGGTCAATATTCTAAAAAGTCCAAAGATCTCTGCTGTAACAACATGGTAAGCTTTTCTACTGTTCAATATACCCATTCTCTCTTCTAACTTTAAATGCTACCAATTGTTATATTTGCTTAGTATAAAAATGCTAAGGTATGGAGACTCAATACTCCTTTCCTTGGAGCTTGCATTGAATTAGAAATGGCATGTAATTAAAAATAATAAATGTATGTAATTAATAGAGGGTGAATTTAAAAAAATTAGGTGATAATATTTCTCAGAAGTTGAATCACTTAGAGCTACCTGTAAGTGAGGACATTTCTTAAGATCACAGTTGGAAAGACACCAGCAATGATCTAATAAAACTCCTCTTGGTATACATAAGGTAGAGGCAAAAAGCATTTAGGTGAAGTCGCCTAGTTAGTTAGTGGCAGGGCAAAGACTATATAAACCAGATTCTATAGTTTCCTTTCCATTGCACCATGGATCATAACTATTTGAGATTCCGAAGAATAGGTCTTAACATCTTTTCAGTGGGAAAAAAAATGAAATGTCATTCTCTAAATAGACTGCAGATTGTTGCTAGGTGATTAGAGCAAATCTATTTAGTTCATTTAAACAAGAAGTAAGGTTTATACATCTTCACAATAAAGTTGCAGAATTAATTTTATAAGTTTAATATGAATGCTCTTAGTACAGCTAAGAATTTTTTTAGGGAATATTCCTGATGTACTTTTTTTTTTCTAAATTTGGATTATAGGATTTCCTTAATAGAATGTTTTCTCCTGTTAAACATACATCTTAAAAATATCTATGGCTGTCCATAAAAATCACTGTAGTTGTTAGTGAAAACTTGAGAAATATATCAACATTTATCAAACATTAGATTCCATCCATGCTAGGTCAGGCCACATATATAATACATACTTAGGCTATGCTATCAATCCAGCAATGAGGTAGCAGTTTAAGCTGTGTTACCTTGTGAGTTAGGATTAGTTTATGAGGATAAGCTTATCAACTCTGTGAGAATGTGGACTCTGCTTTTTCTCTCTTGTTAGAAACAAACATTTGGGCATGTGGATGGCTCAGTTGGTTGGGCAACTGCCTGTGGCTCAGGTCATGATCCTGGAGTCCCGGGATCAAGTCCACATCGGGCTCCCTGCTCGGCGGGGAGTCTCCTTCTCCCTCTCCGGCTCCCCCCTCTTGTGCTCTCTCTCTCTCTCAAATAAATAAATAAAATCTTAAAAAAAAAAAGAAAAGAAACTTTATTGAATGACTACTACGTGAAACACTATAACAGGTGTGCATGAGGGCACAGAAAAGAATAAGATCTTGTCCCTACTACCAAAATTATAACTTCTACCATGATTCAAACATAAGCAACTAAAGTCTGTGAAATACATATGACAATCTAAACTACCATAGATGAAATTTAACAAGTTGGAAGCATCTGCAAGAAAATAATTTATGAAAGGAGGAATAAATAAATGAACGAATGTCAAATGTTTCTAACCGCATAGGTGTTCAAAGGATGGTATTATTTTAGACTGAAATAGCCAGGAAAGGCATAATGAATATCTGAATCAAGATATGAAGAAGGGATAGATAAAAGCTAACAGGTAAAGAAGGTAGTATGTAATTCAAATCCCATGCTCTTACAGAAAAAATATTTCCTTTTCCTTAGTGCATTATTTCTTGGAAATACAGCATCATAAATTAAGGGGAATATTTTATAAGCCACTTTATAAATGAAGACTTCCAGTCATTACAGTAGGATGGAAAGTTAAACATATTTAAATTATTTCATTCTAAAGATATTATTATTAATTTTTTCTCTTATTCTCCTTAATTTCTTCTTATTCTTCTATTCCAAATGCTATTATAATACATACAGTATTAACTTATCTTAGATCATATTAAGTCAAAATTTTTAAGTAGATAAATGTATTATTGAGTTACAGCATAATTATAAACATTTATATAAGTTATTTGAATATAGAAAAGATAATTTCACATAGCAAAGGTAAGAATGTAACTAACTTGCATATATTTCAAATTAGTTTTTGCTAAAATGATAAAACCATGAAATGCCAAAGGTTTAAACACCATAATCAGTTTACCTACTGGTAAACTGGATCTTATCAGGAGTACCAATAGTGACTGATATCATTATTCCATGTAAAGCTTCTTAGCAAACCAATTTAAATAAAATAGTGGGTTTGTAATGTATAGTTTTATTTTTTCAAAAAATCAGTATTTATTATAAATGGTATTGTTGCACTTGTTTACAAAGTCCTCTCTCAAAATAATTTCCTGGGTCTGTATCATTCATCATTTACTTTAGTAGGTTTTTCCCACATGCTATTTATACAGGGGGAAAAACACATTTCAGTGCTTTTTAATGTAAGGTCCTTAGATATTGGAGGAAATATGAACAATTTTCCATCTGTTTGCTCTGATCTCAGTCTTGCAGCCTGAATATTCCTTTTAACATTAAAAGGAATGTATGCTATTTTATTTACTTCCTACAAACAAAATTAATGAGCCTTTGGATTAATTACTAGTAATTAATTTTTAAATCACTAGTAATTGATTACTAGTAATTTTTAAATCACCATTTTTTTAAGTTTTAATTACACACCAATAACATTTCTAAATACGACTACATCACGAGAAGCAATTGGAATTTGGTTAAATTTGAATTGAGACCCTTCTTTTTACATGACCAATATTGTAAAATAGTAGAGCTACCTAATTAATGTCAGCAGGGATTCATTTAATCATCAATCATTTCTTCCAACCAAATATTCCTTAATATATCTTTATTTAACAGTTTTATTCAAACAAATAGTATTAGAGAGAGAAAATATAATGACTTCGTAAAAGTCACGATACTAGATTACACATTTGACAGCTACAGATTACTCTTCATAAAATATAAACATGAATAATATAGGTTTTAGGAAGTACCGAATAGGAGATCTTGTTAATTCAAGCCCTACTTGTTTCAGCCTACATGAATCTGTATTATAAAACCATATTATAATGTCTGGAATACCAGAATGCCATGTAAACATGTGAGTGAATTGCTTGAAAGTCAGAAAAGATGTTTTTCTTTCCCTCTACATAGGACTATGACGTGGTGGCACAGTCCTGACCAGTGAAGACTCTGGACTACAGAGCATGAATGAAATTATGGATCAGAATGCCTGCATGCCGAGTTGTTTTGTTGTAAACATAAAGCTTATCTAAAGCTTCCTGGGATATTTTGTTTCATACTTATCCTTGAATATTTGCCATCAATGACCTAAGCCTCAAGTAAGTAGAGAGCAATCCTCTCAGCTTCCAAGAAATGTGCTCTTGAGCGTAAGCCTGACTTTTCCATTATGGAAGACAAAATTCAGGGACTGTTTAATTCAGATAGGAAGAACAGGAAGTCACTTTTAATGAGAACTTATTAAACTTCTAACATAACCCAGAATAATACTAAAAAGCATAAAATAGACTTCTATATCCACTGAGTTTGTAATGGGGAATGTCTGACTTGTAAGAAATCAGATTCATGTGGATAACATGAATCTTGAAAAGATGTGATTGCTCATATTGCTGTGTCATATAAATTGAGGAGTCAGTCCTCCACAGTCACATCTTCTAGATATTCTGCTATGTAGACAAACAGCTGTCTTCTTAAAGTAAAATTTTAAATAATATAAATCACCATGTGAAACTTGAAACCAGAGAGAAAACCCATAGCTAATCTCCTTCCTGGACTCCTGCAGTCACTTTCTCGCTGGTTTTTAGGTCTCTATTTTCCACTATTTTTAGTCATTTGCCACACAAGTCTAATCGTGTCATACTCCTGCCCTGTTGAAAAGTTTCCAATGGCTTCCCATCACACAGAATAAAATCCAAATTGCTTACTGTGAACCTACAAGCCCTTACATCCAAGATTCCCAGTCTTGGCACTCTAGATAGGTTGAGCCAGAAAATTCTTAGTCAAGAGGAGCTATCCTGTGTAATTTAGGATGTTAGGTAACAACCCTGGCTCCTGTTCACTAGATGTCAATAGCAATAGCAACCCCTTCGCAGTTTTGACAACCAAAAACGTCACCAAGCATTGCCAAATATCTCCAGGATGGGTGTGGGGGCACAAAACTGACCCCTCTGGGAATCACTGCTTTACAGGATCTGTTCCTTCACTACACCTTCAGCCTCAACTCCTCTTGCTCATTTTACCTCATCCACACTAGCCTCTTCGATGTTCCTTCAACACACCATGAGACCTCTTGACTCTGGCCCTTTTCTGCACTTGCTATCCTCTGCACGAAATGTTCTTTGCATTCTGTGTTCCTGTTTAATTCTTGTATCTAAATAGCTCCTCGTCACCCTCTACCCCTTAGCGTACTTTTCTTCATAGCACTATCTGTTCCCTGGCTTTATAATCTGTCTCATGGTTTACTTGATTTTTGTCTATCTTCTGGACTTGACTGTAAATTCTAAGGAGGCAGAGACTTTAAATGTCTTGTTCAACACTGTCTTCCTAATTCCTAAAGTTAGGAATTAGGAAGTGCCTGTCTGTATTCTTGATAGGTGCTCAATAAGTATATATTGACTAAATGGATGAGTGCGAATTCTGGTAGTAGCCCTCTTTATAATACTATAAAAAAATAAGGTCACTCTCTTCCTCATTTTTGACAATAGCATCATATAGTATCTTGAACTGAAAAGGATTTTATACCTTCAAACAACACAGTCATTTTATTTTTTTTATTTTTTTTTTTAGATTTTATTTATTTATTTGAGAGAGAGAGAGAGAGCACATGAGAGGGGGGGAGGGTCAGAGGGAGAAGCAGACTCCCCGCCGAGCAGGGATCCCGATGCGGGACTCGATCCCGGGACTCCAGGATCATGACCTGAGCCGAAGCAGTCGCTTATCCAACTGAGCCACCCAGGCTCCCCAACACAGTCATTTTACAGATAAGAAATTTGAGACCTGGAGAGATGAGTTTCTCAACAGTAATTGACTTAGTTTGTGATAATTGATCTTTAAAAATCAAAATGATGAATACCAAATTTTAAAGCTTCTCATTATTGTCTTCCTTATGGGCATTTTACTCACATTGATGGAAGCTTCATTTACAAGTTAATTTTTTTAGGGAATTTGAATCAAACATATGTATAGGTATTGAATATAAGGTAATTATTTAAGAAGGCTATCGGTTGCCATCTTGATAAGTGAAGATCATTTTGCCTTAGATTTTTAGATAGGAAATTGCTTCAGTAACATACCAGATAGTAAAAGGAATCATTGAAAAAAAAATTAATGGCTTATAGTTTATAGAAATGTAATTAATTTATAATTACAAACTAAAATAACTCAAAATGTATAAAGTATAGAATTAGATAATTGGCATCAGCATCTGAATGGATTCATTTTATGGACTTTGTAAACTAATTTGATCAAAGTGTGTTCAGGAAGATTAGAAAGTTAAGTATGGCAAAGCCTCTGACATCAAGAAACATAATATAGAGCAAAGGATGATGTACATAGAAATTACAACACAAAGCAGAACATGATAAATGCTGGATGTGAGATATAATGAAGATGATGATGATAAAGTACTATTTACTGAGTACTTATTATGGACCAGGTAGTATAGTAAATGACAGTAATGTAGGCTTTGTCAAATAAAGAAAATAGTAAAGGATTTGAACCCAGATACACAAAGCCTGTGCACTTAATGACTACTGTACCCTCCTTTAAGAAAAAGATTAATTCTGACTGAGCTGATCCTGATCTGGGAAATTAGAAAAATATGAATATGGGCATGAGCGGTATAAAATGTGACTAAAAGCATGTAGATGATAAAGTGTATCAAGGATTCATGTTAGAAAAACCCTGAATTCTTTGGTTAGGTTGGAATGCAGTTTAGTGGAAGCTAGCAAATGTACATGGTAAGATGGGGATGAACTGACTGTAGAGAAACTTAAGTATCAATCTAAGAAGTAGGCAATGGGGGACACTTGAAGGGTGTTAATAAAAAGTGACAAGACCTTGTCACACAAAATTATCTTCATAGGACTAGCAGCCCAGGGCAAAATGGACACAGCTGAATGTTCAGCTGCCAATGAAAACCATTCTTCCAGATACATTCAAATCCACTAATCTCCTCCATAGTGGAGTCCTTGCTTTCTGCACATACCAGGCTCCTACTGATTATAGAGACAATATTTCAGTGTACATGACGTGCGGCCACTTCACTTTGAGGTGATGGTTCTTATTGAGACCTAATTGCGTTCATCTCACCCCCTTGTTTGGGGGGCTTGCTATATAGACAGATCGCCAGGGAAGCACGACACTTAAGTACTTCAGCTTCACAGCTCTAGCATATCGTAGGTTAAATGGCTATTCACCAATGAAAATGAGTCCAAGAGAAGCATATGTTCTCTCTTAAGCACCAGATCCACATAATTAACATAATCTTCATATCTTCTGATTGTATTTCTATCTCATTCTAATAAAAGCAATCCTGTTTCACCCTTATCAAAAATCATCCCACTTAGATAATAAATGCTTATAATTATATCCTCTTCATGATTACAAAATATCACTTTGATTAGATGAAGTAGGCTTACCATGGAAACCACTACATCCACCTAAACCCTACTTTGCTGTTTACTGATAGTTAGTTATGTATCATATTTTGTAACCTGCTTTGCAGTTGCACAACTATTACTAACAGCTTTCCCTTTTACAAATAATCAGACTGACCACAATACCTTAAAAAAAATGTTTTGGAGCTCATCATTCTCAAGTCAAAATTTTGCATGATTCCTTTGTCATATGGGTTCTATCCTCAGCACCATAATATTTTAATCTTTAAGTCATGGTCACATCTGTGATTGCCCTGTAGATTTGTTTTGGATAGAATATTGGGATCAGAAAATTTTAATTATTACTTTTCTTTATTTTTAAAAACTGTCCTATCATGTCTTCCCCATAAGGGAAAAAAAAAAGTAAAAAAAGGCTGAATACATTCATTTCCTCCAAATTTTTAATTATAATATATTTTGTCTGGGTAGTTGTTCCTAATAGATATTTAGAGGAATATACAGCCCATCTTGAAATGTCTGGGAAGATATTGCAGACTAGGTAATATCTAAAACCAACAGATGAATCAGTTAGCAAAAAGAAGGTTAGGGAAAGGCATTTTAGGCAAAAGGGAAGCACGTTCAAAGGCAGAAAATGAGACATCAGAAAGTGTCTCATAGGTAAATACTGGAAGAACCCTGAGTTCTGTGGTTTGGCTAGGATGTCGGTGTGAAGGTAAGTATAGTGTCATATTTCAAAGACATTAGAAATCCTCTTGTCCAACACAATCCAGATTGATATTTGTCAGATTGATATTTTTTTAAGTTGGCAAGGCATGGAATTATCCTAAAAAAATCATACATTAATTACACTTTTTTTTTTTTTTTTAGAGAGAGAGAGAGATCCCCTGCGAGTGCAGGATGGGCTGAGGGACAGGGAGAGAGAGAATATTAAGCAGGCTCCACACCCGGTGAAGAGCCCCACACGCGGCCCCATCGCACGACCCTGAGATCATGACCTGAGCCAAAATCAAGAGGTAGACACTTAACCGACTGAGCCATCCAAGCACCCCTCACACATTCATTTCTTAATTATATCATTGTATTATGAAACATATAATGCTCAATTAATTCAATCTCTTGAGATAAGAAGTCCTTCTCTTTGGGTTGAAGCTCGGAAGTTGAAGCTCTGATAAGTCTTTTCTAAACTGTATTCATACAACACTGTTTAGAATTCCCAGTTTTAGCTTCTTTATGTTGGAATGAAAACTTAAAAATGATATTTGTGACAAAATCTGAATAAAGAGTTCTAGGCTTTTACAAATTTTTCCCAGGCGTTCACAGTTGTCTGACCACACATGATAGCTATTTAAAAAAGAAAACTCATTGTACATTTGTCTTTCAAGACATTTGACTTTTTTTTCTTATTCATATTTCATCAATTCGTATAATAATTCAAGTAAAAGTGTACCATAGTAGGTACAACTAGCATAAATATGTCTGGGAATCACCACAACTGATTTCTTTAGGCTGCACATTTTAGCGGGTGGGAACAAGAATCCACAGTATTACTAGGGTGTAATGTTTCAGCTGTGAACATGCTAGGTCATAACCTCAGACAAATGTTTTACAGAAGCAACGAAGAGCTTGAGTGAATCAAGGTGGTCCAGGAGAAGGATTCGTTTACAAGAGCATCTGTTTGGTTCAGTGTGACAGAATAGAAGACAGGAGAATGCAACGCCAACAAGAACTGTGGTTGGAAAGAAAAGCCAATGAGCACTGTGAGAGAGATGCTCAAATCAGGGAGCTTATTTGGAAAGGTGGTCTGTCTGATCGGGGCTTCGGAACATGGACTCTGCAGCTTGTCTGCCTGGGTTTGAATGCTGTCTCTGCACTTATTAGCCATGTCACCTTGGGCAAGTTACTTAACCCTTATTTAGTGAGTCAGTTTCCACAATTAAAAAATAAATAAAATTTGTTACTCATGAGGTGTTGTTAGGATTAGATGAGTTAATATTGTAAAATATGTGCTGGTCCAAACAGGTACTCAATCAACATCAACTTTATTATATATGAAAGTGATAACAAGTAACAATTTCTAGATTTACTGTCCCAGGACACGATCATGACTTAATATATGTAAAGTGCTTTGAACAGTGCTGCCATGTAATACAATTTTTATATTAATTTGTTGTTGTTGTTGTTGTTGTTATGGGCCATTTAAAGGTTTTAAATGATAGAGCAATCAGAGTTGTATTTCAGAAGGAACAATGCCAACAGTGAGAGGGAGGGGCTAAGGGGTGGAGGGGGAGCAAACCCCAAAGTGGGAGAATGCTTAGGTTATTGGTGCTGAACATGGACACCCCCAGGATGGAGAGGTAGTTAAGAGTCAAGAGGCTCCAGTGGCAGAACTGACAGCAGCTGCTTCTTGATTGGATGTGGCTCACGAGGGAGAGGGAGGAGGTTGATCATGTGTGCTCTCTTCTATGCAGCTGCATTCAAACATTACCTCTGTTTTGGTTTATGGGTATCCTCAGGAAAGTAGTAAGAAAGTCAAAGCAGATATTTCTAAGAAATTCACAAAATCGGCTACAAAAGGAGAAAAAGCCTTATCCTTAGAAACAGTAGCTCTGCATCTAGCAACCGCAGTGTCCAGAGTGAACTGACCCCTTTCTTATTAAGCCATCAAACTTCCCTCTCCCCTTCAAAATTATTTATAGTTTAGTATCACTAAACCATGCAGTCATTCTTTGAAGATCCAGGTATGAGAAGTCTTGTGGAATAATTCTTTGAACATCTTTCCTTTAATATGAACTTGCTGGATAACTGATTTAGTGTTCACTCTACTGAGAAAACTCTGTACAACAAAGTCGAGTAGTAAAAGCATTATGTTCCTTCTATTGAAATGTAAAAGGCTTTGAGGATGTTTCAGATATTTCTGTGTAGAGTATTCCCTGGAATCAGGCAAATATTGATACTTAAGATGTATTTAAGGTTTCCAGAATCACACAGAGTGAGAAAGGTACCCTCTCTTTCAAAAACTGTCAATACACCATCTTTATTGTATAAAAGACAAAAATTAATATTTGGCTAGATAGGTGATTATGTAACTACCAAAGCCCTGTTTTCAACTATTTACGCTTAAAAGCTTTTTCACATGTATTTGGATTTTTTGTGTATTAGAGGGCTTAGAGAACGGGGATAACAATGTTACAGAAAGCTGTATCTATGGAGTAGTAAAATAACTGGATTCACAAGTGAAATTTAAATTCTCACTTCACTTAATAAACATTTACTCAGTACCTTGTAGGTACCACACGCTGGGATACAAAACTGAGCAAAAAATAGATACAGACCATCTTTTCAAAGAACTTCAAATCTAGTGGGAAAGAGGGACATTAATCACGTACTCACCCAAACGTGCTAAGACCTTAGCTGTGCTAAAACTGAAAGGTATGCGAAGCCGCAAATACTTCTAACGGGAATCTGACCTAGTCTGCAAGAGTGAAGAGAACTGCAGAGAGAAGGGCGTTTCAGGTAGGTTGAGAGCATATGCAAAAGTCCTGTGTCTAGAGGAAATCCTGGGCATTTTAGTAACTCCAAGAAAGTCAGAGTGGCAGGAAGGCCAAGAGAGTGCGAGAGTAGTATGAAATGAGGGAGACGTCGTGAGCAGTGACCAAACTGTGGTGCACTTTGCTGGGAGAAATAAGAATATTAGTGCAGTGATTTTGTTTATTCACTTGGTTAGGTGCCTGAATAAATAGTTTAGTCAAGGTAGATGAGATAATTGCATACTCACTCAGAAGAGAAATGAGTTCATTTTATACAGAAATTCACTTATTGATGGCCCTAAAAGTAGTACCTTATGAGGCATGATAGGGTGTAATGAGGTTATATGACTTTCACCTAAAGGTTCTTGAGAAAACTTCCAATGCATTAGCAGTCAGAGTACAACGTCATGAAGTTACTCGACTTCTGCCCAGGAACGAGGAGGCTATATTAAAGCAAAATTTTGAAGAAGGAAACATTCATCTGTAGAGCCTTTTATTTTGGTGAACTTCCTTCTCTTTCAGAGGCTACTATCTGGACCTAATGTGAACTGCCCCAACCTCCAGGCCTTCTGGAGTTCCCCTCTACCCTGATGCTGTTCTACAACAGCAACCTTCCACTCCATTCATCCTTCTCCATCCCCTACCTGCAGACACCCAGGGATTATACCATTCCCTCTGTTCAACAAGCTATATCTTCAATCCCCAGGGAGAAGGAAGAGCAGAGAGATTCTTAATCTCACAAGTTAGGAGAAGAAGCCTAATATTCAAGAAAAGTAACACTGTTAAGGAAGAGTGTGATACTTCCTTGGGAGTGCCAAGGAAGGAGATGCTAGAGAACTTTTAAACATGGGAAGTTAAGCCTTGGGCTTAGAGGAGAATGGACAGGTTAGGTCATTCTAGAGTGAGCAACCCTGGCATCTGGCATGAAAACACAGAGCAAAGGAACAATGCATGCTAGACGTGGGATGAAGCATAAAACATTAGGGTCAATTTAAAAATTAGCATGACTGCAACAGAACATTCACAGGAGAGTAGTGATAAAAATTTTAAAAAGACAGCAAGCTCTTAATGGCTCTAAACCCCACAGTGAGGAGTTTGGTCTTTGCCCTGTTGCTATCTGAGATCTGAAAATCTGCAGGCAGCACAGTAACTTGATGAGAGTTGTACTTTACTAAACTATTACAGTGAATCTTGTAATGTTTATCCACTCATTCAACATATATTTACTTAATTCCTATGATGCCCCCAAACACAGTGCTAAGTGCTGCGGAGGGTAGACAATACACAAGTAGGGAGATATTCATTATTATAAATGCCGAAAAGTTTGATGGGAGACAAAATTGTGAAAAGAAAGGAAGTATCCCTGAGACTTTGACATTTTTAGCTAAGATTAATCACTGAGCTGAGAAAAGGGCATCAGAGCTGACTCCATAGTTTGAAGTCTATGAGATGAGGAGACTGTTATATCAAGTAGAAGACTCGGTCACATTTGGGGGAAAGGTGATGAATCTCATCTATCAAATTTGCTCCAGGTGATGAGTAACTTCATCAAGTGGAGACATCCCACTGACAAAGGGAGCTCATGATAATCTTCTCTTCTCACTCATTATTTTTGGTTGACAATACATAATTCTAGTAAATGGGACACAAAATATTATACCTAGTCATTGAAGAAGATATTTTTTGATTCAGGAGAAGCTTTTATTTCAATATCCTGCCTGCAGGCTCATGTTAATGAGATTTAATTTAGAAGGTACCAAATGGGAGGATGGCAGGATGTGTGAAAATCAAAGATATTTAGGAAAAAAACACTATAATTTACTCTTAAGTATATGTGAAGTATGTTTATGTGTTCATGAATATGCATAATCACTTACATGTATATACATAAATAAATGTGTCTGTATATGTATACATACACTTATATATATATAAATGTGTGTCTGTGTGTGTGTGTATATATATATTAAGCATTTCTTCAAGATATCACCCAAATAAACCATCAATAATTCCACATATGTCTTTAAAAGTTATTTTTGAATACTTTTTACTGGTTAAGACAAGGTATAAATATGAGCAATTAGAAATTAGAATATACATACAGCCACAGAAGAGGAAATTACTCAACCACGAATTGCATGCTTTCTCACCACCATTTACCTAAGATATCATGTACGGTAAGAAGTTTAAATCTAAAAGACTGAAGTTATAAAAATGCATGAATTCAAATTCAGCTCTAAAAGTAAAATTAAAAATACATTACAATATGTAAATCAAAGGCATTAATTTATGCTAAAATAGCCTTTCCCCCAAGGGTTTTTAAGCAATCAGCAAACTTGATTTTAGCAGTCATGGTCTAATTTCAATTATGTGGAAATTATTCTATCTTCATGGATGTGAAAACAGAAGAATAAAGATTCAATGACTTGTCCTTGTTTAAACAGTACATCAGAAAGTGTACAAATAGAAGTATACGTGTAAATGCCAAGTGTCCCTAATACACCGAGTTGGCTAAAAGAGGCTGAGAGGGGAGTTTTGAAAAATCCTCTAGGGGTCAGGGTTAAAGGCATACCACTGTACAGAACTGTATATGTTTTTCTTTCTCCACCTTGACACAATATCCCCAGTCTCTGTTTCTGGCAGTGCACGCAAAAATATTTTCTCTACCTTTACCCACATTTATCAAGGAAGGAAGAGACAATTATTACTGCTATCTACTTTAACCTATCTAATCCTTCAATTTCTATTCAAGATTTCCTGGAAAATTCACGTATTTATTTCAGGGACTTGATGGGACAGTAAATATGTATCAAAATAATTTCCCCTACTGAAATCACAGTAAATGCACTGAGAAATTTCTCCTCTTGGGAGGTAGAGGGGGTTCCTAGAAGGCTTCCCATGGTACATGCAATGTTAAACATAGTAGTCAGGCATCCATACCCCAAAGCATAGGTCTAGTCTTTACAGATACACTCCTTTCCAGTAACCAGTTAAAATGCAAGAAACAAAAATACAAACACACCAAAGAGAAAAACTCTCAAGTATACTGTATATGAAAGCAGGTGAAATCATTGATTCTTCCCCTTCTTTTTTTTAAATATACAATTTGGCTGGACCTGTTAGATTTTAAGAAGTGTGAATCTCTGGGCCCAGCGAATGTGAGACTCCGTACAGCAGAGGCAACTGTAAAGCTTGTATGAGCATGAGCACTGCAACATTACTTGTAATAGCAGAAAAATAATGAACGATATGTATTCAACAATAAATAAATGGCTTAAAAATTATAAGACATTTAAACTGTGGGATGCTGGGCACAGACGACAAATAATGAGTTAGATTTGTGAGGATATAGATAATTAGATACACTCATGACAGATCTCAGACTGGAAATATCAAGTTAAAGAAAATCCAAATTTTGGATTTAAAAAAAAAATCAAATACATTCAGGCATGGACATACATGCTTCTATGAGCATTAAAAATTGTAGAAAAAGACATTTAAATGTTAAGATTGTTCACCTCATGTTTAGTAGGAAGAGAAACTCTTATCTTTATACAATTCAGTATTTGGGTTTTGTTTTGTTTTAATGTCATGTAAAAACAAGAAAGCAAGCAAAAGTTTGACTAAGTGCCAGAGAGTTTCTGGGAAGTAGCTGCTATTTGTGCCTACATCACTATTCAAGGTTTACAAGCACTCTAAAATTGAGGTAGCCACCTCTTCTCTGCCCTGTTGTCCCAACCCATGCCATGAGAACCTGCTCCTTCGCATCCATCCAATGACCACATGTCCTAGTGTGCAGCAATGGCAAGGAGGACAGACATTGCTAGAGAGGGAATAGATGGTGGCAAATGACATTTGGGAAGGTTGAGATTATCTCGCGGTAAAAGTATGAAAGTGAAGAACAGTTAGGAAAAACCCTGGGAGCAGTACAGTTGGGTACTTGTGGTTTTTCACGTACTGTTGTCAAAGAAAATCTGAAGTCCGAGTAAGGATTGCTCAGACGTGTGCAGTCTTCCTTAGGGATGGATAAGAAGGAAATAGGGAGCAGATGTCTCACTTCTGCCCACGAAGGTCCTGGTAGATTAGTAACCACTGGGTATTGGACAATAGGTGAGACCCCATGCATAGAACTTGCCCTTCAGCTTTATATGTGACAATGAGATTTCATGAACACTGAAGGGCCAAGAATAAACTGTATATCTTGCTGGGCAAATACCAAACAGAACCAAGTTTCACCTTGCTGAAAAATCTACAAAACAAATTTTCATCAGTGAAAATATTCTGTTAATTAAGAGAGGAAAGCATATCCCTGAGTAGGATTTAGAAAAGCTTTAAGGGTGAAAAGTTTAATAATACACTGGAAACTATTTGCTAGTGAAAAATCATACATCTCCTAAAGCATTCCTAATACACAAGCGGAGTAGTGAATTAAAAAGACTAGTAAGGCGAGTGAGAGGTTAATTGTTTAACATGGCCAATACTTTTTACATTCTGCCAACTAAAACAAAATGTTTATTAAAAGGTTAACATCACAATGTCTCTAGCACTCGATTACTTTATGGATGTATAGAGTTGCTATAAGTTAATCAACTACAAAAGAAATCAGATTTAGAAAGCAGGGTTTTGGCCATACGATTTGGTCATACACAAACTGTAGGACATTGCCGTGACCATGATGATCCTGGCAGATGAAATGAAGATTTTACAGCATAGGTTATCTCTGTTTGAAACTTTGTATAGCAATCAAGAGTTTTCTCTCTTAGAAATGGTGGTTCTTTGAAGCAGAGTCGTATGTATTTCAGACAAAAACTCTAATAGTCTCTCTACTCTTTTTGTCCCAAAAGACAGAGAGAAAATACCTCTGGTACCCCCTGTACCTTCCACCTCCACAGAATGAATAAGCCATTCTACTAGTGTACAAAGGAGGTGGGTCCCCATTGGATAGGAAATGTACAACAGAGAGTAAAAGTGAATCCTTGAAGATGTGACAAGACAATCCAAGTTTCTGTTCTCAAGCGGTTTAAAACCCCCTTGGTGTATTCTTTTTTTTAACCTCTGACTCTATTTCCTGCCCTCTTCCCCACACAAACAGATAGAGCCAAAGGGTGGCAGGAAAACCAGACAACTGTATTGGCAAAAATAATGCATTTTTCTAAGTTTATGCCTATTTTATTACCATCAATTTGATAATTTTATATTTCATAGGTTGCCAGTAAATTGTTACTGTGTGTAATACTGATATAAAATGAAATGTCAATTAATGCCTCCATATTTGCAATATTACAGTTTGCAGTACATTCATGGTTCTCAAGAACACATTTTATATCATTAAATTAATCATCAAATAAGTGTATTATTAATTTATTATAATAAATGTATCATTTAATTAATCATTAAATAAGTTACAAAAAGACATTTGTAGTTGGGTTGATTGGTGTCCCACCCAAAAGATAAATTCACATTATAATCCTGTTTACCTGTAATCCCCAAAGGGGGCCTTATTTGGGAAAAGGGTCTTTGCAGATGTAATTAAGTTAAGGATCTTGAGATGAGATTATCCTCCATTATCTGGGCAGGCCCTAAATCCAATGACAAGTCCTTATAAGGGATGTACAGGGCAACAACACATAGAGAAGAGAGAAGGCCAAGTGAGGAGGGAGGCAGAGATTAAATCAATACAGACAGCCTGGAGCCTAGGAACATTGTCAACCACCAGAAGAGGAAGAAGCAAAGCACAAAGCATCTCTCCGAGAGCCTCGGGGAAAGAGCACTGCCCTGTAAACAGACTTCTGGCTTCAGGAAATGAGAGAGAAGACATTTCTGTTGTTTTAAGCCACGGAGTTTGTGGTACTTTGTTCTGGCAGCCCTTGGAAATGAATACATTTTTTTCTTTTCACGCTTCTCCATTCATTCAAAGGTTATGAATAACGATAATCATGCTCACTGAGCACTATCTGCATGTCAGAAATAGTGATAAGTTTTTTACATTCTTTTTCTCATTTATCCTAACAGTTCTGTGAAGATGACATTATTAGCTCATACTAGAGATGAAGAAACTGAGAACCCAAGTCAGTCTGATCCTAGGCCATGCTCCTCCATTAAAAATACTAGAGAAGAAGGACGAGTATAAAGTAAATGAATACTTCTTTGCTTGCATATGCATTTATACAGTCTCCGGAAGGAGGGGGAGGAAGTGGGAGATCAAAGACAAGGTAAGAGAGTATCTTGCATTCTATCACATTTTTAAAAAATAATACATTATATGTTTAAAAAAAAAGAGGATAGCAGGAAGGGAAAAATGAAGGGGGGGGAATCAGAGGGGGAGACGAACCACAAGAGACTGGACTCTGAGAAACTGAGGGTTCTAGAGGGGAGGGGGGTGGGGGATGGGTTAGCCTGGTGATGGGTATTAAAGAGGGCACATACTGAATGGAGCACTGGTTGTTATACGCAAACAATGAATCATGGAACACTACATCAAAAACTAATGATGTAATGGATGGTGATTAACATAACGTAATAAAAAAATACAGAAAAAAAACAAAAATGTCTGAAGCATTTTAACGTATTATATATTTTAAAAAATCAGTAACGAGAAAAGTGCAGTTGCCTAGCAAAAGAAAAAAAAATTAAATCTCAAGAAATCAGTGAAAATAAAAATATATAAGTAAAATGAACAATTTTCAGAATATAACTGAAATCATACCCAAACTTAGAAAACAGGGAAACATGTCAAGAAAGTATTCGGTAACTACTAGAATGCTGCTGTCCTTATTGTTGTTATTTAAATGAAAGCCAAGCCTCTTCTACCTCTGTCCTACCTTTTCACCTTCTGCTCCCCTCCTAAGCATCCACCACATCACAGACAAGAGGCCACCAGTGAACAACAGGAGCTAAATATGCCAGTGTTAAATGTACAAGGCTCTCCCTCGGGCATTTCTCTTCTCTTCTATTTGCTGTAGTTCTTATGAGTTTGATAATGTAGCTAAGAGACAGGAGCAATTAGGTGTCTCAAAACAGAGATTATGAAATTATCAAGAGCATTATAAATCTGTGTTCTCTGGATGTTATTTAAGAAAATGGAGACCTTCTGTCCTGAGTGATTTGCATTTAGACTTATAATTCGGAGAAGGAAATCTTTATGGCCTCTGACAGTGATTCCTGAGCCTACAGCTATAAAATTTAGTGCCTTTCACCATGATCCTCCAATCTAAGATGTGGAAGCTACAAAAATACCAAAGAAATAAGATCCTTATTGTTATCTCTCTCTTCCCGGGACTCTTTCTTACTAAGCCACTCCTCTTTTCATTAAAAAAGAATTTCCCTAATAATTTTCAAAAGAACAAGTAAATAAATATTTATCAAAAGAGTGACTCATCTTTTCATTATTATCAATTAGCATTTTATCAAATCTTTACAACTACTCAATATGCCAGTCGAAGTCCGTGCTTCATCTTTCCCAGAGACACAGACAAACCCCCAAAGATAACTGAGTAGATTAGAGTGAACACCAAGAAAGTCTAGGTCAAACTTACTAACCTTCGAACAGACACAGCCACGCTGCGTACTAAATGCAAGTCATGAACAGGATGCTTTGATGAAGCCAAAGCCAATTCGGGGACGGCCGAGGATGATCCACTTCCATAGGCTGACTTCTGCATGACTTTCTCTGCTCAGTATATTTACTTTCAAGTGGTATTTTTTTTCCCCTTTTACTTTCAATAGCATGTTTAAAATGATCAACTGATAACTGGTAATTTTTGATTGACTTGCCTTATGACAACTCACTGAAATTGGCCGGGTAGAATTTGTGAGATATAGTCAACTGACCTACATCTTCAAGTAACCAGGATTTCAGTATTAGAAATCACAGGTGGAACTTTAAAGGAACATATCGGCAAATATACTGAGCCTATGCTACCCAGGGCTTTTCTCATAAAGGCACCACTTGTTCTCAGGCTCATTCATATTCAATTCTATAGAGCAGGGAGGGCATATTTTCAAGCACCCTCAAGCTGGCAAGGGCTTCAGAGAAGTGTTGTTATCATGGCTTGTTCCTCACTTGAACTCGGGGGAGGACACTGAACCAAAGGTGCTCTTACAGAAAAGGGCTTACCATGTACACGGTACCCCATGCCACCGCGTCCCCCCGCCCCGCCCTGCCAATCAAATTCACTGATTCCTTGAGAAAAACAATTCTACAAGTACCTACTGTGAACTAAGACGTCAGGAAAGATAAACAATAAGTAGGTATCTGCCTTGAGGGGTAGGCACCCTAGTTAGGAACACAGTGAGATGTGTTAAGTGCCGAAGGTGGTAGTGATGTGGGCCACACAGAGAGGGGAGCTCATTTATTCTGGAGGGTTCAGAAACATTTCACAGGTATCTTTGAGATAGAAAGGCAATTGAAGAGCTATTCTTTTAAAGGTTTTGGAAGTAATTTGGCTTTTTGCTTCATTCAGATGGAGTACCTCGTAATTTATCCCCCATTTTTGAGGTGCTTGCCAGGTGTCATGTAAATCCGAAGGTCTGAATGCTGGAAATTGATCATATGCGATCCTGTATTTTTGAAATGACATTTTCATATGTGATGTGCTTTCCTAAGCTTCTAGCTCTCATTATACTCGTGGTTTTTTTAAAAAAAGAAGTTATCATTACAGGGTATATCCCACTAATTTAGTTCTTACTCACATCACCCTGTTCCCCAGTAGTGTAGTCTGAGGTTTTTGTCAAAAAAGTACAGACTTACAGAGAGTTACAAAAATAGTAGGGAGAGTGCCCATATACCTTTCATCCAGAGTTCCCTAATGTTAACATCTTATATAACCAAAACTAAGAAATTAACATTGGTTCAACATGATTTACTAAACTACAAACCTTATTTAGATTTCAGCAGTTCTACTGATGTTTTTTCCCTTCTTCAACACCTTGACTTTTCTTTTTTGACTTCTTTTTAAATATATACTTTAGTGAATGACCAATTATTTGAGTGAAAAAAAGGAACAGGAATTAGGACTGCCAGCTTCTTCAATGAAACATTCACAGTTAAGAATGTTTTTTGTTTTATGCTTTGAAACATAAGCTTTGCTCAAAGAGGTAAGCTTTGTTTAATGTCATTTTATATCTACCCTTCATATAACCTTGGTTGTACTGTGACACCTAAGAAATGCTCAAAAATACATTTTCACAATGCCATTCTCTACCAACCGGAGGTGGTTCTCTACAGTAGGGGTGGAAGGTTCGGTCCCATCTGGTGAGGTTTCACAAGAAAGTAGCGTCTGTAAGTGCCATGTTCTAGCAGGAGAGTGGCAGTTGCAGACACCCTCACTGAGATTCTCATCTGCTAGAAGCAAGAACTCCTCCACTGCCTAACTTCAAAGCAAAAGGTGATTTGTCACCAGAACCTCTGCACATCCCTCATCATCATTTTTCTGCATTTATTTCTTATCCAATTGGCCAACAGAACCCAAGGTGCTTTACTTCATATTATTCTCTCTTTGAAGGGTTTCATTTTAAATGGCACGAAATAATGAAAGGAAATCAGGCCATGGACAGAAATGCCTGAGATGACACCCCCATGTTTGTTTCTTCTTCCATTCTCCTTTTCAGACTGGTAGCATTTGCCGGGATCACATTACATTTTCATTTATTCAGTAATGTGAAACCTTGGATCTTGGAATAACAAATGTGCTCAACTACCCATGGCACACCACAAGGAACATTATTTTGACATATATATGAAAACTGGGAGTAAAAATTGCTCTAGCACAAGGAGGATACTCCATCTCTCCTAGAAGTTAACAGTAGATGACTTCGATATAACTGATCAGGGAGTTGCTTTTTTATTATTCTCCAGAGTCCCTGGCATTAGTCAGAAATCATCTCTTCTTGCACTGTCACTTCCAAGCGCACTGCGAAGCACTTGTAGCTCTGCTGGAACTTGTAGCCTTACAGATTTGGTCCATTAGCTAGAAAAACACATTAATAGCAACAGTATTTCCTTTGGTTAAATAAGAATAAATTTCAGGCCATTAGTGTTTTCCACCACTCCCACCCAGACGCTATGAAAACAATAATCCTATTCTGCTTTGAAAAGAGAAGCATTTATAAAATTATGGAAATAATTGTTACTTATTTAAGAAGTTGTTGGAAGCCTGAGGTTTCAGAAAGAATGTATGTGCTAACGTTCGCAAACTGGAAAGAAGCGTGTCAAATTCAGGCTTCGGTGCAATTCTACGTCTTTATATCTTCCACAGACTCTCATGTATAAAAATTCTAAGATGTCTGTCAACCATCTGAGGTTTTTGGTCCAAAGGAACTTCATAGTAAAAACAGATGGCAAAATCATTAATTATATTTAAATAAACATAATAGAAACATAAACTGTATACAAGATATAAAACTCCTAATCACTATGGAGCTTGCTATAATTTATCATATTTTAGAAAGGTGGGGTTTTTGTTTTTTGGGTTTTTTTGGTAATTTACTTGAACCATCTAAATCCATTTGACACATTTATATCACTAGGAGAAGACTTTAAAAATTAAATGAAGCTTTGGAGGGGCCTGGCAAGATGGTGGAGGAGTAGGAGACCTAAATTTCATCTGGTCCCAGGAATTCAGCTAGATAGCCATCAAACCATTCTGAACAGTACGAACTCAACAGGAGATCGAAGAAAAGAATAGCAGCAATCCTATGAACAGAAAAGTGACCACTTTCTGGAAGGTAGGACGTGCGGAGAAGTGAATCTGAGGCAATATTCGGGAGGATAGACGGCAGGGGAGGGGGCCTCCATCAGCCACTTCTGGCAAGTGATAGAGCCACGGAGCACAAAATCAGAACTTTTAGAAGACAGCTCCGCTGAGGGGCGTCGCTCCAGTGGCTAAGCGGGGGGTGGAACCCTCACTGGGACAGTGTGGTCTCGGGACCCTTGGGGTCACAGAAAGACCAGGGGTGCCTGAGTGTGGCAGAGCTCCCAGGTATTGGAGCAGGGAAGCCGACTGCAGAGACAGAGCCAAGGAGCGGGCTCTCAGCTCGGGGTTGCCATAAACCGTGATCTGTGGCACAGTCGGGCCACTGCTCCTCCAGCAGGGACCCAAAAGTGGCAGATCCAGGGAGACTCCCCTTCCTCCCCCGGGAGGAACAGCGCAGGATC
>NC_138380.1:34572598-34595663 GCF_054177405.1 Leptonychotes weddellii | reverse complement strand
TCTTTCTCTTCTTCTTCTTTCTCCCCTTTCTCCTCCTCTGCCTCATCATCACTGATTTCTTTCTCTCGTTCCTTCTCCAAATAAAGGGTGATGGGATAACCTATGAACTGCGAATGCTTCTTCACCACTTCTTTGACACGTCTCTCCTCTAAATACTCTGTCTGGTCTTCTTTAAGATGGAGAATCACTTTAGTACCCCGGCCAATGGGCTCACCATGGTCTGCACGTACAGTGAAGGAGCCCCCAGCAGAGGACTCCCAGGCATACTGCTCATCATCATTGTGCTTTGTGATAACCACCACCTTCTCTGCCACCAGGTAGGCAGAATAAAAGCCAACGCCAAACTGTCCAATCATGGAGATGTCTGCACCAGCCTGAAGAGCCTCCATGAATGCTTTAGTTCCGGACTTGGCAATGGTTCCCAAATTATTTATGAGATCGGCTTTGGTCATGCCAATGCCTGTGTCCACTAGAGTCAGGGTGCATTCCTGGGGGTTGGGGATGATGTCAATTTTCAGCTCTTTACCGCTGTCCAACTTGGAAGGGTCTGTCAGGCTCTCATAGCGAATCTTGTCCAAAGCATCAGAAGCATTACTGATTAACTCCCGAAGGAAAATTTCCTTGTTAGAATAGAAGGTATTGATGATGAGGGACATGAGTTGGGCAATTTCTGCCTGGAAGGCAAAAGTCTCCACCTCCTCCTCTCCATGGTGCACTTCCTCAGGCATCTTAAAGGAGAAGAGCTGCAAGCACGACAGACGACGGTGGGTAGAGACTGCGTCCGGCTACGTCTCCGCACCAAGGCTGCGCGGGAGTGACTCAAGAGTAAGGAGCTATCTTTAAAAAGAAAAACAAGCCCTCGGAGGGCCCCTCCGCTAAATACTGTCACAGCTCCACTCTGCCATACACTTTAGAGGCAAGGCTGCCTTCCATTTCCATGGAGATCTACTGTCATTAAGTCTCAGGTAAAATGATATGAGACTACTTGACAGGCATTCAGAAGATCTTTGTAATTTCCTGTTTTATTGGGTAGCGGTAGAAAAAAAAAACAGCAATAATCAAGTATGGATACTTAAATGAAAGAACATTAAAAGCTGGCGAACTTGGCTTTCTCTTAAGTGCGCCATGTAATTAGCTTTTACTCATTCACTTCACAGTCTGCATCCTGTATCACTCATTGCAAAGAAGAGTAGACTGCTCTCGTGTGCACACTAATTGCTAAACATGTAAGTGAATGAATGATCCTGATCTCAATCCATGAGAGAAAAAATATTAATGAAGACGATATAAAGAAGGCAAAAATAGGAGGACAGAGTCAACAGAAATTTATACTGCTCTCTTAGTAAAACCTGGTTTCAGAACACATAGCAGAAGGACGAATTTAGTTAACTCCTGCACTTGATCTTATTCATTTTATTCATACTCTAATTAAAACAAAAATATGTCACACAAGGTTTAAACATCTGCAAGGAAATACTGATGATGAAAATCGGTTACTATAACCATTTTACGCACAAGAATGGGAGCTCAAGAGCAGCAAATGTATATTTGCTAAAAAGGCTGTTCCAATGAAACTCGAAAACAACCATTTTTAAGTTGATATGTTTTCATCCTCCATGTATTAAAAAATGGTCTGCATTTATTTCTGTCTGAAATTGGTGACTACATGAGGAAGAGCACAGTTTATTCATTTCATCCAAGAACTGAATGTCAAACTAGTTTAAAAACCAAAAGATCTGCCCTTAAGTAGCCACGAAGATTATTCTTACTCCTGGTTCTTGTCAAGGAATATAATCCTGACCTCTGTGATGCCTAAGTCTTTTAAAATATTTTATCATAAAATATATCCGTTAAGGATTGGTTGAAGGATGTAGTCCATTAATCTCCCTTCTATCCTCTTTGAATTTTTGCCTGGATTCTCTTTAGTCCATTGGAGACCTGTATACTTTGGATAAAGTCTTCAGTAACTTGTAGAATTTTTTTCCCTGAAATGTACTTTGGTGCTAGCACCTAGAAATGCTATAATAAACATCTCTATGAATTTTATCAATGCATTTTTTTAGGTACAGATACTGGTGAGGCCATCACGTTTTACATCACACCACAGTCCATTTATGAAACTATGAAAAAATATTTATTTACTTGTTATCCCCAAGAAAAGATGTTTAGAGGACACTGTAAATCTTTTAAGTGACTGTGGTGGTTTTAAAACATGTCTGCAAATTCTTTGACATTCTTCAATCTAACTCCCCTCCATTGAATATGCCTTGCTGTTGTGACTTGGTTCTAGCAAATAGAAGGTGACAGAAGTGACGCTGCATGATTTGGGAGGCTAGGGTATGAAAGGCAACACAGCTTTCACCCATTCCCTGCCCACCACCCCCACCACCATGCCTTGGAGACCTTAACCAACATATGCGAGAAATTTAGCTTCCTGAGCCACTGTGCTAGAGAAAACCACATGGAACAACCATACAGACAGACAGACATGCTCAAGGAATGCCAGTTGTCCCAGTTCAGCTTTCTGAGTCTTCCCATCATCAACTGCCAAATATTTGAGTGGGAAAAACTTCAAATGATTCTGGTCCCAGGGTTCCAGCCAAGCTGGCTGAAGCCAGGTGGTACAGAAATAAGCTGTCCCCATTAAACTCTGCCCAAATTACAGATTCATGAGCAGAATAAATGTTGTTACTCTTATGTGATAGGCATAATAATGGCCCCCCAAAGATGCCCATATCCTGCTCCCTGAGGTCTATGAATATGTTAGTCTACATGGCAAAAGGGAATTAAAGTTGCAGATGGAATTAAACCTATTAATTAGTTGACCTTAGGATAGGGAGTTTATATCCTGGATTATCCAAGTGGGCCAAAGTTATCAAAAAGGCCCTTAAAAAGAGGAGGGAGACAGAAGAGAGCCAGAAGGAGAGAGGAGTGCAGAAGCAGGGTCAGAAAGATGCAACACCACTTGCTTTGAAGATGGAGGAAAGAGACCATAAGCCAAGTAAAGTGGGTAGGCCCTAGAAGCTGGAAAAGGAAAAGAACCAGATTCTCTCCTAGAATCTCCAGAGAGTAATTCAGCTCGATTTTAGCCTAAGATATATGTAGGACTGCTGACCTCCACAATTTTAAGATAATAAATGTTGTTTAACTTACTAAGCTTGTGATACTTTATTGCAGCAGCAAGAGAAAACTCCATACTCTGATTTAAGTCTCTAAGTTTAGGGGACTTCCTTACTTGCCATCCTATAGTTGGGATAGTGACCTTGCCTAATTCTCACATCTGGCCTATAGGAAGTTTAATCAAATCAAAGAACCACCTACGGCAACATTGTAGGACGTCCTCTCTTCACCCTCACTTTCTCTTTCTCTTGATATGCTTCCTCTCTTTTGTTATGCCGATTTTTTTATACTACCTCGAATCCTTTTAGAACAGGACCATTAATATATAAATAAGATAGATTAAAATGATATACTTACCATAACCTACTGGAAGTAATGAAGTAGACAGAATGAAAAGTATCTTTTCTTTGTCTCTGTTAAAAACAAAGCCGAGGGCGCCTGGGTGGCTCAGTCAGTTAAGCGTCTGCCTTCGGCTCAGGTCATGATCCCAGGGTCCTGGGATCGAGTCCCACATCGGGCTCCCTGCTCGGCGGGAAGCCTGCTTCTCCCTCTCCCACTCCCCCTGCTTGTGTTCCTGCTCTCGCTGTCTCTCTCTCTGTCAAATAAATAAATAAAATCTTTAAAAAAAAAACAAAAACAAAAAAACAAAGCCAAACCTCTGAAGCTGATCAATAGCTATGGGCAGCATCAACTGAAGACAAAAGCAAGCCTTTAACTTAGCTTAGTGTTTTCTAAAAATATGGAAATAAAGTATCTAAAACTTTTGTTTTTCAACTTAAAAGCAAGAAATAAAAACTTCTCGTAGAAAATGTAATAAAATCTGTGTATGTATATATGCATGTGTATCTATACACACATTTTATGCATATAATATAAATATATATAACATAATAAATATATAATAAACATTATATATAAAATATATATATGTGTGTATATATATTTTTAGCTTTGTATTGTGTCTGCTTAAGGAAGAGAGAATAAAAGAAGAGATCAATGAAAACCAGGAATTGACAGAGAAAGACACAGAAACAGAAGAAAAAAAGAGATGATATTAAAATGTTTGGTATACTGGTAAGGAAAGAGAGAAAGAGACACGTGGGTGCTCACAGAGACACACAGGAGATAAGGAATCGAACAGGAATCCATACAAAATGCGTAAGGAAAGAGGTACATTTAGAAAAAAGAGAAAGGCTCTCATGGCATCAGTAACACTCCTAGCATGTGCCTTTTGGAGATATTCTCACTGAGAATTTCCAGTATTACACTGGATTTTAGCATTCTAAAATAATAATGGGGAGATTATCTGTCTCTCAGCAACTGCACTATAAACGTGGTGAACCTGGCCCTCCTCATGTCTTCTCAGCTGCAGAAACCAGGGGCCAAGAGTGCAGAGCAGAAGCATCACCTGACAACTGGGATCCTTCCTGTGACTTTAGGTGACTCTTCTGTCCCTGTTTGTCCCCCTACCTGCCACCTGCCTGCCATCATCGCCGTATGTACCACATCTGTGTCACTAGGCCTCTGCCTCAGTTCCCCTTGCCTGCCCTGCCCACCAGTACATTGTGGGCTGCACAACCTATTAAATATGCACCTGTCTCTTCTATGTACTTTATGCTACTGTCTGGGGTCTTGCTCCAAAACAGTTGAACCAAACAAAGCCACAATACACAGTGACCCAGCCATAGACTCCTGCTATTTTCCACCTGGCCACAATTTCCTCCTCCCTTTCAAAATCATAATTTGTACTTTGGGACACCTTACTGAGGTCACTAGCCCAGCTCTGTCTGTATAATTTTGCTTATAAAAGAAATGGCAGAAGAGTCCCCTCACATGGGGGCAAAAGCAAAGTTACCCTGCATGTCAACTACAAGCCAGAAAAGAGAAACAAAAATGATGCTTAAGTGTATATACTCCCATCTCAGCAGAGTCCCTGGACTTAGCAGAGATTCGTTTATTGGGAATCAATGTGGTAGGAGAACAATATCTTGGGAATTCTTAAGGACTGTATCTTATACTTCCTTGCACCTCTACAAAGGTAAGCATTTGATGCCCATAGGATTTAATGACTACTGAAATAGCTCTCATCATCATAATCGATAAAACATGGAAACCTGTAAAGCAGTGTACGGGATTAAGTAACACTAAGGTATCTACCCCTATTTGAGAAAGTAAGGTCTCCTTTAATCTTGGGCATCAATAGGAACTCCTCATTATCTTGGGAAAGGTCCACCCACGTTCACATAAATGTTGCCTGTGAATTCCACTTTATATCAGTAGAGTGTGTCACAGTTTATAAAGCACTTGTGCATTAATCATATAGAATGAAGTCTCTTTCTGTTCAGGCTGTTTCTATACAAGTACAGAGTACTATTTGCAGATAATGTGCTTCACTGAGCCTGCACTGAATTGTTCACGCAACAGCTGTAAATCAAGATTGACTTTTTGAACCTAACTTTGCATAATTCAACAAGCTCCGGAACATCTTCTGCCTAAGCAGGCACAAGACTTGTAAGAATCTGCAAAGCTAAATAACTACCCAGTGCTGCCTCAAAACGATTAAATAACAAAAAGGTTTTGCATTAACAAATCAGGAATGAGTCACTTACTGTCTGATTCTTCTCTGATCAAGAAGTGACAGAGAAGGTGCCATTTACAAAAAGAAATGTCATAAAGTGATTGAATTGTGAATTTCTTCTAGTCCCCAATAACAAGAAAATGACCATAAAAGGAGGTGGTAGATGGGGGAAGATAAGTGCTATTAAATACTAGTCTGTCAAGAGATAAAATTTATTGGAGTCTCGATGGTAGATTTAGTCTCCGCTCAGAAGAAGTAATCAGCTCTGCAGCTAATACTGCTCTTAATAATGGCATTATATTTAGGGCTGAGCAGTATAAAGCAGAAACCCCGTTATGTCAATATATAGGTAACAGGTGCTTCAAGATGGCACAACAATATAACTTCATTATTGTCCTGAAACCTTTACTTCCTTTTCTTCTGCAGTACAATTATTTAGAAAGATAGTGACCAGCTAACTCCTCCACCAACCAGATTCCTTCAGTAGCTCTTGTTTCTTTTACCTTCTTCCACCAACGTCATCCTCCTTCCCGTGTGCCATAGTCTTGGGCAGCATTAGACCTGTTGTTACTGTCTTTTTCCCCAGTTCCACCTGTCCCAAGAATTGACCTATCCTTAGGCAGCCTGTACCTGGAAACTCTCAGTGTTGACACTATTCATGCCAGCAAACGATAATGATGATAGGAAGGAGGAGGAGAGCTGAGTTAGTTTTTACCATGTGTCAGACAATTTTTTCATATATTTGCCACAAAAACCATATAGGTAATAATACCATTATTCCCATTTTACTAAGGAGGACAGTGAGATTTGGAAGACTTAAGAAACTTGCCCAGAATCACAGGACGTGGCATAGGAAGGGCTTAAACTGTGCTATAAAACCCAATGCACTTAATCATGACAGCAATGATTTGCATTAGTAGTAAAGTTTTTAGATCAGAATTACCAGATATCGCTATAACCATACTCAAGTAAGTAAGCAATCATCTGGGGCTGGATGGTAAACTCGGCCTTATAGTTTCCACAAAGCTTAATTATCTAGTATTACTATTTTATATGAATGTGTTTTATATCTTCAAATATGCTCTAAGCTCATAAATAACAACAGCTATGTTCATATAAGTTAAAATTTCTTCTTTAGTGCCAAACACTGTGTTATCCATAAAAATGATCATTATATAATGATTGAATGAATTCTGAATTATGTGATCTCAAAATACCCTTTTAAGGCTTTAAAGGGTATAATTACCTAAAATCTAAAGAAGAGAAATGCAATTTTTCTGGGGGCAGGGGAGAAACAAAAAGAAAGTGATAATGGTCCAGGGAAGGATGGGGTGGGGGATAAGTGGTGGGGTGCTGGGCTTAGGGAGAGCTCAGAAGGGCAAGCAGAGGATGGAAAATAAGACGTCAGGACTAGGGTGAGAGCCCTACGTTGGGGATGCATAAAAGATACACTCTACTTCCTTATATGTTTTATAGGAACGTTCCAAATGTTTCCATGGGGACAAAGAAGAGAGACCATCAGGAATTTCCCTAGCCTAAGACATACTGAAAGGAAGGTATGTCACTAACCCCTAAAAAGGGATGCCACTGGCAGCAGCAAAAGTAACCCTTCTTAATTGAGCACAGTGTTCAGGTAATTTATACCTCATTCCCATTGACCCACATTCCCGTCTAACTTGTTCTCCCCTCCATCTTGTCTATCCCATCTCAGTGAACATTCCTACCATGGAGCAAATTGTTCAGACCAAAACCCAAGCAAGGGACCACCTTCCATTCTTCTCTTTCCCTCAGCCCATATATGTAATCCTCAGCAATCTTCAAAACATATCCCAACTCCATCTACTGCAATTTCATTGCATTTCCACTCTATCACCCTGGTTGAAATCACCATCATCTCTCTCTTTTTTTTTTTAAGATTTTATTTATTCATTTGAGAGAGAGACTGAGATAGAGAGAGCATGAGAGGGGGGAGGGTCAGAGGGAGAAGCAGACTCCCCGCCGAGCAGGGAGCCCGATGCGGGACTCGATCCCGGGACTCCAGGATCATGACCTGAGCTGAAGGCAGTCGCTTAACCAACTGAGCCACCCAGGTGCCCGAAATCACCATCATCTCTTGTCTGGATTATTAAAGCCCCCACCTCCACGTCCTAGCTTCCTGCTTCTATTCTTGTCTCTTCCTGTCATAGTCTTATACATACCAGCCTCATGATCATTTATGCATGTTAATCAGATCACATCCTTCTCTTGCTTCAAACACTCTAGAGGCTTCTTGTCTCACTGAAATAAAGTCTAAGCTCTGCTGTGGCTCACTGGCTTTACGTGGCCTTACCCTACCTCCTTCTCTGGGTTCATCTTCTACTATTGTCCACTTCATAGCCTACAAAAGGACCTTTCTTTCCTCTGTCATATGTGCCCCGCTCATTAATACCTTAAGGTCTTACCTTTCCCTCGACCTTAAATTAACTCCGTATCTTCACAGGAGTACTCCAATTACTCAGGTCTGGGCCATCTTTGACTACCTAAACTGTCAAACAGGGTTATACTCCACTGAATGCAGTCAATGAATGCCATCATGTCTTCCATTTTCTTCATAGCTCCTACCATTGTCATTTATTTACTTGTGTGTTGTCTTTGGGTCCTGTTTCTGGCCCCTACTTCCTTACACCACAGTTTATACAGATTCTAATTTATCCACATTGTCTAGAACACCAGTTATATAGTAAGGCTCGATAACTATTTCCAGAATGAATGAATAGATGAATGAATCACATGAATAGTCTTATGTACTTAAGCCTCTTGTGCAATTGCTATGTAAGAATTTACCTTTGGAGTGTGTGGAATACGGTTTTACATTCTTAGATGATATTAGAAAATATTTGATTTTTTTGCCTTAGCAAAGAAAGGAGGATATGTCACCCACATTTCCCTTATACACACACTTTTAATACTGTGGTTCTCCCTGTGGGAATCTAACCTCAGAATTATAATGTGAGGATGAAAGAGGTAATTGAAAGAATAGTGTAAAAAACTCCATGTTGCCTTTCTGGAGAATGTGATAGAATTTTCTAGCATGATACATTACATGCCCTCAGTAATAAGGGGAACCTGCGAAAATGTTATTTCAGAATATTACATCAGGGAAGAGCTCTCTCTTCAGTTTTGCCACAGGGTTTTTAAGATTGCTGTTACTGTGCTTACTTGAAACATAATGACAAATAAGAAGTGTGTGGAAATGACAGCTATATTAACTTTATCATGTACAGTTAAGTATTCAGCACACTTGAAAGCAGTGTTCCTTTATTTTCATAGCATGCTGCATAGAGAAATAGACTTGGCAGAAGGGCCTGGTGAAGACATTGCTGCATTCAACTCGAACGGTATAGCCAGATGCCCACAAATTGGCGGGGCGGTAATAGGGCATTCATCAAACACTGGGGTCTCTGGCTCACACCATGCAGAACAGAGATGAAATATCTAGAAGTGCTCAAGGCAGATAACCCAAGGGAAGATGTGAAGACCATGACATTTGTCTTTGCATAATTTCTACCTCCTTTAAAGAAGCTCTCCATCTACTTCTCTCTATACTCCCAGACACTTTTCTGTGAATACAGTAGATACATAATAGAAAATTAATTAAATTAAGCCTCTTGTGATATGAAGAGAGAGAAATTATGTGATTCTTTTGTAAAAAGTATGTACTTTTTAAAAAACAGGACACATGAAGATTTTTAACCGACTGAGCCACCCAGGTGCCCCAGGACGCATGAAGATTTTTAAAGTTGTCAGCCTTGCTCTACACTTTTCAACTCTGATGCTAAAATTCCAGGCTGCACAACTGTTGTTAAGGGGATGTTTTCAGTCTTTCTTCAAATCTCACTCCATGGATAAGGCCTTTGGGCTTCAACTATTTGGACTTCAATTACTTATAGGGCTCTCCCAGGCCCCAGGCTCTTTTTCAATAAAGAGAAAGTACACATTCTCCCTCTTTAGATTTCTGTTCCTAATTAAAGATGAAAATAAGCACAAAAAGCAACAACAGTAAGAAATGGCATTTTGGATAAAGGTCCCCTCTCAGGCTGTGAATGGTGTTATTAAGAGGAGTAGACTGGGCTGCCTGGGTGGCTCAGTCAGTTAAGTGCTCAACTCTTGGTTTTGGCTCGGGTTGTGATCTCAGGATCTAGCATCTAGCTCTGTGCTGGGCAGGAGCTTGCTCCCCCTGCCCTTCCCTTTGCCCCTCCCCCCATAGGAGAGCTATCTAGGGGGGGAAAAAAAAAGAAAGAGAAAAAAAAGAGGAGCGGAGCAGACACTGGGCTCATGTCCACCCAGTCTGCAGCATGGGTGTGAGGAGACTCACGCAGTTGGGGACTCCAGTTGCAAGACCTTACACATCTGAGGCCAGGTTCAGAGCTCGAAATTCTAGGAGTGACTTACAGCTCTGAGACTTAATGGCAAGAGTCTCTGTGGAATGATTCTAGTCATTCTAACCCAGATGTCATGCAACTGCTCAAATTGGACCATATTGGGCTGACAAGACGGCAGTATAATTTGATCCAACCTCCTACAACCGGGGGTGAAAATGGGGAGGAGTTCACTTTTCAAAGCCAGTTCAACTGGGCCCATACCACCAATTTCTCATTGGTGGAAGTACAAAACCCCTTTTGTACTTTATCCCATGTCCTGGCAGAAGAGAAAAGGGACTTTTTTTTTTTTCAAAGATTTTATTTATTTATTCATGAGAGGGAGGGAGGCAGAGGGGGAGGGAGAAGCAGGCTCCCCACAGAGCAGGGAGCCTGACATGGATCATGACTTGAGCCCAAGGTAGACGCTTAACCGACTGAGCCACCCAGGTGCCCCAGGGACTTTTTATGCTCTCCTGTGACCTCAGCCTCTGAGCCCTCTTTTGGTGACTCTTGTCTAAGTTTCACTTGTGCTCACAAAAATGCATTCAGAGCCTCTGCTGGTTTCTATAAGAAATCCACAGACACCATATTGGAGTGTCTAGGGAGTCTACAGAGTGGCCTCTTGTCACCTGAGTAGCCCCCTTTATCCCTGTCCCCTTCCTGCTCCGCACAACCCCTCCCACGCCTCACTCCCAGGTCTGTCTCCTTCGCTTGCACATATCAATTCAGCTCTTCCTGGCTCCTGACCCCCCAGTTTCCATGCTATCATCTATTAGGTAGATGGCAAAACAATTTAGCAGGATCTATCCTCTTTACAATGCAGTCCAGGCTATCAATACATGATTCAACTTATGGCCTATCAATGTAGTGATGTGTGGTCAGCATCATGCTAGGTGCTATCAGAGAGGGAGGGGTATGAAGCAATGGCTCCAAAATGCCTCCTGGCTGAGGAATTTGCTTTAGTTGGTAGGCAGACATTTCATAATAAAAACAACACTGTTACAGGATAGGGAATACATGCTATGTGACAGCATTTTCTGAGCCAAACTGACTTGGAAATGATAATACAGGAAACACATATCTTTACTAAAAATATGCTTCTAATAAACACCTTTCTGTAAATGAAACAACAAAAAATCCAAACAGTCCGTCTAAAACTAATTCATGTATCTACGCCAAATGGCTTACACATTTGGATAAGGTAAACACTGACAGAATTTTGATTGAAAAGAAAATGGATTTTTTTTTCTAATGGGCACCTAAGAGGAAGAATATCCTTAAAATATAATGTTCAGTTCCTACCAGAAGATGAGCTGGCAGAGGGTGAGATAAAAGGGAGGTCTGGATGCTAGATCATTTTGTATGCAAATCACTTTCCTTGAAACTCTCCAGAAGTCTAGATATATCACTAAAGCTAAGCTTCCAATAATACAGATTCTGCAAGTGACAGCACAGAGATCACCACACCACTTCAGTCATAAACATACAAATGACAGACAGACAGACAGAGATTCTTCTATTTGCTCCTGAAGAGCAAAGCTTACCTTACTAGATCCCTGGAACAAAAAAGGCCGAATCCTAGGGGATTCTAAGTTTAGAGAAGTGGTTTCCAACCCTGGTTCCTTAGGAGAGTCACTGGGGGAGCTTCTTGGATGCTGGATTCTGGGGCATCAGAATCCATCAATTCGGATTGAATTGGCCTGGCAGGGAACCCAGCCATTGTTTTCTTAACAGGCAAGCTTTTAAGAGTGACAGATTCCTGGGCTCCATTCCTAGTTGTTTCCAAGTCAGTTGATTTGAAGTGACTTCTAGGAATCTCTGTTTTTAAAAGTGTCCCAAGAGCTTCTTTGTTTGGCCAGGTTTAAAAAACCACATCTAATGCAAAATTACAGAAAGCAGAGTCAGTTGGTTCCAGAAATCATAAAGCTAGTGTGTAAGGGTTAGAAGATTACGTATGTATGCACTGAGACTCCTTGAGCTGTGGGACAAAGGGCCCAAACACCTCATGATTTCTGGGTTACCTGGAAAGTAATGTTGACAACACTACAAAGCAGCGCTCAAACCTCCACTTCTTGAACCCTTCCCCTTAAAAGGTAATAACTTCCACTCTGCCCCCATCTAAGGGAAGACAAATACATCTACCCCTAGAAAAGCATACCCACATTAAGTAGCCATATAATCAGGCTTTAGTGTATAGCTCAGTAGTTAACTTTAAATATAATGTAGGCATCTCACTGCACTCATTATATCAAAGATAGAAGGACCTAGTAGGCTATTAGAAAAAAAGCTGCTATGTGACACACCATAGCACAAGTGCCGCAAAAGAGATCTTGCACAGAAAAGACCATTGAGAGTTTCAACACAGACACACAGCAGAGTAGATCCTGACATTATAAACTCACGTGGACAAAACGGTAGCACTACATTATAAATCCACCATTAGCCCAAAGTCCCCGCATCTCGAAATAAAGGAAATCTAATTTCAGAAATATCACAGTCAGGCAGTCATTAAAAAAGATTAAAAAAAAAAAAAGACAACAACAAATAATTAGGTAATAATATAGACAAGTAGAAATAAAATTTCAAATATGCATGGCTTGTGGTTGTTCATTAGAAATCATAAAATTGGGAGAAGTTCAGATCCAGTGATGCAAACGTATATCACTCTCTTTTAGTAAACTAGCAATTGAACGAAGACAACAGACATCTTTCGATGTGCTGGCCCACTCGGCAGACTCCGTATAGAAGAACGCTGATCTCCTGGAGCAACTTAGCTGATATCAGGAGATGCCTCAGGTGTCAGGAGAAAGAAAAACTACATGATTATATTTAGATTACTAGATGGCTCAGGGGAAAAAAAAATGAAAGCATTTAGAAAGTCTTTATGACTAATACACTTCTAAGTGGTGTTTTAATCAATTACCACGTCACATGCTGACTACCTGCGGCATGAAGGAAGCCGGCCCGGTAAGACGCTTCGGGGACCCATCATCACTGTTGACACTCGTCCGGCATGACAGAGGAAATCACTACTCTGCAGTTACAGTCTGCGTAATCAGGGATAATACTGTCTTGAAAATGGAAATCAGAACCCAAAGTAATACCACCCTTTTAGGTTGAATGCATCTCTTGCAGGAGTGGCTTGTGCATTTTCCATCTAGAGCCTAAGTAAAACATTTCATTCTACCCAGCAACCTACTGGGAGAAACATCCCATTTTCAGGGATATTCTGTTGATGACAGTATTACGGCTACACGGTGTATCAACTGAAGCACCACAAGACAACATGCCATACAATTTACCTTGCTTAGCATAATTCGTTTCTAAATCCTCATTTATTTGCAGCTATTGTGACTGGAAAAACTTACTGATGGTTTCAAACATCTTTCTTATTCTTTGGTGGTCTTTCAAAGAAACAGTGTCTATAAACCTTTCGCTTCACACAAGCAAAAGAGATCTGTTCAGTTAGGATGAAGTCATGGTTTGAAATTCTTATAATTACATTAATGTACTTAAGAATATAGTCAATGTTTAATTTACAGTTCGTACTTCTATTTAGAGGATAAAGCAGGACACACTGTTGCATGGGAAACAAGAGGTTTAAACCTGTGAATAATTTAAATAAATCACAATTTGGTTTATTTACTGCATTCATACCCAGCAGGCTTAATTTAAAGACCTTCATGCTTTTTTAAAGTTTTTCCTGTATGCCTCCCTATTGAGAAGGTGAAATCTAAAGGTGTTTCTTCACAGATTCTATGCATAATAAAACAGAAAGGAAAATCATGAACTCAATTCAATAACTGAATGCATCTGCAAGTTTTTTAGGGCTTTTTTGTTCCTTCTTCTTCACAGAATTATGGGTGGACTGTTGAGCTAAATTTTTTGTTAAAATGGCATAGCTCTCCTTTAGTAATTTAAAAAAAAAAATTGTAACTTGGTTAAAAGACTTAAGGATAAGCTCAAAAACACCACAACTGAATGTTAAATCCATTTTATCAGTCTCATTGTGATGTTCAGAATCTGCTGATAATTAAATAAGTTTTTAAAAACCAGTGGGTTGCTCTGGATTATTTTCACAGCTTATATGACAAATTCTATTTCCAAAATATAAATTCACCATTTATTTTCATCGACGAAAATGAGTTGCATTTCATTCAAGAGTTAAGTTTCTTGCAATAAATATTAACACAATGTGGGAAGATCTTACAATTTTCCAACTGACTAGGAATCTTTGACATATAAATGCTGAACTTAAATTGTAGAATAACTCATTAGGAAATATGCAATAGCAGTGTCAAGATTTATAACAAATACACTGGAAGCGTTTTAAAAATTAATATTAAGCTGCTATGCTTGGCTTCGTTAACTTTCTTCTTCATTTACAAAGCATATCTGTCTGGTTTTATGAACTTGGTCTCTAGTCCCCTTTCCTACAAACCTGTTTAATTAAAGTTTAACAGCTGTATATGCTTTAGAAACAGCAGAATGGTTTTTCTCACTTGAAATACTTAATCCTTTCTTAAAGTATGATCTTTCTGAATATATATTTAAAAGGCAATGGACAAGGAATAATCTACCAACAGAAAAACACTAGCAGCTTAGGGCATCAGCACTATGTATTCAGTGTGTAGACAGAATAGTAATTTCTAAGCTAGGAAATCCAAGGCCACATGGGGCACGAGTATATTTTTATTCTCAAAAAAAAAAAGATAGCTACATAAAACAACAAATAAGTAAATAGAAAAATAAGCAGAATGCTTAAAAATACAATATTTCATGGGTTTGGGGTACTACCATGCATATCCAATACCCAAGGAATATGACTAATGAGGTAACACCAGGTATCTTGACGAGATCCAGGGCATTCAGGGTGGTATGGCCAGGGACGTCTACACCAGATATTTTCATCAGTGTTACCACTTTATCATCAACATGCAAATATTTATTAAATAAATATCTATAAGTACATATGTGTGTATATGTGTATATACAAACACACATAAACATACAAGATACCATTTCTGAAATGAGTGAAAACAACTGAAGGGCAAATGGATGTGATGAATCCTCAAACAGCACACCTTTTCATGTGAGATTAAAAAATAGTAACAATATAAAATTAATTCCGGTATCGGTAGCTAACGCGTATGATTTCATGCTATGCCAACTCCAGCTATCTCTCCTCTAGGTGCTCTCTCCACCACTACCTACCTGACCACTGTGTAGGGAGGTATTTTTACACCCTTCTGGTAGTTAGTTCCTTGAAAAGAGTCTCGGACTTAACCTCACTGTCCCTCCCAGCATTGCACTCTGTGGTACACGTTCAACTAATGTGTGTGAAATAGGCACATTGATGCAAGAGCAAACCCAACTTATTTTCAAGAGAAGAACTCTAAAAGAGGCTTTGGTAGAGTGTACTATTGTTCAAAATGTTTGTTTCCCATCCCAGGGAGGGGGAGTTGTGTGTACCCACCATATTGACATCAGGTTGGGTCATGTGACAGGTTTTGGCCAATGACACATGAGTAGAAATGGTATGTCCCTTTTCCAAATAGAAGCCTCAAGATCCATCTCATGGTTCTACCAGGCTTCCTTTTCCATCTCCCCTGTGACTATTAATACCCTGTCATCCTGAATCCCTGACAGTAGAAAACATGGAGAAGCATTCCATGCAACCTAAGGTAAACATATAATAGAGTGAGAATCAAGCATCTACTACAATAAACCATTGAGATTTGGGGGTTGTTTGTTATCATGGAATAAGTTAGCCTAAATTGACATACACGGCGCCCATTTAATTCTTCTCAATAATAAACAAGCATATTCTCATCTCTTTTGCTGTGCAGGGACAGTTCCTGCAGCATTTATGCTGCTGGAGAGAGCAAAGAAAAACAGATGGCTGAGACTCGTGTTCTTTACCACTAGCTTTCCTTAACCTTCAGCAACATTGAAAATGTTCAGCAAATGAGAGTTTACATTTTTGAAGATAAGGAGTTGGGACTGATACTAATTGGACAAAGTTGAAATATTTCCAGAATAAACAGAATCACTTCACAGAGTGATTGATAGTCAGGACTGATGTTTTATAAATATTGCACAGAGCTTCCTGCAGTCATTTAATTTGACAAATACTTATTGAGCACATCCTCCATATGCTAAATTTTGTAAGACAGGACCGTGCTAGATGCCAGGCTCCAGAAGTGAGTCGCTGCCCTTGATTCAAATTGCACACAGGCAGAAAGATGCATGTACAACTGGCTCTAATACAATTAGATGCATTTTATACCTGTAGGATCAATACAGTACGTTGGAAACAGAGAAGAGGACAATCATTTCTGTCAGGGTGAGGATACAGGATTTTGTTAGATGGGTGGGGGAGGGTGAAGCGTCTGCCATGCACAGGATAAAACGTGAGCATGGATAGAGAAGGATGAAAGCACTTTTTAAACTGGAACAATATAGCTGTAGCATTGTGTGTGTGTGTGTGTGTGTGAGTGTGTATGTGCGCGCCCCCACATAGGCACATGGGTGTAAGAAGAGTGAGTAGGGGAAGAAGACGAAAGCAAAAAACCGCCCACAGTGAGTGGTAAATGTTATGAAAGAGGAAGCTAGTATTCAATAGGAGCACAAAAGGGATGTAATCCCAGTAGTAGAAGGTTTTAAAAAGAGATGCTGGAAACGAATCTGTGGCTTACACACACATCTACACATATGTATACATATGTAGGCATATATCTATACACATAATATGTGTATATGTGTGTGAGAGAGAGACAAATGTTAAAGGTAAAATCCAACAATATTAAAGAGTATACTGTAAAATTCCCCTCATATTCCTGCCCCTCAAGCCCTCCAGTTCTCTTCTCTAAAAAGTGGAAGTTACACATTTACTAGTAATTACTGAGCAACTTAGAGTGCAGAGAAAGTGAGCACGAATTCCTAGAAAAATGACTGCGGTGAAGTGGTATTCAGGATCTAATATCTGATCGTTTGCTCATATACGTGTGTGTGTACACATAGATCTAACCTTTTCTTCCTAATTGTTCCTGAGTCTCTATTTTCTGAATGGATCACAATGTCCTTAACTGTATGGATGTACATTTAGAAGGTTTCAATCTTTTGCTATTATAAACAACCCTGCATGTAACTCCCTTGTACACACTCCTTTGCACTCTGGTGCAGGTCTATGTACCAGATAAATTCCTAGAGATACGATTGCTGAGTAGGAGTTAGCCAGGCAAAAACAAAACGAAGGAACAGGACGAAAGTGAGGGTGTTTTCTGTAAAGGCAAAGGTATATGAGAAGATGCATAACTGCCAAGAAACCACAAACTATCAGTGTGGCTAGAACCTAGTGGGGAGAGTGCAGCTGGAGAGACACAGGGCCAATCATGAGGGATCTTTATTACCAGGTTCGTGAGTGTGGAAGGCATAATGAGATTAACATTTAAAAAAAATCATTCTTGTGGGAGTGTGGAAGATGGGTTGGCAAGGGTATGAAAAGGAAATCAGTCAGGATACAGACACGGTAATCCAGGGAGGAAATCATGAAGGCCTGCTAACTTATCTTCCAGGGTACTCTTAGAACAAGTCCTCCCTTGCTCGCCTCTTGCTCGCCGCTCCTTTGGGGAGAATTCCAAGACCGATGTCTAAGATGCCTCATGGTAAAGTAGCAGCCCGAGGGAGTGACGCAGTGATGAGATCCACCTGTCTACCCTGGAGTGGGAAAACATCCTTCCTGGTGCTAATCCTTCTCCAAAAATTTGTGTACTGTCTGCCTCCCTCTTTTCTATGGAATAAATATCATAGAATTTAAGAGCTGGAAAACATGTTCCAAATCATTTAGTCCTAGGATCCTCAAATTGGTGAGATGCTTTCCATTTTCCTAAAAGCATGAGATCACAGGGAGGGCAGAGATTATGAAGGAAGTGAGAGTGCACTCCTAAAGAAAATATTGGGGTGGGTTGGTGGTCAGGATCTGACACTTCATTAAACCTGCAAAGGGAACAGGGGATCATGACACTACAGTGTTTTTTTCCACTCAAAATTCCCACCCCAAATCCCAGTATTGGAAGTTTAAGCTTTAGACAGGGTGACAATAGAGTCAAATTGAAGAAAACATCATTTCACACCTAACTGAGTAGACCAAAATCTAAAATAGGTTAAACTACTCAAGTTAAGACGGATAACTGGTGAGAGACCTAATACTAGAACATTTTCTCAAATTTCAGCATGCATTAGAATCACCTGCACGGCTTATTAAAACATAGGTTGCTGGCTCCAGCCTCAGAGTTTCTGATTCAGTACGGGGAAGTGGGAATCAAGAATTTGCATTTCTACCAAGTTCCTTGGTGATGTTGATGCTACAGTCTGGAGATCACACCTTGAGAAACATTCTACTAGAACAATGCCACCCTCCATATGGTAGCTATGTTGCCTACAGAACATATGTAGATATATATGGTATTCTACAATAAAGGATAACTAGATTTTTATAACTCTAAAATATTGAGAAAAGCATGTTACAAGCTTTATACTGAAGTCCCATTTCTCCTTATTTGTAAAACTCATAGATTAGCAGTAACACACACTAATAGCATTAACTCAGCAGATAAACACATAAAAATTGTGTCAAAGAATTCAATTTCTAAAGTTCTACTTCACAGACCTCTAACCATCAAAAATAAAATTAAATGGAAGTAACCTATGAGAATGAATAAAACTAAAAGGCAAATCACAAACTGGAAATAAATTTGATCTAAATATGACAAGGGGTTAACATACGTAATATATTCAAACTGATAGGGGCGCCTGGGTGGTCAGTCGGTTAAGGGACCCACTCTTGATTTCGACTCAGGTCATGATCTCAGGGTCGTGAGACTGAGCCCCATGTGGGGCACCACGCTGGGTTTAGAGCCTGCTTAAGATTCTCTCTCTCCATCTCCCTCTGACTCCCCTCCTTGGTACCCCCCACCCCATGCACACGCTCTCTCTCTCTCAAAAAAAAAAAAAATATATATATATCCAAACTGATAAGAAAACATTGAATACCATTTAAAAATGGGCAATTCTGAAATAGTTGTTAGAAAAGGAAGCAAAAGATTAATAAATGTATAAAATATTCATTTGTATCAGCAATGAAAGTAATATAAATGAAAACAGCAATGAGAAACATTTTTTCACCTTTTGTATTAACAAAGTCAAAAATGATGTTAATACTCATCACTGGCTCAATACACAGTGCAATATTCATACATTGCCAGAAATGTGAAAAGTGAAACTTTCATGTAAGTTTCATATGCATATCCTCTTTATTTCCTTCACTTTATTGGCAAGGAAGTTGCAAGTTTTAATTTTAACAAATCATTATTTTTTAAAAGTCATGTGAGAATACTAGAGCTCGGATACATCAAGTTAGGAGTCACTTCAATTTCCATCAGGCAGTAAGCATTCTCTTGATTTTAATGATAGCCATGTGAGACTTAGAGTTCAGGATTATTTACATAATCCCCCAAAAGACAGCCCCAGAAATCCATTAAAGGTCACCTTACTTTCCCATACACATACCAAATTCTAATCTGTTCATTCATTTCCTCTTCTATTATCATACTCCTTGCTTTTGTAAAGCTTACGGCTTATTATACTTCCATCTCAAATAGAAAATCTTTCAGGCTGGCTTTCCATCCTACTAAACTCCATTCCAGTATGTATTACTTCATGCTATAGTCACAGATTAAATAGTCATTTACTTTTTGATGTATGTAAAATTGGAATCCAGACTGCAGAAACGTTCCTTGGAAGCATCAATACACCTTGAGGTGTAGCAGTGTGGGACGCTGCGTTTATCACTGCCACCTCTGGGCTGCATATTAAAACCAGGTATCGCATAATGGTCAGGGAGAATTTATTTTTGTAATAAGCAAAGTGGAAAATCTCCTTAGTTCCCAAGTGTCCAGTTGCAGGAGCCCAAAGTTAATGACTTGCTATTCATCATACCCCAGGTATACAACTTTCATCACACAATTGACTCTTCTGAAAGATCAACAACTCTCAGCTCCCCTAATAATGAAAAAAAATTAATTATTTTCACTCAAATTTTCCTTTGAGTTGAGGATGATCAATTTCAAAATCTTATTAGTTCTGCTAGTGCGAACCATTCAGATTCTCGGGGGGGAAAAACTAGGGAGACACTCTTTTTTCTAAATAAACAATTTATCATTAATATTTCTGTCAACAAACTTCTTTTCCAATTTTACAAAGACTTTAGTTTCACAATCAACATTTTAAATATAGGAATGATTACTGCTTGTGTCTAACTGAGATGCTATTATCTACAAAGGCATCCCTCATAATAAACTAGAGAACATTTGAACATTTTCCATAACACAATGAATAAATTGAGGAACTAAAATAAATTACTTTAAAAAAAGGATCCTCTAGATTATTAGCTCCTTCTTCTCTGCACTATCAGTTTAGTCCAGCACAGGCAGATCGAGCTCAAATAACAGCCAGAAGATAATTGGAGTTCTAATGCTGGGCTTATAAGAAGAGCTTAAATAGCCTGGGGTAGTATTCTAATGCAGAATTTTCCCATCTGCGGGGCCACTCCTTTTGTATTAGGAAGAAACTATTTGGGCAATGAAATTTATTCTACTCTTTTATGAGCATTGTGGCAGCTCGCCAGTGAAGATGCTCTCTGCAGCGTTCTTAAAGTATAATAGCTCTTCCTCAACCAGCTCAAGACAAATATCTTCACTGTAAGGTGTACCCATGTGGCTTCTGGCAATGCAGCAAGAATCTCCCTTAGAGGAGCAGAGCTACTCTGCCTCAACCAGCATATAACCAAAGAACCCATGGCTTGTAGGCTAATTCTTCCCTACTATTTAAACTGCTGGCCAGGACTAGAAAATAAGTTTAGTATTTCCTACTTATTTCTAAAGTTAAAGGAATGAAAGTACATAATATAGACCAGGATTAGCAAACTAGGGCCCAGGGGCCAAATCTAGTCCACTATCTGTTTCTATAATTAAAGTTTTATTGGAGCATCCATTTTATGTTATCATTTATAGTTGCTTTCATGCTACAGCATCAGAATTGAGTAGTTTTGTCAGAGACGGTATAGCCTGCAAAGCTATAAAAAAAAATTTACTATCTGGCTGTTTACAGAAAAAGCATATTGACCCCTGCTAGAGGCATCAGGTAACTATGCATGAGGAACCAGTTCAAGATCCCAAAGATACAGTAGCCCGCATCTGAGTACTTGCATGGAACATTGTAAAAGTGGTTTTCTTCCAACTTCAGAATTTATCAAATATGGACCTATATCTTGATTGAGTAGTACAATAAATTTTTTTCAACAATGACAGAAAAAGTTGATCATCTAAAATGGGCAAGGAATTTTGTTAAGCTCTGGGGAAGCCAAATAGAAAATCAGTTAATAATACATTACATTTTGGTAGTGTGCTAAAATTTACAAAGTATTGGAAGATATTTGGTCTTCAAAATAACTCTGAAAATAGAGAGGTTTTTTTTTTTCCTTTTAAAATCAGAGAGGTCAATAACTTTTCCAAGGTCATACAGCTTGTAAGGAACAGAGCTGGAATTGAATATATCATCTTACTCCAAGCATAACACTCCTTCTACTATATCATGCTACTCCTCATTGCCCCTAGACACCTAAAAAAAGCTTTCATAAAACAAAAGTTACAAAAATTTAATAGCATCCATAATAACTAAGTTAATACCTTAAACACACCTGCTCCGCCGCATGAAATTTTTTCTCCAAACATTTTAAAAGAGAAACAGTGGTCAATGTTAAGTTGAAACAAAATTAACTGAAACTGCGCAAAAATAGAAGAACTATCTGTTCCTTAATTATTAAGTAATTATTCAGGCTGCTTCTTTCATGCTTCTGGCATGCTTCTTAAGCTTAGTTAAAAAGGTATTTTAAGACAATCTTTTTAGCTTCCTACTAAGATAATTATACTTATATGCCTTTTCCGAATATTTGACAGACTTACATTACTGTGAGCAGAGAAAGAAATAAAAATCAATATTTAGTTCAAAGGAGTGTACAAAAGTCAGCATTTTTCTATATTTTTACTTGGAGGTCACAACTTCAAAAAGTTATACTACTAAGAAATATAATTAAGCCAGCAGCAAAGAAAGCATATAGACTAATGCACTAGGTGGCCCCCAGTGTGATGTGCTTCCTGCAAGGAAATATCAGACTCCACCAGAGCACTTCACATGATCTGTCTGCACTGGGGGAGGCGAGGGAGGCTCATGGCAGAATTAGGGAGAAAAGTCCCCAAAGCCAGCCCAAAAACAGAGGAAAGGAGCTTAGTTACAGACTGACTACTATATTTTGAGAGCAGCAAAGGGATGTTGACAAGGATAGAGCCAGATCAGAGCAACCTGGTAGGCCCCCAGTTACAGAAACTTTTTCCTAATTAAGCTATGCCAGTGGGTTTCCTACCTGAAGCCCCCGAGTCATTTCAACCATGCACTGCCTGGAGAGAACACGATGGTTCTAATACTTCCTTTTAGATATGGTGACTTTAATAGGAAGAACATTAAATAATGAAGACATTATTTAATATTGCCTTTCATGCTCTTGCCTGTAATTTTCTATAAATGGGTATTTTATTTATTTATTTATTTATTTATTCTTATGTTAATCCCCATACATTACATCATTAGTTCTAGATGAAGTGTTCCATGATTCATTGTTTGTGCATAACACCCAGTGCTCCATGCAGAATGTGCCCTCCTAAATACCCACCACCAGGCTAACCCATCCCCCCACCCCCCTCCCCTCTAGAACCCTCAGTTTGTTCTTCAGAGTCCATCGTCTCTCATGGTTCATCCACCCCTCCGATTTCCCCCGCTTCATTCTTCCCCTCCCGCTACCTTCTTCTTCTTTTTTTTTCTTAACATATATTGCATTATTTGTTTCAGAGGT
>NC_138380.1:34553420-34572098 GCF_054177405.1 Leptonychotes weddellii | reverse complement strand
AAAAAAAAAAAAAAAGAATAACAAGTGAAGGATTATACACCTTCCTTAGGGATACGATGTATGCTGTCCAATAATACTAAATTTTGCATTTAAATTTGTAATTTTAGTGTTTTCATAATAAGCATTGTTTTACAATATTTGTTTCTGGAGCCTGAATTTTAAGCATTCTGTTTTATGCCACTGATTTAATTAGGCAAGATTTCTCCAGAGGCTTGGACAGGATGCCTTGAATTGTCAGCATAGGTCTCAGATCAGGTTGGTGTTGCAGAACGTGTGTCTAAATGGAATGGCTAGAGGGAGGGGAACAGAGTCTAGCACAGCTGTAAGATTTCTATGACAATGTTCTTCTCAAATTTCACTCCCTCTCTTGATAAAAATGCAGTTTTCACCCTGCTACGGGGCAAGCAGAGCCATGTCTTAGGTCTCATCATCTCTGTAACTGATTTCATGTTTTTGTATGTTCTTGCTGTACGTTGTAATTTTGATCCTGTCTGTAGCACTAGGAAGGTACTTTAGAATACTCAGCAGATGCCCTCTTGTGTTTTGTGGGAATGGAAAGACTAGCAAGTACGCCACACTCTCTGTTCCTGCCTCCATGCCCATCCTGACGTCACAGGTATACCTTAAACCTGTGTCTAGGCTCTCACTCTTCTCCCATATATAGTAAAATCCTAAAACCTCCCTCTGGATTGTATAGATTTTTATGTTTGCATGGCTCAGGATTGGCCCAGATTAATGATAGAATTAATCTCATTACTAGAAGTCATTTTGGCTACAGTGTAATGTAAGCATTAATCCCTCAAAAATACCACAGATATCGGTCACTAATAACATATATCACTGTGCAGTCTAAATTTTAGTATATGTGCTGCCGAAGCGAGCACTGTGCAGTCTAAATTTTAACTCTTCATTAATGAGATAAAATAACCCATATTCTGGGAATGTCTTATATTAGGCAGATTGTTTTTTATTGTCCTAAAGAATGGTCATGCATTAAAATACATAACTTTATATCATCACAATAAAAAAATATACATTGCTGTTGGAATCATCAAAAAAAGATGTAGAATAAAAAGTCCACTCAACACAGTTATAAAAACTCATATAAAAAGGAAGTCATATCAAATGATAGCTTCCCTCTTCCTTTTATTTTGAGATATGAGCATATAACATTTTATTAGCTTTAGGGGTACAACATAATGATTTGATATTTGTATATATTGCAAAATGATCACCACAATAAGTTTCGTTAACATCCATCACCACACAGAGCTACATTTTTTTTTTTTTTTTTTTTTAGATTTCAGAAGACGTTGCCTGGGTTTGGCATGGTTTTCATAGAAGGTTAGAGCTAGAAAGGCCCAGGAGTGTATCCTCCCTGTTGTTTGTGATCTCACCCATTCTCCACAGCCTAAGTGCTTCTACTGGGTCACCTTGTGCCTTGCAAAGGCATGAAGTGGGGTACAATTTCCACACGGTACAACCCCATTACTAGGGGTTATCACTGTTCTGCTACAAGTGAGCTACTGAGTGTAGGCACCCTACATAACCAATCTGGGTCTCATATTCAGGGAGATAAGGCTAGATCAGAGGTCCTAAACCAGAAGTCAGATAATCGAGGCAGGCTTGGAGAAATGTCTTGTTTGGTTCATGCATAATTTTTTTTTATCTTGAACTAGCCAAACAAGCAGGAGACTTGACATAAAAATACTAATTTCTTGTTCCTCTTGAAAAAATAAGAAGATCTGGCAATCCTAGGCCCCCATTCTTGCATGAAAGAAAGTCCACAGGAGCTGAGAAGCAGATACTGAGGATGTGCCAGAGTCCCAATAGCTTGTTTAACAAATCTCTAGAAATCTTGATGATTTCTCTCATCTCTATTATCATAATAACTACTGAGTCAACAGGTATGAAATCTCTAGGGCGGGTCTCATGCATAGTAAGTAGGTAAATTCTAGAGCTACCTTTTCCTAAAATAAATTCATAAAGGAGATCAATTAAACTGGGCCCAAGCAAACTGTTACAATCCTTCTCTCAGACTCATAGAATATTTATTTCAAAAAAGCTCTAATAAAGGGATTTTCACAGTCTGCTGCATTAGAAGGCAAGAAAGGCATCTTAAAGGTTTGGTCAAGTTTTATTATACAATTAACTAAAGAAACATTAAAGCCAAATATAATACTATTCACACTGAAAAGCACAGATTAGTCTTAAATGGATATCATCTGTAAAATCAAGATAAAAATGAGTAATTTTCAATGTTGGATTGTGTATACTTGTTTCACTATCAGTAATGTGAACTTTGTACATACAGCTGCATTTTTAATGATTCATTTTTTTAATTCAGTGCAGTTTTATTAATTAGTACTCTCCAAACTTTTTACTTGGGTCATTATTTCAGCTACATTATTGTCCCTTGCAGACTTTGCTTTGTATCATGCGAATCTTTTAAATTTAAACAAAAGAAACTACACAGACTTTTGTTGCTCTTTGGGTTCATTCTTGATATACGGTCACAAATGTGGAGCTTATAACTTCAGCTATACTTTCAGAATTTTAATATTCTATATTTCAATATAATATGCAATATAATGTTCAATACTTTTATTTATTATTTTGTACTTCAATCCCAAACAATCATTTCTGGCCTGCTACCTCAGAAAGTGCTCCAATCCAACAGCCTCATTATTATTAAGGTGAATTACAGATGAGGTTGAAAAAACCAGGTTAATGCTTCAAATGTGTTTTCTATAACACCTTAGTTTCTTAAATAGGGACCAGGTCTTAGAGGGAAGGGAGATCATGGGAAAGGCACCATCAGGCAGCGGCATAGGGTGGTTATGTGCCTAGAAAACCCTGAGAAGTAAGATTTCAATTTTTGATGGCTGTATAATATTCCACTGATATGAGGAATTCTTAATCTCAGGAAACAAACTGAGGGTTGCTGGAGTTGGGGGGCGGTGGGAGGGATGGTGGTTGGGTGATAGATATTGGGGAGGGTATGTGCTCTGGTGAGCGCTGTGAATTGTGTAAGACTGTTGAATCACAGACCTGTACCCCTGAAACAAATAATACATTATATGTTTAAAAAAAAAAAGATAGTAGGAAGGGAAAAATGAAGTCGGGGAAATCAGAGGGGGAGATGAACCATGAGAGACTGTGGACTCTGAGAAACAAACTGAGGGTTCTAGAGGGGAGGGGGGTGGGGGGATGGGTTAGCCTGGTGATGGGTATCAAAGAGGGCATGTATTGCATGGAACACTGGGTGTTATATGCAAACAATGAATCATGGAACACTGCATCAAAAACTAATGATGTAATGTATGGGGACTAACATAACATAATAAAATAAAATTTAAAAAAAGAAAAGAAAAAAAAAAAAACACACAACAACCCTGTAAAAAAAAAAGAAAAAAGAAAGAAAAGAAAACCCTGAGAAGTAAAATGAGTTTCAGAGCAGTGGGGCCAGTGCTCTTCAGCAGGCTCCTATGTAGGGTAGGGACAGGCTAGGGAAGGGATGTCTTATGTACTTTGGCTATTCTCCTCACAGCATATCTTACCTGAATCGGGCCGCTGAGCAGCCGCAAGAGAGTCAGAGAACCTGAGAGATTCCAATCGGGGTTCTAAGTGATCTAAGAATGTGGCACCAGGAGCAACAAGCTGTTTCAGATTTATCTTCTATAATACCTTACACAAACATATTTTAACAGTACTGATGAAACAAGAGCATGAACTTCAGAGAAGTAAGATGTTGTTTACTGATAAAAATTTTTCTTGGTTAAATTGGAAGAGTTGTTTCACTGTCACTAACTAGGATTCTAAGAAATTTAATAAGCAAATGGTGACAACTGGCCTTCTTAGTAAATCAGCCTTAATTATGTACAATCAATCAAATGTGTATTATGACTTTTGACTTCCATACTCGAAAAGAGCTGAAATAGTTTTGTAATTGTGCATTTTGATTCTGAAATAAACGTTCTCACTTAACTATGAACATTTTCAGGAATTTAGTATAGTAATACCAATGAGTTAATTTCCACCAGTTTACTAACTCAAGCATGTCAAAACACAGAACATTGCAATCTTCAGGTACTAAACATAATTACAACTATACCTCATGGTCTAGGATAAGTTGTATGTAAATGACTATATTTATATAGCACATATATAAAATATACAGGACGTATGTAATACATATATATGTATGTGTATGTGTGTGTATTCTACCGTGCAATATGGAATCTTGCTATTTAAAGAAACTCCTCTGATCTATAAAGAAACTCCTGGACCTAAAAACACATTCACTGATTTTATTTTGTAAATCTGGATTTTCACACATTGAATATACTTAGAGTTGGCATATCTGTGGAATTGGAGGAGATGAATACTTAACATAAATATGTATACTGACTACACTTTTAATCAGACTCCCAAAGTGTAGACCCTCATATAGAAGTACCACCTCTGAATTCCCAAAGTACAACATGCACTCAGGAGTGTCTGAGTTGTTTCTACTGTAGTCAAGATAGGTTTTGCCCCTCTATCCACACTATCTCAATGAGTATGTCTTTGTAATAGAGCACCAGTTAAGGCCACGGAATAAAAATTAACCAGTCTTCAAAGGAATCAAACCATCAAATTAGCCTTATAACCCTATTACTGCAATTAAGCTCACTGGCTTTATACTTTTAGCTTCAACCAGGTTAGCAAATAGTGCCACACATTCTTTTGGTAGGCTTGAAGAATATACAAACCATGAAGAAGCCTGAAAGTACAAGGTATCGACATTTTTTACATCAAGCCATATCTGTATCCATTAATGCATCATGGAAATGGCAGACCAGCTGAGATACAAAACAAATACTAGTACACAAGAGCGGAAGTGAGAACACTCATACCGATGCAAGATGTCCATCGTACGTGCAGTTACCTAGAGAATGCTATTGGAAGAATGGGCCAGGGGCCAGTCTGTGTCTAACATCCTACTTGCGGTAGGCCTCCATGTGGCTCACGTTGTGGGGTGTGAGATAACAAGCTTCGGGCAGGAGGTATCTTGGTAAAAGTGAGGAGAGGGAGGACGAAGGCAGTCTTGACCATTTTACCTGGAGCCACCATTTAACCCATACCCATAACTAATTTCTCATTGGACAAATATCCAGAAAAAAAAAAGAAACATAATTATTTTCCTTACAAATATAAAATGAATATTTTATCTTTGGTGAAGTCAGCTTCTGTAATCTGCCTAATTGTGTTCAACAGGTGTTTGTGATGGACAGAAGCTGTGAAATTCCCATGCGCGCATTAAAGCTGGTCACTCCAAGCAACATGGCTACAGCATCTTCGGTGTAACTTTCTGGGGTCAAAGACGTGAGGTATACACCGATGTGCCAACCTGCCACCGTTTTGTCTCATGACGACGGTCACCAGATGACACTTTCCAAAGTCAGGCAATAGACAATCAAGAGTCAGACGGGGATGGGGGCATGTCAATGGCAGAGCTTTACAACCAGACAGGCCAATATACTATTCAATGGATAAGAGCGCGGAGAGATGTCAGCTGAGGTTCAGGTGCCCCCCCCCCCAACCTCTGCTATCTCACTATACACTCCCCAGAGCTCAGATGCTATTCTAACAACATGAAGAACCATAAACAGACTTAATTTGACTTGAATTACCTTCAAAAGATCTGCAGCTTTCCCTCCTCCCCCCTGAGTTAAAAAGAATAAGGTTTTGCTTGCAAGAAGAAACCTAAATTCCAGTAATGGCAAAATAAAATTATATATTTTTGCATACCTATTGTTATGACATGAGAATGTGCACCCATTCCATTTTCTTTACTCCACCACATATATCAGTGGACTAATATGCTCTCTAGCGACTGTGGTGACAAGCACTATTAATGTTTCAAACGACTGCTGGATGTAAATTTTTCTAGTAAAATTGAGTTAGGTATATGTGTGGGAGAAATGAAATGCCACATGATCATTGAAAGTCTCATAATTTCTCTAAAATGCTCAGTCTCCTGGAGAATGTTGACAGCGTGGAGGTCAGAATATGAGTAGAATATGAAGCATCCTGGCTTGTTTCTGTTCTAACCCTGTCGAACTTATTAATTTTTATTTTTTTTTTAAGATTTTATTTATTTGACAGAGAGACACAGCGAGAGAGGGAACACAAGCAGGGGGAGCAGGAGAGGGAGAAGCAGGCTTCCTGCTGAGCAGAGAGCCCGATGTGGGGCTCGATCCCAGGACTCTGGGATCATGACCTGAGCCAAAGGCAGAAGCTTAACGACTGAGCCACCCATGTGCCCCAAACTTATTAATCTTTAAAATGCTGTATAGTACTATTGCTCGGTGGAAGAGTTTTCAGTTAGGCTCCAATAGCTACACACAATTTGCTCCCTCGAAAATGTCAACTTTATGCCCCCAGTGGTAAACTGAATAGCGTTAGGAAATTGTCTCTAGGAAGAAAAAAAAAATCCATGAGGTTTGGGATTTTACAAGATCCACTGCAACTGGTCACCTCTGAAAACAGCAACATCATTTACTTGCTCAGCTCGACAGCCACTTACATAGCTCCAGTTACTGAGCTATCAGAAACTTTTTCTCTGTATATTTTTTCTGCTGTTTATACTGCAATCACCTGTTCCTATGATAGTTTATCAATGCTTTAAACTAAAAAATACTCATGTTAAATTAAGTGTCTGACTCTTTTGCTTAATGGTATGCATTTGTTTCTAGGCCTCCTAGCATGTCTAACCTTCTTCCCCTCTGGCTAGCTGGAGTCCAAGGAGCTACGGAGGACAGGAAGAATATAATGTCTGAGAAGCTAGAAGGGCTTCAATTTAGAAAGAGTTTTGAGTGGCTGAGAATAAATATCTTTTGGGGAGAAGAGGAAAGTTGAGAATGGCAAAAAAATTGATGAGGAGTTAAGACTGAGTGACTGTAAGGGAACTGTGGGGACAATGAAAGGAAAATGGAGAGAATATTTCCAAGGACTAACAGAAGTTACCTTATTAGGGTAAACCAACCACAGAGGAACAGAACCGTGACTAGAGAAACACAGCCAGGTGAAGCGAAGTGAGGCGCCAATGGGCTCACCAAAGGGAGCACAGAAGCGTTGCCAGCTCACTTGGAGACCAAAGACCCTTGGGGTTGCTAAATTTGCTTTCTCGCAATTTAACAGAGCCTCAGAACCAGAGAAAGTTGTTTGCTTTTTTCCTTGTTAGGTTATCCTGGGAAAGTTTTATTGTTTGTGAGAAAATTCGGAGATCAAAATATCGCTAGTTGCAAGTGTTCTCGATCTAGAGCATCAAGGGAATCCCTTTCCAAAAATCACAACCGGGTCTCCACCTGTGATGCATCCTTTCACAAGGCTGAGGACTGTCCTGCTCTTTTTAGTTGATGGTACACAGTGAGCAAGAACTACAAACTGCGTTCAGGTACGCCTTCTTTGGCAAAACCTGAGTTATGCTGAGGCGACAATTTGCCAGATTATTTACGCCTTCCTACCATTCTCTAGTATACACATACTGTTGTCACTTTTTTTTTAGTCCATAAAATTTTATTTCGAATAATGGGTCCCCACTTGAAATGGAACATATGATGTCTACCCACATGTGTTGTTCCTGATAGGAAGTCACTTTGATTTGAGGATGAAAGACAGTGATTAATGTGAGAAGGCTCGCCTGCTTTTCTGAGCATCAGTCTCCTAATTTTGTACACACACAAAATGGACTCTAATCTCTACAGCTGTCATGTCGATGCTCTTCGTGAGCTGTACATTTCACAGGCTCTGAAGCCACTCTGCAGCTCAAACATGATCAACAGCTCTCCTCAAACCAGAACAGCAGCTCAAGATTATTAAATCAAAACGGGAGCAAACCCTCATCTTCACGTGTGCAGGAAATTCAGAGGGGGCCTGATTTCCATATGGTTCCCACAGCTGAAGCTTAATGAGTATATTCCAGATGCAGGTACAACCATTTATAATCCTCAAATACCTCTACAATGGAGTAAAACAGTCCAAATAGAATTAAGGGAAATAATCTCCAACTGGTCTTACATGCCTGTGGGTTAAACGTATGAAGGAGGCTTTGATTTAAATAAAAGCAGATTCTCAGAAACATATGCTCACCACCCACCATTCCTCATCTGAATGGTAGCAACTAAGGAGTTTCATTTCAATGTAGCTTTGGAGCTTTGCCAAGAGGCAGGAGCACAAACATGAGAGATTAAGAAAGAGCTCCAGTATAAAATATGTCTTCACGGGTCTAAGCTACTTTAGGATGGGTTTATGGGCAATGGCATCATGTTTTGGACTGACCACATGGAGAGATGTTGTCATTTATATCACATTATTAAACTCTATTTTGGACTTTTAAATAACCTAAACCGACTCCTTAAAATAAAATACCTTCCTTGAAAAGATACAACAAATCATAAAAATACTTCGCTCAAAAATCTTCTGATTCAGCTTTACTTAAAAACGTATGGCCCCAAAGCCTTACTGATGTATATACCCTGACTCTCCCACCTTTTATCAGTTCTTTCTTGCCAGTGCAATCTGTTTGCCTGTTTTTTTTCTAGTGCATTGCCCATCCCTCCAGGCTGTTCACTGGCACCTGGATGCCTCCCTCTAATTCTTTATAGCACAATCCAAGAAATGTCCCGGGTCTTTTCCAATTCTTCTTTCCAAAGATGTTCCTCAACACCACCCCCTGTATATTTTGGATACTTATCCTTCTCAGATACCATTTTTCAATTAGGTAATGTGCAAGTTTGCTTTCAGTCTTCTGTTTTAAACACAATGATTTCCTGTTATATTGCTTTGTGTTATACATAGGAGGAAAACTTTCTTGCTATCTCATCTTTTACAATTACAATTCAACAAAATCCTCGTAATTCCAGGCTTTAAAGACTTAAACCCTATATTCAGAGGAGTCCTATGGTGAAGAAGTAGCTAGTTCAAATGTTTCTGGAAAAGTCATGCTTCCCTTTCATTAACTTTTAATACATGAAAGTCTGTCGCACTCGTAGGTACACTGACCTGATCACATAATCAATATGCAACTGCAGAATTATTACAGATTTAAAACAAATATGTAACGTGATTTAATAAAAGGAAAGGCAAGGAAATGGAACTCAAAGGTTGTAATTCTACAGAACCAATGAGAAGACAATAAATAAGGTAAATGACCATATTTGAATCTCTTATAGTATCTTTCAAACTATATCACTACCCTTCTAAATTAAAATCTCATTTTAATTAGTTCTCAGCAATTCAGTCTAATCACATTCAAGTCAAAGACTCAGCTGTTTAGAATGCAGACTGTACTGCTGCTGTGGTTATGTGTACTTGACCTCCTGCCTGTTAACAAAGAGACTCAATTAATTATTTGCTGTTTTGAATGGCTATTTCATTTCACCTCCACCTTTCTTTAAGTGTTAAAAGGCTCAATTGCTTTATCACCTTAACCTTAGCTTTGGAGAATGCACACAGAATTTCCTAACTGCCACCTAATAAACCATCTTGATCCAGAAAGCTAATTTTCAGGCCCACAGCTCCTACGTGTCTTATGCTAGAGTCAACTAAAGTAACATATTGACCTGGTGGCACGTCATCTTCCAAGAGAGCCTCTTCATTCTGACAGCAGCCTGGGTGCTAAACTATTCCCTTGGTATAGGCAAAGACACACACCAGCGCTGCCATGGGCCATCGTGTCACAGTTAACGGCGAAACACTGGTTTCATTAGAAATCCTACCAAACAAAAATGAAAGGCTTTCACTATACACTGAGGGTATGTAAATTAATAGTGTTTGGGGTTTTTTTTCCTTTCTCTCCCTCTTTTTTTTGTTGATAGAGCCGAGAGCACAAGCAGGGGGAACAGCAGAGGGAGCGGGAGACGCAGGCTCCCCGCTGAACAGGGACCCCCGACATGGGGCTTGATCCCAGGACCCTGGGATGATGACCTGAACCAAAAGCAGATGCTTAAGCGACTGAGCCACCCAGGTGCCCCAATAGTGTATTGGTTTTTCCGACGTACTTTTAACGTTTCCTATATACTTTTAGTTACATTAAACTCAGTAGTATAATCTCATATTGAAATCCTGAAACCCCAAACCAGAACAAGAAAATAGCTTCAAAGTAAATGTGAAAAGGTTTTTGCAATGTATATGCAAGGCATTACTGATACCAGTGAAGGTCTAAATGTGAAAAACTAGCCACAAAAAGAGATAGCAAAGAATCTTCCTACTTCCTTTGAATTCCTTTAATACCCACACCATGTAACATTTCAGAAGTTCCCATTTGCTACATATTTTGTTTATTTAGAGATTATTCCTATCTCCACAAGTATTTCATAAGACGTGAAACCAGTGATTGTGTTAACCTTCTTATTGTATCCAGTCCCAGTCAGTTACTGGCACTCAAAATAATAATAATAATAATATATAATTATAAATAAAAATAAAGTAAATAAATAACATTATTATTTGATGATGATTAGGTCATAACAAATATACCAAGATATTGCTACCAGGAATCTTATGCAAGTGGTATCATACAATAATTTCCTTTAGTGCCTCGCTTATTTCACTTAACATAGGTTTTCAAGGTTTAGCTATGGTGTTGCATGTATCTGAATTTCATTCTTTGTCATTTTTATGACTGATACTAGTTATTTCATGAATATCCAAAATGATTTACCAATCCAGTAACAATATCTTGGCATATTTCTTATAATTTAATTTTTTGAATAGTAACTGAAATTTTGAAAAAACAAAAACAAAAACCTCATAACTACTCAATTCTTTCCAAGGGAATTTATACTGACATGAAAATAAATGATTCTATCATCTGCCGATCTTGGTCTGTAGATAAGTGGTTCTGAAACTTTAAAATCTAGGGTTGAGCCCTGGAAATTTAGAATCCACATTTTAAAAAGCACCTAGGTAAAAGATAAATAAGTAAATACTAATAAAAATAAATGAAAAGCACTCAGGTGATTCTGATGCAGGTGGTCCTAGCCCACCTTTTATAAACACAGCTGGGAACCCTCAAATGAAAATCCTATGCAATTCAGCATACTCCACCCCCCTCCACCCCCGTGCCTTGCAATCACACACATTCAATAAAGATATAGGCCATAAAGAAATATTTTCAAAATAAACATAACAAATAATATGAATATAATAATAAGACATGTACACAATTCTAAATCAGTGGGAAAGCAAAAATTTCCTACTAGGGAAAAAAATTCTAATAATTCCGTATTTAACTTCAACCCTCAAACTGGATCTATAACTACTATGAAACAGCATAACTCAAGTAAGAAAGAGCAAGACATTCCATTTCCAGAGTTTCTTAGAATATAAAAACCGCACTCAGAACAAACACAATAATGAGAAACTATAACAGAAAGACTATGGTATTAGATACAGAAGAATTTATATCTTAGAGTCATTAATCCATTCAACAAATATTTGCAAAATGACAGGCAGGTACCAGGCACTCCGTCTGTGGTACTAGCTCATTAAACAGCCCTTATTACAATTTATGACACTCATGCTATTTTTAGGATTCAGGCCCAAATGCTAACTGTATTATCTTGAGCAAGTCATGTACCTCTCTTAACATCTATTTTTTCATGAGTAAAAAGAGGTGATGACAACCAGTATTGCTGACCGCCCCCGCCAGATGTTGCTGTAGGGATCAAATGAGCTATTAAACACAAGCTTCTGAGCATCCGATTTTTATAGAAGGAGTCTCAGAATGTGATAACAAATTATACTGGTGAGCTTCAAGGGTCCAATTCCTCCGTTAAGTAGGGGAGAAGTTATATTCTCTGAAACTAAGACCACAAAATGAACTTCTCACTACAAAGATCACCAGGTAACTTTCTGTGAAGTGCATGTTGTGGTCCTATTATACCCAGACAACAGCTGTGCCACCAAATAGAAAGCTTGACTCTACTTCCCAATAAATGCCAATAGTTTTTTTTTTCCTCTCTCTCTCCTCTTTCCTTCTTTCTGCTCTTCCTCCTACCCTTTTACCTTTTTTCTTTCCACCTTCCTTCCTTCCTTCTTAGAACCTTCTTCATAGGATCTTGTTAATAAACTGAAAACGGCATACATAGACAAAGCCATTCTTAGGCCCAGTAATTTGTTGATTTCTTTTCATTAGTGTGTGAGCTGTCAAATTTGTGTAGCTAAATGTATTTTTAGTGGGCAGTTTAATTGTTCTAGTGAAATGCAAAAGTTCAATCAACCAATTTTGTGTGGAAAGTGAAGGGAATCTAATTATTCTATCTGTTCTGTATTTTAATTAATTGTTCCTCACTCAAAAATGAGGTAACAAAATGAAGACAATGATATTGTATTAAAAATGCTCTGGAAATACAGCAAATAGTTCACAGAACATCCTTGAAAACAAGCACAAATGGAGAAATCCAAGGCCTAAGAGATATTCAGCATAAACCACGAGAAAGTTGACAAATGACAGACATTTGTCCACTCTTCAGTCCCATAGTCACTTTTTCAGCATTTTCTTTCTAGGATAATGGACTATGCTTTTTTTAGTATATTTTTTAAGCTTTTATTCTGAGTATTTTAAAATGTTCTGACTTAATTATGGTAATATTTTAAAAGAGTGAACTAATGGATATCTATATTTTACAATAAAGAAGGTACACCATAGACCAATGAATATTTTCCAAAAAGCACAAATCAGATTAGAACTAAAACCAGGATGATGGGTATGAGACTCATGATCTATTACTCGGAACACTATATTATAATTTCCCATGGTTGCCATTATTATTTCCAATGAGCTTTCAGTGAACAACAACAACAACAAAAAATCAATATAAAGAAATGTGTAAGTAACACCACCATAGAGAAATTAGTGGTGGCAGCCTAAAATTATTTTCATTCTTCTAAAAAGTTGTATATCGGGGTGCCTGGGTGGCTCAATCGTTAAGAATCTGGCTTCGGTTCAGGTCATGATCTTAAGGTCCTGGGATGGAGCCCTGCATTGGGCTCCCTGTTCAGTGGGGAGCCTGCTTCTCCCTCTCCTGCTCCCCTTGCTTGTGTTCCCTCTCTCAGTGTCTCTCTCTCTGTCAAATAAATAAAATCTTTTAAAAAAATAAAAAGTTGTATATCCACAATAAATTTGATATGAGATAAATGTATCAAACTATTACTTGTCAAAAGTAATAAATCCTATTTAAAATAAGATTATCATCTACACTAAATATTCCATATTTTCATGTGAGAAAGAAAAAATTACCTAATCTCAGTTTGAGTAGATTAATAGTTGCTACAAAGACCGTATAGAACCCTCCAGTTAATTTTCTGACTCTTTGATCTCTAAAATTCATTGATAAATCTTTCTAAGGTGTACATCAAAACCACAAACACCTCTTTTTAAAAAGGAAAAATTTACAATTTGCTAAATCCAATGCAATTTATTTTAAAATGTGTGTGACTTCAAAAAATCAATTAGGAATATATAAACAAATTTAAAATAATTCTTACTAGAAATTTAAATTATTTAATGAAAAGATCTATAGAGGAAATTAAGAATGGTTGGTGTTATTAACCATTTAAGGTCAACACTTGGTTTTACACCTAGAGAGGATCATGAGTTGGACCAACTGTTGGTCCAATAAGGTGTTCTTCAAGAGCTTCATATGATTTATATACAACTTCCCAAGAATATATATACAACATGAATATCCACATAAACTCATGTAGATTAAGTTAATTTTCTCTGGGGCAGAATGTACTGTATTGTCTAGCTATCACTACAAATCGCTCCAACTTTCCTGGTACTTTTGGTTTCTTACTACTAATTTCTTATTTTTTTGCAAAGTCACCCTTGTTCCCATCATCCAGAAATAACTGCTAGTAACATTTTGGTATTCACCATTTCTCATTTTTTTTCTGACTGTCTCTCTCTATTTTTTCCCTGAGAAAGGTTTTTGTTTTTTGTTTATTTTAATTGAAGTATTGTTGACATACAATGTTCCATTAGTTTCTGGTGGACAACATAGTGATTCAACAAGTCTATAGGGTTATGCTATGTTCACAAGTGTGGCTACCATCTGTCCATATAACTACCATACATACTTATATTTTAAAAAGGGAATCGTATATGATGTTTTGCAATCTGCTTTTTTCAAAATTTACTAGTTTGTCATGCCAAGTTCTTCTATTTCTTAACTCCCAACAGAATGAGAAGTTTCAGATAGGCCTAACACAAATTAAAAGTGAAAGATTTGTGATTATCTGATTAATTCTATCAATACTGATGGTCGATGAGATACTAACCCAAATTAGGGCTTTGAGATAATTGACTTACTGGGTTCGGCAGCAGTCACACTGTTAAAATTATGTGGGTGATTAACGGTTCTTGCCCACAGTTAGTTAGGTCTGCTAACTGGGACTGACAAAATAAACAATTGTAACTATGCTCCTGGGGCACGACAAAATATTTAAAATAAATGTGAAGGTTGTCTTACTAACTCCTAACTCACTCGCTTTTCTTTCCCTGCATCTGGTCCTCTTCATTTCTGCCGCCTTCCTTATTTTTGCTCCATGGAGACAAGCCCTACACAAAAGCAACACCTGCCACTTTCTCAGGAGAGTTGAAACAACAGTATTCAATGTCTGGAATAATAAGTACCTTCTCTTAACCTTTGTTCTCAGCTTCGTGGATAAAGCAATGGGAGGCTAAATATAGAGGGATTAATTAAAAAAAAATAATAGTAGGACATCTAAGGTGAAACATATATCACAAGGTCTTTTTCAAAGACTTTTAAAATGTTAAATGTGAGGGCTGGTCATGTATTAACTGCAAATTCACTAATACCTGCATCTAGTTTTAGGTTCAATGAGAAAACCTGAGACAACATAACGATTTGTCCTGTGTAACTCTCATGTCTTCAAAAATAATACAGATACAGTTCAGCCACCATTCTCCAAAAACTAGACCCTGCTGCGTCATTGAGGCAAAGGCATAAAACTGAATCGGGTCACATATCCAGGGACACGCCTCCACGAAGAAGCCATTGATTTGGAACTCCCGTTTACGGCAACATTTTGACCCTGGCTATATCACTAGTTACTCAAAGTCAAGTAGTTTTAGTTGAGTTCTTACTGCATAAGTGCTCATATTAGGGGGGAAAAGATACACAGAACATCAAAATTTGCACCTCTGTTGGCAGTCTCAGTAGAGAATCCTGGGGCTGAATAGACATGAAGACCTAGCAACTCTCTGATCCCTGGAGGAGGTCCTACTGGGTCAAAAATGAAGCAAATTGGTGGGCATCATGAAGGAGCTAACACAACAGAGTCCATGAACTACCTAAAAAGACTCACTGTGACTGCACAAGCATGCTTTGTAAGAACTAATGTATATTTGAAAAGACATGAACAGTATACACCAACCACATTTATTTTTTCTTACAAGTTAAGGTTTTCTTAATTAGCATAAATTAAAGAATCCCGTTTCAACTTCGTCAAGTAACTAAACGTATTTTTTTTAGATAGGATTTTTGCAATTCGAGTCTCTTGTGGAAATGGTAGTTTGCCAGTTTTCTAAAGTCACATAATTTTTCTCATCTAATTTGAAAAGTCATGTGATAGAACCATTAACTATGATCCCTTAATCCCCCAAAACAGAAAGCCATGGGTTAAAGATAACTATAACCTCTTAGCACCCTCCCCCACCTTGATTTAGGAACATATCTTTAAAATAATGCTTATGGTCCTTAAACATCACACATACATAATTTTTATTCTATTTATACTCATGCGACCATCAACCAATAAATTCTCCTTGAAATGAAAATATCTGATGAATTCCACATAAGTAGCTTTTATAAAGAAATAATAAATAAATTGGCCAGTTCTGCCATTAAATAGAAGTTATTGGAAATTATTCTACATGAAACAAAGAACAACTAAGTATCAAGAGAAAGTAGAGTAAGCAAATTATTTGACACCAGACTTCAAGGAAGCTGAATAGCCTGTTTGTTCATGCTTAATTAATGCACACGTGAATATAACAAGAGATATGCCCTCCTTTCTAAAAATAGTCGATATAGTCTTCATGCTATAAATTTGGCAGATTGATAGTAAATATTGCTTCTTCACAATAACTTTTAAAAAACAGAATCTTCTCAATGTTCATTTCAGAAATCACTGTCTCCACATATTGCTTCCCTTCCCACCATCATTTAGATTTAATTTAATTTAATTACCAGAATCGAGGAATGCAACTCCAACAACAAAAGTCACGTCAGAAAAGCTACACAACTTAAATATTGGTCTCTGCCTGTTTTGTTGAAATTGTACAAAGGACTAGAGGTGAAATTCAAAGTCCTTATGAAGTGTCATGACGAAGCACAGACCAGTTACAAGCAAGGTAGGCTGTAAATGACCATGTAGGTGCACCAGTGCTTACTGGCCGGACTCAGCACTTAGAGGTACCTTATGTCCACACACATTCAGGCAGTATCAAGGGAAGAAAATGGGGAAGAGAGCTACTCCTCCCTTATTATTTACTTAGTTACTAATATTTTAGTATTTAAACTCTGTATGTTGGGGCACCTGGCTGAAACAGTTGGAAGAGCATGCGACTCTTGATCTTGGGGCCATGAGTTCTAGCCCCATGCTGGGGGTAGCAATTACTTAAAAATAAATAAACTTAAAAAAAAAAAAAAACACCTCTGTATGTTTTCATCTTCCCAGTTCATGACCACTTAACCACTCCGCAACAAGTAAAACATGTATGGGCTCCAGATGCCATGTTTATGCTCCATAATCTTATCCCTGCCAGTCATGCAGGACTCTTTAGTAAAGGATGAAAACCTGACAGAAAACAGAATGAGCAGATTCTCTTCCCCAGGAATTCAGATACGACTCAATCTCTTAAGACTGTTTAACAGAGGGCGTGTAAGTGCAGCTCTGTGAGGTACCGTAGCAGATACTCCGAGACAATGAAACCTAGTTTGTGAGCAAATAGGGAAATGGGTATTCAGATCTCAGATTCACTTTAAATATCCACTTTTTGCTTAAGCTAGTTTAGAGGTTTAGTGTTTCATCATACCACACACACCAAAAGCCTGATTCTTAAAGAAGGAGCATCAGTAAAAGCAAACTCCTATCTGTCTTTAAATCAAATTCAAGAAAACTTGGGATTATCAAACTAGATCAGTGCATGTTTTTAAATACAGTGTTTTAGATTCAATCTTAAAACACTAGAATTGAGAATAAACCCCAGGAGAGTTCATGATTTAGATTGCTTAAGAATGAAGATAATCACTTAAGCCTTGTTAAAACCAGTTATATAGTGACTAAACTTGAAAAGATTGGTAATAATTTTACTTAAGTGTTCATGTTTCTTTAAATCGTCTTTTAGTGGTATTTTATACTTTCCCAAATCAACAGGCAATGTTTATGCTCGGCTATTTTAATAAAAATATTTTCGTTCACAAACAAAAACCATTACTATCTTCCTCAGTTATGATTACCTAATGATTAGGGGCTTAACCCCAGTGCAGTAAAAACACCTAGGAAACAAAAATTAATAGTATCTTCAGGGCTGATCTTGCATTTCAAACTTTTATAAAGCCAGTATGGTCGGCAGAATAATGGCCCCTCCAAGATGCCCACATTCAAATCCCCAGAACCCAAGAATATGTTAGTTTATAAGGCAGAAGGACATTAAGGCTGCATATCAGCTGACCTTAAAGTCCCTATTTTGAAATAGACCGTTCTGGATTATTCAGGTGGGCCCAATGTAATCAGTAGGATCATTAGAAGAGGGAGAGAGAGGCAGACAAAGAATTAAAGAAAGAGATGTGGTGACAGAAGTAGCGTCAGAGAGCCTATGTCCCTGGTTTTGAAGACAGAGGGAAACCCAGAGCCACTAATACAGGCAGCTTCTCTCAAATTGTCTTCTGACACTCACCTATTAAAAATGCAGATGCTGTGGCCCTTCACCAGGACTCTAGGACTCAAGAATCTATATCCTAACACACCCAGATTATTGCTGTGAAACTGAACAACCACTGTTTGAAATGACTAGTAAGTCCTCAAATTAAAAACAAAAGAATAGTTAATTGGCATCACACATCAAGTACAAAGACTTGTAGATTTTCTCTATCAATCTCTGTGTTTAGTACAAAGTTGATGATATTACTCTGATAGTATAAATGAAATATGTTACTCAAATGTAAAACTACTTTTAGAAGTGTGTGTATGCCTTATTTTTTTGGAATGCAAACTTACTTGTTAGCAATGAAATGAAAAAAAAATTAGTATCATGTAATACCATGGTTCTTTTTTTTATTATTACTATGTTATGTTAATCACCATACATTACATCACTATACCATGGTTCTTAAAAGGGTTTTTTTTCCCCCTCTCAAGTGAGTTAGAACATCAAAATCAAAATGATGAATGCAGTGTCCCATGAAGTCAACAAAATCTTATTTTATTTGATATTCACAGGCAGAAAGTACTTGTCACTAATAAAAGTGAAAATTATATAGCCCTAAAAGGAAAAAGGTTATTAAAATGCAATGTTTATAAGTGAAAACCAAAAACAGACAGTCACATTTACTAACTTAATGGTGGTTTAATAATGACACAACTTGCAAACTTGAGCAA
>NC_138380.1:34507684-34552920 GCF_054177405.1 Leptonychotes weddellii | reverse complement strand
GAAGAAGCTGTGTTGTCATGGCTCTTTCCTCTTCAACACACGGCTACCAAGATCATCCTAGGGGTGGTCTCCATCCCAGTCAGTGGGAAAAAAACAGAAAAGAGAGGTGCAGGCATAGGAGATCTTTTGGGGCCAGACCTATAGTTGGTGAGCCTCACTCCTGCTCACATTTCTTTGGCTAGAATACAGTCATGTGACTCCAGTAACTGCAGAGGAAGGAGTGAAATGTGGTCCAGCTGTTGCACAGGAAGAAGAGAGAAGCAGAGATATCTGTGAACAGACAGCAGCCCGTGCTACGTCTGTACAGGGAAAGGGGGGTAAAAATGAGGTTGTACCAGTAAGGAAAAGTCACAAAGCACAACAAGGACAACCAAAAACGTGGTCTAGGGACGCCTGGGTGGTTCAGTCAGTTAAGCGTCTGCCTTCGGCTCAGGTCATGATCCCAGGGTCCTGGGATCGAGCCCCGCATCGGGCTCCCTGCTCGGCGGGAAGCCTGCTTCTCCCTCTCCCACTCCCCCTGCTTGTGCTCTCTTTCTGTGTGAAAATTAATAAATAAAATCTTTTTAAAAAGTGCGGTCTATAGAATTATCAAGTGTTACAATTGTTTGTACCATAAAAAAAGAAGAAAAAGAACTACTTTTGAAAAGATTAAAATAAATCCAGACACCAAAACTAAGAGAGAAATTAAATGAATTATAGTGTTACAGTGTTCCCAAAATAGACTAGTATGTATTCAAGAAACATGATGTTGTAGAATAATATCAGAAAATCTGGAAGGATTTTCACAATATATTAAGATGTACAAATAGGGTATGTTCAATCTGATCTAACTTTCATAAAAAATCTATACGGTTATGAGCATATGGAAGAAACTACCTGGACAGATAGACATTAAGATATTATTTCTGGGTAGCTTTATTTGGGATTATATTTGTTTAATTTTAAAATTTTTATCTGTAATTTCTCATGTTTAAAAATATGTAGTATATTTATAATAAATATTTCTAAATAAAAATATAAATATGTAATTAGATATATACCAATGATAAAATTGGGGGGATGCTTTATAGTGAAAAGTAAAAACAAAACAAAAATTATATATTTTGTCTCTTTCCCCACACATATCCAAAGGGCAAATTCTTTTAAGACACAAAAAAAGAGTTGAAAAAGTGATTGCTTGTAGTGAAAAAGTTAATAACTTCAACTTTTATTGGAATCTACTTTTTTTTATTTTATAATTTCAACAAACAACAACAAATATTTCTGAGCATTCACTATGAGCCTATGTAGACCAACACTCTTTTGTGCCACCAATTATCTGTGTTGACTAATGGGCCACAGCAATTACTTTCTATCAAGAGCCTTGCACAATAACAACCCCCAATAAAAACCCATACATTATTTTCTGTTTACTAATCCTAATAAGAAGCATATAAGAATAAGTAACAAATAATGGTTTATAAGGCAATGATTCAAATATACATATATATCAAATATATATAGTCATATCCATGTGACTCCAAAGACACAGGAATAAGGAATTTTAGTAAATATATTGTGACAATATCCTTAATGCTTTGCAACTATAAAGTAATTTATAATTGTCTTCTATAATCAAGAAAATATTAAGCAACATTTAAGTAACTGTTTTTGTGAACTTCTTTAAAAATACCTTAAAATTCATGGCCATTGCCTCAAATAATCATAGCAAAAAAATTCAAATTTAAATATTCCAATGCAGCGGATTAATAGGAAATCTGAATAGGCCATATTTAAGACCACTTAAGAACATACATACATACATATTCTTATACCTACATCTGTCAGCACTGCTGTCCTGATACCTAGCACCATTCCTCTAAATATATAATCCCAATTATTTTAGTCATATCCTAATTAGACGGTAAGTATCAAGAGAGCAGGACTCTTACACTTACACTTATTTTTCATAGGCAACCTGGAATAGCAGAAATACCATAGGCATTGGCATCAGACTGGCTGGTTTTGATTTTTATCTTATAGCTTCCTTACTGCATAAACCTCCTAACCAACCTCCCTAACCAGGGCAGATCTGCTGTTAGCCACCCTACTATCAAGATTGGCTTGTAAGCACATAAGCCTCAGCACATCATTTACTACTTAAAAATCTTTGCTGGTTCTCCAGTTGAATGATATATAGGAAGTTAGGACTTTTAGCCCTGACCCTACTACACTGAGCTGTGCACTCTTACTGGCAAATTCTAAAGTGTTACTGGACAAGAAAAAACTCAAATTCATACGTGGCACCTTTTTATTAATAGCACATTTTAATGTTCTTTCTTTTTCCTCTCTCAGAAATTTTTCTAATTTTCACGCAATAAGATGAAAATGCATGTTCCATAATTAAAAGTAAATTTCATGAGTTACACTGGATTAGCACAAATCCTATCAACTGTTTACACAGTACTGGTATTTCAAACCACATCATTTTGGATGATCAATGCAAAGTCTACAGAAGATTAATAAATGATAATGCTCTGTACATAAAAGAAAATGTTATGGCCCTGAGAAACCCTCTCAGAGGTCAAGGCAGGTCCATGCCACTTCCATTTTTTGAGCCTCTCAGCATATTAAAAAGTGGAGAAGAGCCAAAACATGACTATATAGTGTAGCTCGTTCCAAATGTTTATATTTAACAAATTATCATGTTCAGTATTTAAAAATACAATGCAATGTAATTGTGCTACTCACAAAATAATTAAGATTCATTATCATCACAATGGCTATTCCACAATTTACTAAAGGTGATCCAGTACCAGGAGCAAAGCTTCAAGTTTTTTGATGATCATCTTTTTTCGAGCTTGTCGGCGTGTCTTTGTCACTGTTTGATGACATAAAAGTCTCTCATTTTAGGCCTTTTCTCAACGGGAAACCAGGTCCACAGGGCCATTTTACCCCCTTCCGGCCATGGTTTAAGCTCCTGTCTTCAGACACAGACTAACAGACTAATCTCCTAATTTTTGGAAAACATAACTATGACTAGACTCTGCTAATTGCAGAGGAAACACATGGCTCTAACAACAATAACAATCACCACCAAACAGCTTCCTATTATTTATGAGTCTAAGGGTTTGTCTATACCTTCTGCTCGCTAACATGCTTTCCACAATAACTCCCCCCCGTCACTCTTCTGGCTTGCCTCCTGCATCCCATCTACCTCTTCAACTCCAAATTTAAATAATGCTCTCCTTCTCTTTGCTTTTGCTGATGCTGTTCACTTTACCTGGGAAATACTTCTTATTTCTGCCACCAAATCCAACCATCGGCCAAACCTTTTTCTTTTATGAAACTGTCAGTGTTCCTGACTTTTTTAAACCTTGATCATATTTCATATATTTCTGTTACATAAATTATAATATAGGATACAATTCTATGTGCATTTCTTTTATTTCCCCACAGCATTATAACCCTATCAAGGACAAGGAAAATCTTGTATACATCTCTACATTACCTGTGTCCCCCAGCAAAATGTATTACACATGGTAAACATTCGATAAATATATATTAATTAGAAATTACGATAGTTGCAGATTCTGGCAACACGCTTACTAAAGTAAATATTTTTTGTGGTTTCGGTAACTTAAATACCCAATCATGTATTTAACAGCAGAGTTATTAAATGATATGCATAATAATTTAGATCTGCTATCCACTTCAAGCGTACCAGGCATAAAATATATGGTTCATAAATATTAAGCAAAGAAAGAAGTGTAATAATAATGCAGCAATAATGCATCAATAATGCTATCAGCCCTCAAAAGTAAGATAAATCATAGTCATGATCTAGTTTAATTTCCAAGCAAAATCTAAGCCATATTTGAAATTCATATAAAGATGTATTACTTTTTTTTAAAATTTTAACTTAACTGACTTCCTAAATGTCTTGGCAAGAGCTTTATAATATACAACAGATTCATTAGAAAGTTTAATCAGATCACTCAGGCATTTGTTCATATGGAAAGTTCATCCAAATGTATCAAAACTCTTAGCCAATATCAATATAACTATAATTAAGAATATATTCAGAAATAATGCCATAATTAATGCTTATTCAAATTGCCAACTTCTTGGCAAATAAATTAATGTTATCCTGGTAGGCCACTTGTATTCAGTCCCTGGAGTTAAAATAACTTGGCTGGACTCCAACTACAAATCACTTAGGAGGAAAAAAGATCATTTTGTTAGTGAGATTTCACTGCATCAAAGGGGATACATAATGTAGAAAAATAATAACCTACTTGCATGTACTTAGTGAGTTTTCAACCTAATCCTGTTATGAAAATAAGATTGTGTATCTATTTTAAAATCACAACACAAGTAATACAACTAATTGAGAAAAAAAGTAGTATTAGGGTATCCTATCAAAAATTTTAAAGAAAAAAAAGGCCAGGTTTCCCTAGGACTTTCTTGCCTTTCAACCTTTCAACCTGTGCCAGCCCCTTACAGCTCAAAATAATAGACAGCTACATGCCATTTTAAACGGGAAATAGGAAAAAAAAGGAAAGATGAAGCACCCGGCCTCCCCTTCTGTTTGCTGCCCACTCTGCTCATTAGTTGATTGCGTCATTGTGGCTCATATCACTATCACTCTCCTAAAACTCATCTCTTAAATGTTAAAATAATTTTTCAATGAGTAAATCTATTGAGCTGATTTCCTTCTCCTTATTTTCCCTAGAAATTCTACATTGGTGACTGCTTCTCTCCATGAACATTAATGAAGATTCTTGGGATTTTTGTTTGTTTTAGTTCCTTTTCTAGCTTTTCTTGCTATCCTCCAATGAACAGGTCTTCCCCAAAGTTGACCTTTTTTTCTCTTTCCCTGGGAATCCTCATGTCTATAATTATCAGATCCATACAGATGACATGAAGATCTGAAATCTCTTTCCTTTACAGTTCTAAAGCTCTCCTTCGTTCCCATCCAACAGTCTGACTTTCTTGTGAACGTAACCACCTGCATATTGCATTGATACCTCCAACTCAAATGGTCAAAAATCAAATACACGCCATTCTCTTCTCTAGTATTGCCACAAACCACACACACACAACACAAGAAAACACACAACTAAAACACTTCTCCCGATTTCCCAATTTCTCTTACCAAAGACACTTTTCCCCTAGAGGAATGTGCTTGACACTTTAGTGTCAGATTTGACTGCTTCTAGCCCCTCACTTCCCACTTCAGGGGAGTCTGCCTCTCCAGTGTCTCTCCTGTCTTTGCTTTTCTCATAATACATACTCCAGAACCAGCTCTTATTGGCTCTTACCTAGAATAAAAAGAAAAAGTCCTCTGTCTACCCCTAGCCATCCCATCCCTAATGCCAGTCTCACGTTAATGTGCTAGGGAATAGCTCTGAGTGTTCACTCAGGTCTTAAATACTCACTATTCTCCTTTTGTCATTTTTATTTATTTATTTATTTTTTGACATAGTGTTCCATGATTCATTACCTGAGTATAACATCTAGTGCTCGTCATTTTTTATAGAGAAACTGCATACCTGGCTTTCCACTGATCAAACCCGGTTAACCTTTGCTCAGGTTCTGTTAGTTTCCTATGCTCTCTTCATGTGCCACAAGCCATAGGAACTTGGCCTACTGTTAACTATGTGCTTGGGATTCTTTGTCCTCCCTTGAGCCTAAACACGCATGAGCTAAGTTGTTCCTGAATGACCACTCTCACCTTACTATGTTTAAGGACAGAAAAAATTTAGGCCCCAGCTAAAGATGCCATTTCCTAGTCTCCCTTACTGCTGAGTGTGACCATATGGCCGTATTTTGGCCAATGAGATAAAGCAGGTGGATAACATACCTAACGCTTCCAGATTGTGCCTTTAAAAGGAAGGAGCATGCCCTCCACTTCTTTCCCACTTACCATCTTTGACCATGCAGATGCCAGAAACACCCTAGGGGCTGGGGAACAACAAGGAGTTTGGTTCCTAAAGAACCTCCTGGAGCAGAGCCATGTTCTCCAATCCCCCTTTCCCAGACTAGCCGTTTGGATCTTTGTGTGTGAGAGAAATAGACTTCTACCTTGTTTAAGCCTTTGTTATTTTGGTTTCGGTTAAATTAGCCAATATGACAGGCCATCTGATAGACACAATCTCCTCAACACCTCTGCTACTTGTGAAGACTGATGCCCTGTGTGGCTCGCGAGATACCACACCACAAGAAGGAGGTAAGCAGTAACACTCCTGAGCTTCTAACGCCAGGAGAAAGGTTTAATTGTTATCACACAGAGAGGAACATAGTGCAAGAAATGGAGAAACATATTTTCAGTTTGGGCCCTAATAAGAAAATAAATCTTCCCTGGAAAAGGCCCACAGCTACAGTGCGGTCAAGGTAGATAGAAAATTAGAGAGCTACAGCAAACACACCATTTCTATTAGAAAGAAAAGGAGACATTTTGAAGAGCACAATAGAGAGAAGTAAAACCAACATGAACATCACTCATTTGCTCATACAAGGGCTTAGAAATGGGAAATAAGGAGCAGGAAGAACAAGACTGCAATCCCAAAGCAGACCGGCATCGTAGTACGCACGTTATGGGGGCTGGTGAGGAAGAGAAGTGGAATTGGAAAAGCACAGGAAGGAAGTAACAAGGGATCAGAACAGATGTAGAACCTCAACTAAACGCTATGACAATCTCTGTGGTAGGGAAACATCCTGAGTTGATACCTGAACCCCACTGAAACATATTTATGGTTATCTGATTATTGATCATGTATGTGTTTATGTTAAACAGTAGTGGTGAGAAAATGGTTTTCCCCAGATGCTGATCAGCAAGAGGCCAACAAAGTGATCAGGGACACAGCAAAATCACGTTGTTTCTTCCCTGAGATAAGGAGGTACTCTGTTGCTACTGAGTTTGGTTCAATGACAAAGGGATTCCAACATCCAGAAATAGTCCTTGAAATAGACATGTTTGGTACACAAATTCTGTATTTCAATTCTTTCTGGCTCAACTTTCTAAGAAGCAGGTAGTTTCTCAGATCTGGCAAGACCCTAAATCTTCTGTCAGCCTCACAAGCAACCGTAAGCCCCATCATGGACCCTGGATAAAGGAAAGACAGGTTAACATATGCTACAACTCCCTCCTAGTTTCTGTAGTCTTGGTATCTTTAGCCAAATGAATCACAAGCTGCGTGTGTGTTCCCTACCTATCTAAAATCCACCAGAAAAACTACAGTTGTAAAGAAATACAATTCTACAGGTTAGGTCATTTTCAACAAATCTTTTTTGTAGCACTTATAAAATCCTGAAGTAAGAAATCCCTCCAGATATAATACACATAAGATGCCACAGAACACAGTACTAAGAGAATGGGCTTCTGCATCAAACAGACCGAGAGTTAAATCTCAGCTTTACCAAAGTAGGAGGTAATTTGGGGGAACTTATAAAACATCTCTGAGGTTTGGTGTATTATACTACAAAATTAAGATCAAGTAACAACACAGGCAAGCATACGTTGCATCTGCAGTAAGTGCTATGACAAGTCAAAAAAACTGTAGGAGTCGGTTACAGGGCACCTGACTTAGATTGAAAAATCAGGAAGGCTTCTCTGAAGAAGTAATATTACAGCTAAGATCTGAAGGATAAAAAGTGTTAAGCAGGGATTGGCAAAGAGTTCTAGGTGAAGAGAGCAGCAAGGAAAATGGCCTGGGGTGGGAGAAAGTATAGCACATTTTTGGAACTGAAAGAAGGCAACTGTATTGGGAGTACGGGTGGTGGGTGGAGCTCAGCATTCAATGAAATCGGAGAAGTATGCAAATGTCAGCCATTCTAAGACAGCACAAGCCACCACCAGTAAGGCTCTGAGGTAGCAGGACGACATGCAGACGGTAAGTACTTAGTAAATATTAGTTCTATCGTCAGTGGTGGGAAATAGCAGCTGAGCTGGGTAGATGTTGACTTAAGATCGTTGATTCTGGGACCAGAAGACAGGACCACTAAGCAGTCCCTCCTTATAGAACTGTATCTTTAAAATCCTCTTTCTGTCTGAGTGGGCTACAAGAACACACAGGCCTTTTTCTTATTTTTCTCCATTTTTACTTTTGAGACAATTGTAGATTCACATGCGGTTGTAAGAAATAATACAGACAGATGCTGTATAACTTCACTCAGTTTCCCCAATGGAATCCTTTTGCATAACTATTGTATAATATCTCAGCCAGAATACTGCCACTGATAGAACCCATTGACCTCATTCAGATTTCTCCAGGTTTATATGTACCTGTGTGTGTGTGTGTGTTCTATGCAATTTTTCCACATATATAGATTTAGGTGGCTATTGCCATCGTCAAGATACAGAACAGTTCCAGCATAAGGAGCCCTCATGCTATCCTTGAATCGCCACACCCACCCACTCCCCTCCCTCCCTCCCATCTCCCTAAACCCAGGCAACAACTAATCTCTTCTCTTATCTCTGTAGTTTTGTAATTTCAAGAATGCGATATAAATGGAATCATACCAAATTTACCTTTTTTGGATTTTTTTTTTCACTCAGCGTAATCCTTAGAGATCCATCCAAGTTGTTACATGTGTCAAAAGCTCATTTCTCTCTACTCCATAGTATAGACGTACAGAGTTTTGGTTTCAGCATTTGCCTGCTGAAGGCTCTATGAATTTTCTCTACTTCTGGTTATCACCAGTGAAGCTGCTGTGGACATTCATGTTCAGGGTTTTGGGTGAACACATGTTTTCATTTCTCTGGCATAGTTACCCAAGTGTACCATTGCTGGATCATGGTGCAGTCACATGCTGTGTTTTACAAGAGACTGTTAAACTATTTTCCAAAGCTGCAGGATCATTTACATTCTACTTCACACATTACATCCCAATAATGTACGGATGAGCCAGGATGGCATTTGGTGCTGTCACCATTTTGGTCATTCTAATAGTTGTGTAGTAACATCTTATTATGGTTTTAATTTGTGTCTCCCTAATGACTAATGATGTTTAATATCTTTTCATGTGCTTAACTGCCATCTGTATATCCTCTTCAGTTATTTATTTTTTTTTTTTGTCTGTAGTTTTTGCCCATTTTCTAATTGGATTGTTTGGCTTTTTTATTGTTGAATTTTTGAGAGTTCCTATATATTTGGGGCATATGGTTTGCCCTGCAACCACCACTTCATCCACTCCCACACCTGCCTAGTGTTTGTGTGGACACTTTCTTTCCATAATATATTATTATTCTTAGGAGTAATCAATACCAATGAGAGCATATCTCCTTGTCCAAAATTGATGTTTCTCACGATATCTGGCTAGATTGGTCGCAGATCACTAAGCTTTTGTCCTCTTCCCAGTATGTCCTGAAAGAAATCTTTCCATCTACTTACCAACTCAAAACTCTTCAGTTACCCTCACTGCCTATAAAAAGTATGAATTTGTCAACCTAGCATTGAAGGGTTACCATAGTGTGACCCAAAGTGCCTCCCTCTTCCTACCTCCTCTGCCCTAAAATTTCTACCGCAGTCATTATACCCTAGAAATTGCCTCCAAAAAGACTTGGCAAAAGGCTCCCACACTGAGGACTATACTTGGTCTCCTAGGTTGGGGCTGTCATTGGAACGACAGCATGTAGAGTTCTACAGTACAAGGTTCATAATCCTCTTATTCTGAAATGAAATGCCTCCTCCACACCTCCTTTCTCCAGCAATTATCAGCTCATCACAGCAAAATAGTAAATATTTTATCTAAGTAATCAAAGTTTGCTTATTTGGCAATATATATATGTATACTCTGCTCTTTCAAATTTCCTATGTTCAAGTTGTTTCTCATGAAAATTTTGTTAACTCAAATATGGCATCACTCACATGCCCTTGGCAGGGATGACTAGAAAGCTGGGCTCAGCTGGGAGTGTCAACTAGAAAGCCAAAATGGGGCCAATTCAAGAAGGCAGTTACAGGATAGTTGGGCTCCTAGCGTGGTGACTCAGGGATCCCATAAAGAGTTTTCCAAATGATAGGAAGTAAAAGTTGATATTTTCTGAAGGCCTGGGCTGGGCAGCTGACACTGTGTTACTTCCACTGTGTTTGACTTATCAAAGCCACCAGAAAACCCTCTCAGAGTCAAGGGGGAGAGGATACAGGATTACATCTCTCAGTGCAGAGTATGTTAAAGAGTTTCTGGCAATCTTTAACCCACCACAGGATTTGGTGGTAGATTAGGAGAGAAATGCTCTGAGTTCTTAAATATGCGAAAATGCCTTCAGTCCGCCATTACAGAATAAAAGAGAGACACCATCGAAAGTTGAAAAAGAGATTTTCCTTTGAAAACAATGCTCTGTTTGAGGTTTGAGGTTTTTACGACCTCATACTTGGTGTTTCAAGAATTCAGTATCTTCACGTGGATTATTGTGTGGGAGCAATCAAATGACAAATTTCCTTCTTCGGGTCTGGGTTATTGTCTTCGACTATTTTCTTGGTAAGTCTTTATTTTTTTTATTTTCCATATTTTTTCTGAGATTTCTACATTATACTTCCTTTATTGGTATCTATACCATACAGCTTTATTTTTCATACATTTTCTCTATCTATCCCCTTGCTCCATTTTCTGCATGATTTCCTCAGAGTTATTTTCTAACTCTATTGATATAATTTTGACAATCATATTTTTCATTCTCTAAGAGTGTGCTCTGGTTCTCTAACGGATCCTTTCTCTTATATTCTTAATTCTTAGTTTAAGAATACAAAATGCTCTTAAATATTTCTGAATGTCAGATGAATAAATGAAAAATAACATACATATATTCCCTGAATTATTACATTTCATCTGGATCAGCTTTCTTCTTTTTTTACTTGATCTTTCACTTTCATGTTGTTGGGTAGGAGGAAGGAGTTGTTGGTGTAGGCTTCATCTGCAGTTGTTTAAGAAGGATTTTTTCCTTGTTAGGTCTTTTCCATGAGTGGGAATTCTGACTGGGACATTTATTTGGGGTAGGGCAGCATAGAAGGAAGGAATCAAAGTCAAAGGGTTAAATTTATCAGCTCGCAAATGAAGGTAAAAGAGTGGGAAGCCACCTGACAGATTTAATCAAGTCCCCACAACCTTTCAACTGACAGAACAAGAAGAGGTTTACTCTCTTTGTTCTGGAACATCACTATCCATAAAGAAGCCTTAGCTTTCCCAAGTCAATCCTTCAATTTCTTTATAGAAGAATCATCTGCTTTCTTGGTGGTGGTGGTGTTGTTTTAAGTGAACACCTGCCATATGAGCCTGTTCTAAGAACCGAAATTGGGGAGAGGGATGGAGAGACTCTCTATTAATCCCTGCTTATAGCTGTACTTTTGACCAAAACCCCTATGGACCTTGCTAACTCTCAGCCCAGAATCCATCTCCTCTGAAAGGTTTATCCATTTTTAAATATCTCATGAGAGATGGAAGGCAAGCACATATTCCTGGTCTACTGCCTCTAACTAAAAGTTCTTAATAATCTTTTATATATAGTCTCAACTTAGTGGTGGTAATAGCTCTTGCCTTTACATATTTCAAAGGATCACCAAAAGATCATGTGAGAGGACAGAAAAGGAAGTTGGGTGATAATATATCTGGATGAAGGTGGGGCTTCATTTTATAAATGCCTTTTATTAAATACCATTTATAATGTATTAACAGGTGTTCATTAAAAAACAGATGGGTGATTCCTCTGGGATAGGCTGAAAATATGGAATGTCTTACCAATATTTTGACATACTCTTGTCTGTTTTGCAAATGTTCAAAACAGATCATAAAAGAGCTAGAAAAGCCAAAGTTAGCAGAAAGAGCATTAACAAGAACCGCTTATCGATGTTCTATGTTGACAATGATATCAATTGGCCAGTTCATCAATGTGTCAAAAGTTGGTGGTAATGTGTAGACCGAGCATTATCAATGACTCACAGGTTATCCTCTGCACGTACAATCACAGTGTAGAGACTTCACTGTCACAGAGGATTCACCAAAACATCAGTTCTAAATCTTTAACAAAGGCACCAAAACATCTGTCAGTTGTTATTATACAAAACATTATTTTGCTGCTATAAAATAAAATAATGTAGTATTTAATTATTTCCAACATCTTTTTAAGCAATCTTTCATGAGGGTCCCAACATAACTAAAAGCCAGTGAGGCATAACTTCAACGTACATATTTTTCATACCTTATATTATTGCATTCAATCATGTATGAAAGTATGATAAAAATATAAAACTATTAAAGAGATATAGTAAGTCCTTTAAAAATGCTTTGACAGATTCATTTTAAAAATTAAAAAAAAAACTTGCGAGGGCAGGTGCTTTTATATCAAAAAGGAGATCTTGTTTCATTATAACTAAGTATTTGAATAACTACTATTATGGAATTTGGAAGGTGATTATAACTTACATGACTCAATTAAAGAAACATTTATTAGAACCTCACAATTAATTATCTGTCAAAATCCTTCATGGTTAGAACACGATGAAAATGATATTTAAGTGTCAGGCCAATTTCCAATATGAACCATTAACAGCGTTAGCACACTAAGATCAAGCTACAATTCCCAATTTGTAATGGACTCAGACTTTTTTACTCACCAAAAGAGTTCCACCTGACATCACCCCCAAGACCAGTCACTAAGAGAAACAGACCTACAATCCACTTCAATGCTTGTTAAGACAGAAGAAAACAATTAGGGGCAGAGAAATTTCGACAGCTATGGGTGACAAAACTGACCACACCCAAATTCTTCCAACAGACCAATGCCACCTAGATAGGGCCTCAAGGAGTTATAATGGAACTGAGCAAACTAAAATGGAACGTCAGGTCCCACTGATGCATAAAACATCAATGTATTATAATAGCTGTAGCTTTTTCTCCTTTACTTGACAAAACTAACTGAACTTCCGGATACCCTGAGAGCGAAGTGCCGGGGGTATAAATGTAGAGATCCTGTGGCAGACCAGCAGAATTCTGAAAAGAAGTTTAATAGCAGCAGCACCCAGGAAAAGAAGTGAGATGCAGGCAAAGTTACCCTAAAGAATTCTCAGGTCCTCAAAGAGAGGAGCAAGACTGGCTATTATCCAAATGCATAAACAATATAGGAGAAGAACGTGTTAATGGATGAGGTTGGTGGGGAAAAAAGAACAAGGAATGAAGTCAGGGAGCAACCAAACTAGCCAAAGTTTTATACAGCAAGGTCTTCAGGGAAAGAGAGGATGAATTTGGGGGAGTTGGGCTACCTGTTCCTTTCACTAAAGATGTGTGTCTGTTTTAAGACAAAGATGCTTCTTCAGAATTCTCTATGGCCCAGATGAGTGGTTTCCAATCCTCTAAGCCTTGAGTTTTTGCAGCCCTTTCAGAAGCTGCAGTGGGAAAAGGGGGAGGGTGCAGGGTATGGAGGGTCTAGAACACTTCTGTTTTCATTGGCTATACACTTCATCCATGTCTCTAAAAACATGGAAAAACTATGGGCATAGTTGAAATTGTTTCTGCTGTTCTCACTGCAGATTCACCACATGGTCTTCCAGATAGGGTTTCAGTTTCCCTGCATCCTGGCTCTGGAAATTATCATGGGCAACAGTCTCAAGCGATTGAGGTCACTAGAAAGGAAGATTCTTTTTGGAAATAACACACTTGCACTGTTTGCTTTGTCTTGGTGTAAGTGACTCTTAGGAGTTCGGTGAGGATGAGCCAGTGCACAGGAGACCCGGTATCTTGGGGAATGTGGATAAAACCGTTTCCCAAGCTGCACATCCCAGGACTGTAGCAATGATGCTATGCTTGTGATGCCTCCCTATATATCTCCTCTGAGAAACCAGAACATTCTCTTGCTTACAGACATTGCCACTGGGACCTTCAAACCATAAGTGTCCTTTGAGAAAATTTTTACACTACTATGTCATTACTGTTATTACTGTTATTAGTCTTAGTTTATGTTAGCATTTGATCATACACTGAACCAGAACAATCTGGGTTTAGTCTGGTTTTAAAACTTTTTTTCTTTTAGATTTATTTATTTATTTGAGAGAGAGAGATAGAGCATGCACGGGGATGGGGGGAGGAGCAGAGGGAAACTCAAGCAGACTCTGTGCTGAGCGTGGAGCCTGACGTAGGGCTCGATCTCATGACACATGAGATCACGACCTGAGCCAAAACCAAGAGTTGGATGCTTAGCTGACTGCGCCACCGAGGTGCCCCAAGGTTTTAAAATTTTATTACTGATAATTTGTTTGACCTAATTTTTCTTCACTCTAAGTGGAGAGAATACTAATCCATATCCTCTGTTCTCCATCTTAGAGGCTTATATGATCCAAGACCAAATAATATATTCTTTTTGAAATAGTATGTGAGCTATTAAACTACTTATTTCTTACATATTCACTCACTCCATTACTTAATCAAAATATCATCAAAATATCCCTTAGATAAAGCCAGAGGGCATAAAAAAATCTTTTGGTTTTGTAAACTATAAAGTACTATACAAATAAAAAATTATTACTGCCATTAAAATGTCAGTGTTCTTAATCATGTAAATCGCAGATAGATTATAGTTGAGCACAAAATATCACAATAAACATTAAATTTGGTAAAATAAGAAAAATGTTTGAGTGATGCAGCGTCATAAATTCCAAATCAAGTATTCTTTCCCCACTCCTCTGAATACATCACTTATTTTGTGATTGGAAATTTCACTTAAACCAAATTTTCATTAAAAAAAATATGTAACAATTCAAAAGATACCACTTTGTATATTCTCAATTAGTACATATTGATACATTTTAGAAAGAAAGCCCTGAATCATGGCCAAACGTCACAGATTCTCTGAAAAAGCAAGAGACAATGAGAATAGTGCACCCCAATACAGCTCCACGAAGTCTGAAGTCTGGAGGCAGACCACCTCGGCGGGGACACTTGGTTTCACCACATATTATCTTAGTGACTTACGCAAATTGTCAAAAAAAGGAAATAATATCCCAACTTCACAGAGTTGCCATGAGGCTTAAATAATGCTCAGAAAGCACTTAGCCTAGCACTTGTCAATGAGTACACATCTGATAAATGTTAGTTGACATGACTGCTATTACAGTTCCAAATTTCCACTCCTACCTCCTTTCAAAAAGGATGTTCTAAGATCTTCTGAGAAACAAATCATTATCCCCAGAATAAAAGCAATACCATGGCACATAACATCTAACCAGAGCTGAATAAAAGGAAAGGTGTTCGCAACCACCCGTCCCTTTCCAAGAATGCAAAGCTTTACAGATTCTGCATGAAGCATGTATTTCTTGTGATGTACTCAGTGACTTATATATCTGAGCATGGTTATTTATTCAGTGCATGCTGTAGGGGTGGTTTATCTCTTGACCCTCCAGAAATAAATTCATTAATAAAACAACTAGGCATTTGGGAATATATACAAGTTAGATTTTGAAATCACAGGGTGGATGTGCAAAGGAAAACAAAAATATTGTCACTTATCACATCAAAGCTATTAAATAAATGTAGCTAAATCTATTTCAATCTGTCCCAGGTTGCAATAGATCCAATATATGGCACAGCTACTAAGTCTCCATGAGCAACTCAGGAGCCCCTCCTAAGGGCAGCTACTTTTATCACCAGAAGGGTTGTAATATGTGAATTCACTATTTCCAGATTCAAAGGACTTGTGCTTATATTCCTACCTATGTGACCACCACTGCAGTATTTCACTCTGTCGCTTTCCAAGTTGGTGGTTACATTTAGAATCCCACCTGCTTTATTGGAGGTCTGCAAACTGGTCTACCCAGAATGCCTGGCATACCCCCAGTCAAGACTGTTCCAGCATTATGCTCTCTCTCTTATAGGCTAAAAAAGAGGGAAATCAGATACAGTGTTTCTTTTTATTATTATTTTTTTAAAGATTCTATTTATTTATTAGAGAGAGATAGAGCACAAGCAGGGGGAGGGGCAAAGGGAGAGGGAGAGGAAGAAGCAGACTCCCCACTGAGCAGGTAAGCCTGATGCAGAGCTTGATCCCAGGACCCTGGGATCATGACCTGAGCTGAAGGTAGACGCTTAACTGACTGAGCCACCCAGGCACCCCCAAATACAGTGTTTCTTATTAGCAACAACACTTCTGTTTCATAAAGTAGCCCTTGGAAATCACCAAGCAGTTTTAACCTGTATGTAAAGCCAAATAAGACCTAAATCACACAGAGAAAAGAAGCATATGCATACCTTGCTATGATACAGTTTTGAGAAACCACTTAAATCTAGTATTTACATCACCAATCTACACAAAAACTACCCTAGCATCTGTTGATCACATACAGTCAGAGTCCTGAGTTTGCAATTGCTTCAATTAAGCAAATAATTAGTCTACACAGTTCATGACTTACTGAGAGTCACAACTGTGAATGGCCAGACTGCTTTTGGTTATTAAACAGTTACTAAAGGCCTTTAATCCCTTTCTTTGGGTGTGATTTTGAAGACAGTCATTCAGGAGAGGGTAAAGAATGCAAGCGTATTCTTTGAAAAGATCTTCCTTTCTAGTCACTAAACAATGACCGCTGCCCTCCAGGATAAATCTTTCTAGCTACAGGATGCATGAAAACTGAACCAGTAGCTTAGTGAACATGGCTTAGTGAACAACAGAACACGATGTAGAATATAGAAACTAGTTTCAACTAGGTCAGCGGTTTTCCCAATTTTTAAAAACTACAGACTGCTTGGTATTGGATCATTGCTGATGAAAGCCGAACTGTTCTAGTAGGGACAGACCCTGTCCCCTCTACCAACTCTCAAGGGGATCCACCCAGGTCTGGGCCTGGAAGGCATTCTCATGTTTTAGGGTACTATACCTCATATGTGGTTTAAGAAAGACTCAACTGTTGCTGTCATCTTATAAATATATATTAGTGATGATATATAAATTTGATCTTGAATGCCAAAGCAGTCAAAAAGTAGTAGCTGACCAACTTGAAAATCTAAGGACAATTTAAGACTAAATGAGAAAGAAAAGAGTACAATGAATGATAGTACCATGACTGATAAGGATATAACAAAGGAAAAAAGACAGCATTTGTATCATATTATTTGCCCTCTGCATTGTATAATGTGCTTTTTTTTTTTTATAGGCTCATAGCCTTTTAACACAAAAAGTGATTTTATAAAACAACCAGTTTAATCCCCTCAAGCAAAAGCACATTTTCCCACAACAGCCATTTATTTTAATATTCATTCATTCACGAGACATTTATTAAGCGCAAATCGTTGACAGATGCTACACTGGGGGAAGCATATTTCCCTGTTTTTCTATTTCTTTCATGAGTAACAGTTTTATTCAGTGTCCCAGATGCCAAAGTCCTCACTGTCATCAGGTGACTGTCACCAGTCCCTTCTAGGATCTCAAAATCTGATTGTTCCAGCTGCCTCCATATCTGAACCACTACCACCAGGCTCTGACCTTTGGAGACCACATTCTTCTCTTTTCCTTCCTGAAACCCTGTCATAATCATGGAAGCTGTCTGAGAAGCCATCTCCTTTCACCCAGCCAAGGAAATTGCTCTAGGAACTCTCTCCTCTATCATTTCCTTCATCAATTTCTTTCTCTCCCCTGGATTGGCCCTCTTAACACACACATATGCTCCCTTGACCCCACATCTCTGCCATATTCCCAACTTCCCTACTTTCTTCTCTGTTTCTCTTCAACCTATGTCAATTGGACTTTGGTTCCTACCATCCCATCCAAACAGCTCTTTTTTTTTTTTTTAAAGATTTATTTATTAATTTGAGAGAGTGAGAATGAGAGAGAATACATGAGATGGGGGAGGGTCAGAGGGAGAAGCAGACTCCTCGCTGAGCAGGGAGCCCGATGTGGGACTCGATCCCGGGACTCCAGGATCATGACCTGAGCCGAAGGCAGTCGCTTAACCAACTGAGCCACCCAGGTGCCCCCCATCCAAACAGCTCTTGCTAGGGCCTCTCCTTGTGACATGGCTGATCACTCTCTCCCTGAAACAAGTACTTCACTGGGTTTCTGAAATACAATCTTTTCTTCATTCTCCTTCTGCCTTATCAGCTGCACCTTCTCAGTCTGCCTTGTCAATTTTTCCTTTTCTCCCTGACCTCTAAATATTAGAATTCCGCAGGGCTGGCCTCATGCTTCCCTTCATCCCCACTCACTCACTAGTTAATCTCATCTGGTCTCATGTGTTTAAATACCATTGATAGCCATATGTGTGTGTGTGTATATATATACAATACACGTAAGTACACACACACACACACACACACACACACACACACATATTCATTCCAAACTTCTTCCTCTGGATTTCAAATTTGTGTATCCAACAATCTAGTTGTTATCCCCACTTGCACCTAAAACTTAACATATCCCTAACAAAAGGCCTGATTCTTCACTTTCCACCTGATTTCTGTCTTCCAAACTGCAGTTAATAGCAACTCCATCTTTCCAGGCTAAAAACATGAAGGCATTATTGACTCTTCTCTTTAGGTCTCACTTATATCCAATTTATCAGCAAATCTTGTTCACTTTCTCTTTAAAACATAACCAGAATCCAACTACTTTTCACCACTTCTACTGCTTCCAAGCTACAATCACCTCTTTCCTGGACTACTGCAAGAGGCTCCTAACCTCTTTTTTTTTTCTTGCCCCTCCCTATTCTCTGTTCTCAACACACCACCAGTGTGAATCTTTTGCCATGCCAGATCGGCACAGTGCTCTGCCCACACCCACCAATGGCCTCAAAGGCCCTAGAGAGCAGGCCTCCCCAGTTTTTCCCTGCAGTCATCTCCTTCCATCCACCCTCTCTGGCTCTACCCTCACTGGCAATGGCTGTCCTATGCTTTGAGCATGGCGCAACTGGTACTCAGGGACTTTGCAACTGATAGTCTCTCTGCCTAGATCACTTTTGCCCAGATATCTGCAGGGCTCCCTCCCTTGTCTCCTTCAAGTCTCTCTGGCCAAATGTCATCATATTGGGAAAAGTCTTCCCTGACAATTATATAAAAGACACCCTCTTGCAGGCTCCTAGGCACTTCCTATCCATTTTAAACCTTATTTTTAACTCTAGCCCTTACATTTATGGCCACAAGCACACAAGTTACCGTTGTTGTTTACCGTTCTGTCTCCTCCCCGTCCCTACGTACATACAGAACAGTGTGGGTTGCATGTGGACAGGGACTTTGGTCAGCTGCATTTACTGTTACATCCTCAGGGACCACAATAATGCCTGGCACATAGTCAGCACTCAAAACTATTTGTTGTATGAGTATTGAGGAGGAAAATACAACAGAAACATATAATACTGGCCTTTCTTGAGTTATAAAGAATTAATTGGAGATTCCCAGAAATTAAATAGGCTATTCTAAGCAAAAGTGGAAATATGCACTGATCCTGGGCCCCATTTAGTAATCCTGGAGGTCAGTTACTCATGAAGGACCCCTCCCCCAGACACACACTAGTCTCAGCGTACACTGATTGTTTTCACATCTAAATATTTTTGGCATGTGTGATCTATAACACATAATCTAGCATTTACTTCAATATTATTTTTTTTCTGGCTGTTCTTTTAATATAATCATAAGTATTTATGTTTATCTACTATGTGCCCACCATAACAATCTGTCAGGGTATCTTCTCCCTAAACACAATAAAAACCTTGGTATCTGGCCTTATCGGATTGTTCTAGACAAGAAAAATTTTGCCACTTGAGTACCTCTACTATTACAGACCATTCTTTTGGTTTAACCAAAATGGGTGTCCTAATTATTTGGTAAAAAGCTGTAATACAATGATATTAATAACACTATATTAGCAAGTCAAATCAATAGCAACCGTAATGCAGAACATACATGTATTTCTCGGCCGATTTTTTCACATGAATTTCGATGGTAACAATTTTCCTAAGACTGTAAAGTCCACCAGGGCAGAGACTATGTGGAGCTCAGTGCACCTAGTGGAGTACCTCACATGTAAGAGGCCCTAAAATCATGCCAATAATGATGAACCGTGGCATGAAGCAAACGTATATAAGAGTATCTTGCAGATGAAATCATTCCATTTAAATTGTTAATCTGTGCAAATTTAAAATTTTGACATACTGAAAATGTTATATATGGCCTTAACCACATTTATTTTTTGTGTTTGTTTTCAGTCTGTCTCAAAGTGAATAAAAAAGAGAGAGTCAAGCTTTGGCAACTGTAGGCACAGTGCAAAGGCTCACAAAGCCACCCCCATTCATATTCATATCCCACCATGGAGAAAGGATTTCGGGTTCTTGGAGCATCCTGAGTAGAAGCTGAAAAATAAATGCTATGGTTTGAGAGTACTGCAAAAGCACTGAAGAGAAATTAAACAAAGGCTCCAAACCTTATTTGTGTTCTGTAACACTGCTTCAAGGCAACATTTTTACTTTTAAATGTATGCCCTCATTTACTTAGGAAATTAAGAAATGAACTCCCTGTGTCAGTGTCCCTGCTACCAAAATAACGTAGCCATCGGCTGATTTACAATTGAATCCTAATTGAACAGTTATGGTTTTAACTATATCAGCATATCTGCAGGTTCCTTAGATAAATATTCCAAGCAATTCCCATAGATTTTATATGCAAAGAAAAGAGTATAGAAAGTCTTAGAGCAGACAAGGTTCTGTGGAATATTTAGCATATCGTTCTGCTTATTTTTCTTAGTTCTATCTCATTTTTGACACACATTTTCAAAGACCTGCTATTTAAAATATAAATGTTTTCATTAACAACAAATAAGAGGGTTTAGAGAAATCAGAGAGTCTTCTGTCTTTAGTAACATAACAGATATTTTAGTTTAACAATTATTTATATGGAGACAGACCTTAACTTCCTTCCTGTTACCCTGTTCTTTTTCCTCCCAGTGCCAATAATCATGTTTAATCATTTTAATGATTTCTTCGATTCACATGGCAGTATATTCACTTAGATGCCTTCAGAGGAGGAAAAACCAATCATAAAGTAGCACACCCTCACACATACATATAAGGGAGCAAAAATTGATACTTTACATTAGAGCTATAGATAATTTATAATTCAATTCAGCATGCTTCCCTCAAAGACTCTTATTAATGACCATAATTTATAAAATTTTACAGCTGGAAGGGAACATACAGCTCTAGGCCAGACAACCATTTTGCACAGAAGGAAACAGTGGTTTGCGGGCATCTAACGGATGTTTCAAGGTCATACAGCCAGCTAGGTCATCCACCCAGGTACACTGAGAGAAATCAGATAACTGAAGCTCATGTTAGTGCACAGGGCAGGCTAGTGAGCATAAAGTTAGGAGAGAGTTGCAAGTATAGGCCATGTGTTGGCCTGAGAAAGAGCATTCTAGGCTCAAGACCACAAAGATAGCCCAATTTCAACTGAAGCCAAGTTTGAGGGATGTCTTCAAAGATGGCTATTTAATGAGGCTATCAGAGCTAAAAAAAAAAAAAAAAAAAGTCAAGATGTAGACCCAGGTGTTGACAGTGTCCCCAGGATAAGATGTGTCAAGTGGCCCATTACCACGGATGGCCAGAGAGCGCTGCACATACCAGCAGAGGAGGGTGACAATTAGGAAAGGGCTATAGAAGTGAGTAGCACAGAAGGGTAGAGGAACAGTCAGTGACTGCAGAGAGTAAGAAAAATCACAGAGGATTTTCAAATATGTGGGCACAGTCACCACGGGAAAGAGAGATAATGGTGTGCTGGTTTAATCATGTGGTGTTATTGGGACTAAATTTTCAAGGGACTTCCATTTGCTGAGAGCAGTATTCATTAACATCCAATTCAGTGATGCTTGTAACTAGCGTTGTGAGATTGTTTACCGAGAGAGATCCTGCTCTTGCCCTTTTCCTAAAGCCATGTGTACCCAAACGGACAGGTATATGTATTATCATTGAAGAATAAAAACACATGCTCAAGGGACATTTTCCTGCAGGGATGCAGCACATTTGGAAACAGTTTGCGGAAGAAAAGAGGCTCCTTACTATGTTATCCCTCTGAAATGAAACCTGCGGGGTCGGGGGGGAGGTAATAAATGGAGAGCCTGTGGGATATTAAAGCCTCCTTCTGTGGCCCACGATCATTCACTAGAGCTGAGTAATTATCCTCCTAGCCAAGACGTCTCTTTGACATGATTGGATAGTTTGTAACTTTGCACCAGGCAAGGAGTGAATCCTGGCACCTTGTTGAACTGATGACTTCAACAACTGAGAGAAAGAGTGTCAAGTGATCATTTCTCCATAAAGAATGAATGAGGGAATAAACAAATGAACAAAGGGGGAAACTATTCATCTGCTTGTGTGATTTTGGTAGGTGACGGATCCATTCTCACCAGGAAGAAACCGTGTCTTGCGTGGGGAAGGACAGGGCATCAGCTCGGAAATGGTACGTCTCTGGTAGGAGAAGAGAGCAGAATTCTCATGATGTGCCACTCCCTGTCATGCCACATTCCCCTCTGGGACCCTGAAGCCTGGGAAGTACATAACTGGGGCTCGCTTTTCCCGAGCATGCGGGAGAGCAATAGAGTCAAGTTATGTTCAATTCTTAGCTCCTGCACGTGGTGGGCCACATAGGTATTTGGTGAGATTGTGTGTGAAAAAAGGTACAGGGAAGGAGAATTCCATTAGTAGAGAAGCTGAGATGTGATGTAGACCGGAAGTACATGAATAAAAATAAATTTCTATGGCTTTTTCAGTTAATATTCGATCTAGCTAATTTTTATATGTACCATTTCTAATGAGATGTCCAAGCATGAGTTTTCAGGTTATGCAATACAATTGTTTCCATTATTATTTTGAATCTATATTGTGTTATTTCTCCAAAGAGCTTCAGTACTTCATACAATACAGCAATTGCCCTCAGAAATATCCTCACTAGATTGGCAATACTACTTCATAATAATGCAGCTAGTAAAATAAAAAATACTATTTCATATAGGCAAATAAACATGAATGCATTCACTTCCTCTACTTTTATAGCTTTTCAGTTCACAGTGAAGGTATTTAGATATAGTAATCTTTTTTTTAAGATTTTATTTATTTATTTGAAAGAGACAGAGACAGCGAGTGAGAACGAGCAGGGAGGAGAGGGAGAAGCAGGCTCCCTGCTGAGCACGGAGCCTGATGCGGGGCTCGATCCCAGGACCCTGGGATCATGATCTGAGCCAAAGGCGGACGCTTAACTGACTGAGCCACCCAGGCACCCCTACACATAGTAATCTTTATATATGATCCTCACATAGAGGCAAATCAAATATAACTTGGAAAAGATACACACTTGACATTAAAAACATTTAAACAAACCTTAACAGAGATTGGGCCTTAAAGGCAAATAAATATAGATTTAGAAGTAACATTTATATACATTATTATATATTATCATATATTAGGCATATACACGTAAAGAGAGAGTTTTAGGTGAGGTGACAGTTGCTACATTTATATAGGATCACGGATCTGAATTCCGGAAATGACCCGGTCTAACCCCTTTTGATTACAGATTTATCCACAAAGGCTTTAGCCTCTATCTTCCAGATGAGGAAATGGAAGCTTAGAGAATTCACTGTGTCTTATTTCTTCAGAACTTGTTCAAGTCTTCTCAGAAGGCAGAGAATAGTCAAAATACTAAGTTATTGTAAGAAAATGTGCAATCAGGAAGAGGACAGGGGTTCCATATAGCCTACACACACTGCAGCTCTCATTCATTCAACACACTCTTACTGCAGTACACCTGTATTGTGTGTTGTGCTAGCCAGGCACTTGGGGGACAGCAGTGGGCGACCCAGGCAGGATTCCTGACCTCACGCACCTCACAGTCCACCAAGGGATACGGACAGGTAGGGAGGCAGCTGGAAAGCCCCAAAATAAAGGCTCGGAGAGGGGAGCATAAATGATGGCAGATGAAGTTGCTGGGGTAAGCACGTGTCCGACTGCAGAAGGCCTTGTGAGCCATGCCAGGAAACGTAACATTATTCTTTTTTTAATTTTATTATGTTATGTTAATCACCATACATTACATCATTAGTTTTTTTTTTTAAAGATTTTATTTATTTATTTGAGAGAATGAGAGAGAGAGAGCACATGAGAGGGGGGAGGGTCAGAGGGAGAAGCAGACCCCCTGCCAAGCAGGGAGCCCGATGCGGGACTCGATCCCGGGACTCCAGGATCATGACCTGAGCCGAAGGCAGTCGCTTAACAAACTGAGCCACCCAGGCGCCCATACATCATTAGTTTTTGATGTAGTGATCCACGATCCATTGTTTTCGTATAACACCCAGTGCTCCATGCAGTACGTGCCCTCCTTAATACCCATCACTGGGCTAGTAACATTATTCTTAAGAACAACATGTTAGGAGTTTTAAGGAAGAGATGGATGTGAGCAAACGGTGGTTTAGAAAGACGACTTCTGTTTAAGGGGCAAGTCAAGGCACCAGACCAATGGGAAGGCTGCTGTAGTATCTGAGGCAGAACACAATGTCTTGCACAAGGAAATCAGGAGTCATGACAGGAAGAAGTGAAAGAATTTTATGACTGACCAGATGTGAAATGTGAGGTGGATGAAGACAGAGATGGTGCCCAGCTTCCTGTTTCAGTAAATAAGGTAAAGAGGAAGCCATCATGCATTAAAAAAAATAAAATAAAAACCATAAAACAGGGGTGCCCGAGTGGCTCAGTCAGTCAAGTGACTGACTCTTGATTTTGGCTCAGGTCATGATCTCAGGGTCCTGAGATCAAACCCCGAGTCAGGCTCTGTGCTGGGCGTGGAGCCTAAGATTCTCTCTCTTCCTCTTCCTCTGCCCCTCCCCCTGCTAACTCTCTCTCTTTCTCTCTAAAAAATATAAATAAATAAATAAAATAATAAAATAAAAACCAAAAAACAAACAACTCAGTGGAGGAGAAAGAGGAAGCACTGAGTATAGGATATACATCGATCCAAACTAACCCCTCCCACATACAAACTCATATATACATCCCTGCTGGAAAGTGGGGAGAAGAATTTATTTTATAGCAAAGTAGCATAAGTCCCTGTAACTTAGGCATTATTATAGAGTTAAATCTTAATTATGCAAATCTTACATTCAAGTTTAGTTTATCTGTGGCATATTTCAACAGATTAAACATGAAGTAGCCTGAATTTATTTTTTTCTTGAAAAAAAATTCTGTTTAGTTCCTTGTGTAGTCTACATCCTACCAAGAAAATTCTTTGAAAGACAGGCATGGAAAAAGCTCCCTCAGGGAGGTCTTGACTTGGGGTTCAAGCCAGGAAAAAACAAACATACTCTCAGCTTTTCTTGACTCATATATTCATAGCAAAGCTTCATTACTTTGCTGACAATTACTTCTTAGAACCATAGGTACACACATAATCAGATCTAAATACAAATTGCTCCTTAAATGTAAATATAAATGACTCCTGGACTAATTTTTGAGTTATTGACCTCTGTTAGCTCTTATAATCCGAAGTTGACCACGCATATGCATTTGTAAAAGACTTTTAGAATGATTTCTTGAATATGTGACAAAAAGCACAGGCAACAAAAGCAAACATAGACAAACGGGACTACATCAAACTTAAAAACTTGTGCATTAAAGGACACGAATAACAGAATGAAAGGCAACCTACAGAATGGAAGAAAATGTTTGCCAATCATGCACTTCACAAGTGGCTACATCTAGAATTTAAAAAAGAATTTCTACAACTCAAAAACAAAAATAATCCAATTTAAAAATAGACAAAGGACTTGATTAAACATTTCTCCAAAGATTATATACAAATGGCCAATAAATGTGTAAAAAAAAAAAAATCCCAACATTACTAATCATCAGAGAAATGCAAATCAAAAGAACAATGATATATCATTTCACACCCACTAGGATGGTTACAATAAAAACCAGTGAGAAACAGAAAATAAGTGATGGCAAGGATGTGGAGAGATTGGAACCTTCATGTACTATGGGACAACTGTGAAATGATGCAATTAATGAAACAGTATGGAGGTTCCCCAAAAAGTTAAAAATAGAACTACTCTATGATCCAGCAATCCCACTTCTGGGTTTACATCCAAAATAATTGCAAACAGGGTCTCCAGGAGATATGTGTACATCCATGTTCATAGCAGCACTATTCCCAATACCCAAGAGGTAGAAGCAACTCAAATGTCCACTGACAGATGAGTGGATAAAATGTGGTATGTGCATACAACAGAACATTATTCAGCCTTAAAAAGGAAATCCTGTCACACGCTACAACATGGATGAACCTTGAGGACATTATGCTAAGTGAAGTAAGCCGGTCACAAAAAAGATAAATACTGTATGATCCCACTTACATGAGGCAGTTAGAGTAGTCCAATTAATAGAAACAGAAGGTAGAATAGTGGTTAGCAGGAGCTGGGAAGAAGGGGGGAGTAGAGAGTTGCTTTTTCATGGGTATAGAGCTTCAGATTCTCAAGATGAAAAAGCTTTGGAGATGTGCGTCACCATGATGTGCATATACTGCGGAACTGTATGCTTAAAAACGATTAAGACTTTTCTAAATGGTCAGTTTTAAGTTCTCTGATTTTTATCACATTAAAAGAAAAAAAAAAACCACCTCTTGTATGATTCCATCATATGTAGTGTCAAGAATAGGCAAATCTATAGAGACAGAAAGTAGACTAATAGCTGCCCGGGGCTGGCGAGATTAGAGGAAACGAGGAGTGACTGCTAATGGATAGAGTTTCTTTGGGGGGTGATGAAAATGTTCTGGAACTAATATTGGTGATGGTTGCACAACTCTGTGAACATACTAAAAACCTTTGAATTGCACAATTAAAAGGCTTTTTGATGTCTAGTGATTGACACACTTGTGTTCCCTCCTATACAACCTCTCTTAGCTTCCAAACAAAGACTGTTTTAAGCAATTCCCCACCATTCAGCACCCCCTTCAAGCACTAATATATAAAGTACTTCTTTCAGGTATCTTAAAAATTATTTTCTTTGAGCCACTGCATTCAGCTCCCTAGGAATTCTAAGGCAACAAACTCGAATGCAGCATTAATAACGTTATGCTAAAAACAATGGCATAATGCCAGAGAATTTCAAGGATAAAAATATGAAATTCCCTTGCTTGAGATTTAGTGTGCATTGCAGAAACTACTACATGGATCACTCAGCTTGAATAAGATGTTTTGACATCTTATCTCAACATCTAAAATTAAAACTACATCTTCAATTTGCACTAAAAGCTTTGTGTTTCATCTAGGTTAAACTCTTATAAGAATTCAGTATGAAGAAGATTAGTTGTAAGAATGCTTGTTTGTCTTCTTTCCCCCTCAAATGTGAAAAAAGTAAAGTTCAGTAATTTGTAAATATCTTGCAATAACATGAAAACTATTTTGAAGATACATTATGTTTACACTTTAATAACATTTTGAGCTGAAAAATAAAGTAAAATTTCACTAAGATGACAGCAATCACTTCATCTCAATAGATAATTCATAATGATTATAATCAATAGAACTTCAAATTGTATTTTCTAAACATATCTGCTTATTTTTTACTCTATGGCTATTACTTATTTTCCAGTAATCTCAAAAGTCCAGGATAATATAATCCTTCTTACTTTTAACAGAAATTATTATGTGGGTCAGCAGGAAGGGGAGTTATATGTATGCCAATCTTGTGCCTATAAACTCAAAGACCACAGATCAGTGAACAATAAACAGTAGACTTATATAACCCCGTCCTGGTTACAGAAATTGTCTTTAAGCCTCTTCCTTTTATTATCCTTTCTTTTTATTCCCCATTCAGTTTACTTTCAACTTGCCCTTATGTGTGATACAATCCCTTCCCTACCAGTCATACAGATAGGTGGAGGTCTCTCTGGTTTTAATCTTTGGTGCTGTGTTTAGGTCCTCTCCCACAAGAGACCCAACTCAGGACCCAGCACGAGGCCTCCACCCACGGCTCAGATAAGGCCCCTAGAAAGTAGATAGATAGAGCAGGAACCACCAGGAGAACAGATCCTACAGAAACCACAGCAGAGAAAACACCCATTGAGCAGAAAGAAAGGCTCTTGACTTTACAGAAAGATGTGAACCTGAATTTCTCAAAGGCTTATTTCTTCCCAAAGCAACAAATCCACTTACCAATATCTTTTGGACAAACTGTTAGTCATCTTGGCAAATGAAAGAGATGGGTATCTTTAGTTTAGACTTCAATATGGAGTATCCGTCACCTGCAAGTCACGGCTATTCTTAAACTGTCTTAGTTTGCTTTTCCATTTTTCAAATCTAAGGCAGCATGACTATGCTATTACTTGAACTCAAGCTATTCCTCAGAAGTAGGAAAAAATCTAATAATTCCCTACAAGTTCATTATTATGAAAGGTAGCAAGACAATTTTCACTGCTGCAGAGCCAGCCTGGGTGTTCATTAAAAGCACTAGGCAGCACGGTGGGACCCAGAATTAATGGTGTGAGCAGCTCTAAAGAACAACCATTGATACTGATTGCAAATTGTGCCTGATGACATACACGGGAATCTCTAGATCCTTCACGGACGTAGTGGGAAACGGGGTATAAAAGGTAGGGCACCGGAACACAGGTCAGTTTCTGGGAAAACAAACATTTTCTCCTGTTCAAACAAGGAACTGAAGTCCAGCCTATTCCATGGTTAGGACCTAAAAAAGTAAAAACACTTCCAATCGTGACTAACAGTTACACAGCACTTTGTAGACCAGCCACTGTTCTCAGTGCTTTGCATATACCCGTTTCATCCTGAAAGATCCCAACTACCCCAGAACATAGATAGCCTTATTGTTCCCTTTTCCCACAAAGAAACTGAGGCTCAGGCAGGTTGAATGACTTACCTGATACCACACAGCTAGTTAACAGAGAAACCAAAATTTGAATCACATAGTATGGCTTCCAAGTCTGTGCTCTTAACCAATAAAAAGTAGTGTGTACTTTTTTCCCACGAATCGGTGTTTTTTATGACTCTCTATTTTACAGCGGCATTGATTTTTTTTTTTTAATCACATAGGCTACACCTACATATTCATGGTTTAATTTTTCCAATAAACATGTTTGGTTAATTAAGACAAATTGTCAACTATGTTAGTGAACACATTCAGAAGCCTAGCGTGGGGTATAGACAAGTCAAATGGTCGAGTCCACCGTGAAGATTAGTTATTCTATGGCCTGTTACTACACGGTTAATTCTGCTTTTGAAGTCAGGGATCGCCATCTTTGTCTGCTGAGCACCTCACCTAGTGTAAACATTCAGGAAATGTGTAGAATGAGGATAGAAGGTAAATAAATCAACACTAACTACCGAAATGAAATGTCTGGCGGCAGGAGAGGAGAGCACACGGAAGCGGGAGGAGGAAGGGGGAAGGAGTGGCGCCCCCTAGCCGCTCCCTGCCGCTTTGGCCACGCGGCTTCCTTATTCTTTGCAGAACTCCGTGGCCCAGGCCTCGCGCATCTTGCTGTGCTTGAAAGGAGTTCAGGCAGCAGGGCAAGGGGCCGGGAGAGCCAAGAGTGAAGTCAGAAATCAGAGGGCCCCTCGGCAGGGAAGCGGCAGTGGCTGAGTCCCACCCCCATCCAGGAGCGCTGGCAGGAAGGAGGCATCGCATAAGGCGGTGAGTGGGAGGCGGGCGGCAACCCCCCCACCCCCCCCACCCCCGTTCTCAAACAAAGAACCAAGAAGCCAAACTGAAAGAGAAAAGGATTTTGCCTCCTCTTACTCAGGGTCTTCTGTCTACCTTTGAAGATGATGTTAGAAAAGAAAAGGCAGGGTTGAAAGGGAACACAGAGGAAAGTCAGATTCATGCCTAGAGTTAAAACACGTTTTAAGAGCCAGTGTACATCAGCGGTTAATGCCTTTGGAAAGGGACACACTACCACGGAGTTCTGGAGCCCGGCCTGCTGACACTGTTAATTATTCCCAGAAAAAAGCTACTGGAAGTAAGGGCATAAATTGAAAGGAAACTCAATGACCTTGTTTCTCCCAGCTTTCTTGAATCATACCTTCACCTTTTTCTGGAAAATTGCCATACCTCTCCACATCACGGCCAAAATGCTATCGTTCCGGTGAAGCCTTTCCTAATCACCGGAATGATGCTTTATCTAGATAGCTCTTAGCTGTCACCTGTGTATCCTATTCACTTATTCAACACACATATATTGCATGCCTGCCATGTGCCAGGTTATCTTTCTAGACACTGGACATATAATGAACAGAACAGACACAAATTCCAGCATCAAGGGAGCTCACATTCTACCATCGTATATTGTATATTAAATTATAGTTGTTTTACTACATATTACATATTTTTATAACCTTCTTATTGAACAATGAACTTGTGATAGGCAGCCTTCATATTGCTTATATTTTTGAAATCTCATCTTGCCTAGTAGAGTGTCTTGCACAGACAAGGCAATGTTTAAAAAAAAAAAAACTGAGTTCAACCTTTTGAAATCGGTAGGAAATCTGGACTTCCAGATTCATGCTACCTTTGATGAACTTGCAGGAGACAACATCAACTTTGTATTTGGCATAAATTCTCATACATTACCGCATATTCTAGACATGAAAAAGTGGAAACATATATACACTTGGTCAGAGGAAAGGACAAAGTCCATTTCTATTTCCAGTGTACTAAAAATGATATAAGAAAAAAAAAACAACCTAAAGACAGTATTGTGAAATTTCTACTCCCCAAAGGGGCATTTACTAAAACAAGTTAAGGGAGAGGGACAGAGGGAAGCAGTTTTAAAATCAGTGACTGACATAATTCAAATTATTCTCAAAGGAATCTAAATAAGCATGTCATTAAGTGTTTCTTAAACTCCTGCTCATTTTGAGAAAGTATGACAACTGTAATAACTAGATAGATTAAGTACTTCCTCATCTAACTTTAATCTCCAAAACAGTCAAATGCATTGATGGAAACCCCAGTGTAATTAATAAATCACCTAGTAGTGACCACACTATTGAGAATGATACTGCTCAACATAGATAGCGAGTCTATAATACAGTTATTTACACCAAAAAACAAAACAAAAAAACACTTAAGTTATAGGCTAGTGACTTCCTCGGGGGAGATGATTCAATGCATCTTACTTCTCTTCTCACTTCCTTTTCTCGTTTATTTAGCAAATATTTATTTTTCACATAAGCCTCAGAAAATTCTGTCTGAAAGCAAGCAGGGTATAAATAATAAATGTTCTTCACAATTCAATCCCTCACTTATCCTGATCAACTAACAGTGTTTCTTAAGTGGACTGGCCTGTGCTGAGCATTACACTACCCTCCTCCCACCTGAACTAAAACAGGTCCGGTTGTGTCAACTGAAGATAGAGCCATTTTCTAAATCTCATATTTCCCACCTGAGTATAGGTGAGACATGAACTTAGCTTTAAAAATTCCTAAGGAGACTATGGCAGCAATTCAGCTCTCTCGCATCATCATTTCAGGATTTAAGTAACATCCTTAAAATGAAGTCCCCATCAAGCCAACTAAGGAAACACCGGAGCTTAAAGTTTGGTCTACATTGCCATGATCCTCCAACAAATGCAATGTCATGTGTCAGTCTGTAAGTAGCTTTCAACCTGGGGGCATGGAGATGAACAGGCTTCTCCAGAGGTGTTGGGAGAAGGTAGGACTTCTTAAACTCTACTCCTCTTCAGACATTCTGAGACATCCTGCTCCCTTAAAAATCTTAGAGATTAGCTCGTGTTGATGGGGATATGTAATGGCCCTTGCAAATGTTGGAAGGATGGGGAGAAGAGAAACACTGATCTGCACTCACTAAAACACTTGACTCTTCTCAAAGATGAACTATATCCAATAGCGCCAGCACTAAAAACAGAAGCAGAGGAGTCACCAATTCATGTCATGACACCCAACTGTTGGGTCACCAAATCAGTGGATCCTTTCCCCAACCTCCTATTTAACAGACCTAAGATGACCTGAAAAACATCCTGAAACTCTAATCAAAAATAAATTTCATTCATTTTTAATGCTGACCTTTTTTGTTTCTTTTTCTTTTTTTTTAATAATGGGAAAATGTTGCAAAATGGAATGAGAAAGACAAAGCAGAAGCAACTCATTTCTGACCAGATACAAAATCACCCTTGCAGCTTTGAACCAAATGCTTATGCCCTCAATAAAAGAGTCATACATAATGTAGGAGTGAAACTGTTGACAGGGCTACATGGTCACAGAAGACCCCGCAAATCTGCTGCTGTGGACACGAGGATGTGATGTGTGAAGCTGGACCTGATGAGATTTTGCATATGCTTTAACAGTGTCCTGAAGGCGAGCTCTCTTCTTTGCTTAGCATCTGCAATAATGTGAGCACTTATTCAAAGTAAACTTTTGATTTCATACATTTTCTGTATCAGCTAAACACATGTGCACACAAAATGACATCAATTCCTTGTTAAATTGATACCTAAATACCCAAGTGCTCATAGTCTTGGTAAAAAATACATAAAGAAATCATCCAGATTATTATAGCTCAAAATGCCCCCATTTCAAACACATAAATTTGTAACTTCCTTCAAATCATGGTTTCTCAAACTTCATGAACGTTGGGGGTGGGTGGTTAATGCATGGGCTTTCAGAGGGTTATGAAAACACTTGGAATCACCTGTGTATTTCTATGGGCCAAGAGTCCATGACTCTCATCAAATTTCCAAGAGGGTAAATGACTCCAGAAAGGTTAGGAATCACTATTTTAGAGAAATGAGTGAATAGTCAAGGGTATGGTCAATTGTAATCCCATTCCACAAGTAAGAGAAAACAAAATATCAGTTATATATAGATGGCCACGTTAGCCTCATACTGAATAGATCCAAAATACTGGGCCATGATGAGCTCTACTGTTAGATTATGAATCAGCAATTTATTATCTGGGGAAACTAAAAAAGAGAACACATATGCTACCAAAGACCAAAGAAATCTAGGTTAAAATTTCAGTAAGATAGTCCCTATGCTTGAAAAAAATACCTTTATTAAGCTATAAATGGTGTATAATAAACAGTACATATGTAAATTATACAATTAAATAAGTTTTGACACATGAATACACCTGTGAAACCATAACCATAATCAAGATAACGACCGCATCCATCATCTCCAAAAATTTCCTCACAATCCTTTAGTAATCCCTCCAGCCCTGGCCCTGTTGCTACACATTAGTTTGCATTTCCCACAATTTTATATAAATGCAAACATACAGTACAGTTGGTTTAATGGTGATCCCTCAAAAGGTATGTCTATGCCCTACTCCCTGGAACCTGTGAACATTACCACATCTAGGAAGAGGATCTTTGCAGATATAATTGAGTTAAGCATTTTGAGATGAGGAGATCATCCTGGATTACCAAGATGGGCCCTGAATCTAATGGTAAGTGTGATATCACACAGAGAAGAAAACAAAGAGAGAAGACAATTTCCACACAGAGGCAGAGAAGAGGCAGAGGCTACCAGTTCCAAGCCACAAGACAAGGAATGCCCAAAGTCAACAGCAGCTGAAGGAAGAAAAGAACAAGATTCCCCCCCACCCCGGGAACCTCTGTGAAGACTGCACCTCTGTCAACACCCTGATTGTTTTACTTCTAGCCTTCAGACCTGTGAGGGAAGAAATTTCTGTTTAGAGCCACCAAGGTTGTGGTAATTAGATATGGCAGCCACAGGAAATTGATTCGTATTCTTTTTTGTCTGGCTTCTTCCACTCAGCATAATGACTTTGAGATTCATCCACATGGCAATATATATCAATTGCTCTATTATTTTTTATTGGTGAATAATATTTCATTCTATGGATATACCAGAGTTTCTTTATCCATTCAATTCTTGATAAACAGTTGAGTTGTTTTTAGTTTGGGACTATTACAAATACTTAAAAAGATACATTCTTTGATTTACATTTGAATTTTTGGTACTTACCATCTGTTTGACTTCATTTCCTGAACTGTTAAAAGTATGGTTAAATTAGTGTTTCATTTATTAGGAATAGGGCCAGGAAGATAATCAAAGAAGACCTGTAAGCAGCAAAAATAAATTTAGCAAAGAAGATGCATTTATTCACAGAAGATATTCTCAGGCTACAAAGGACCTCTTATTTTATTTTTTTTAAGGTTTTCTTTTATTTATTTGACAGAGAGAGAGAGTACACAAGTAGGCAGAGCGGCAGGCAGAGGGAGAGGGAGAAGCAGGCTCCCCACCGAGCAGGGAGCCTAATGTGGGGCTCGATCCCAAGACCCTGGGATCATGACCTGAGCTGCAGGCAGACCCTCAACCACCTGAGCCACCCAGGCACTAGGACCTCTTATTTTAAAAATAGTTATAATTATTTTAATAAGCCTAGTAGTCCTGTGTCCTTACCCATTGGAGATTAAAAAGATTAATGAGAGGGGTGAGAGAAGAGGAAAGTTTCTGCTATGGAAGCAAACACAATGACCAGCAAGAATACAGTATCTGACAGTCTGGTAGTCAGAAAAGAAATACAAATCCAAACCAAAAAGAGTAATTTGGCCACCTAGGTTATTTGTGTATTGAGTTACAAGTCACCATAATATCTAAAACCATGATCCTGAGAACAGAATTATTATACCAAATACTTTCTACATAGGGGTTGTATATTAGAAAGATTTCCATCTAAAACTGTTATGCTTAAACAGTTAACTCTTAACCAACCGTCTATCTGGAGAAAGAAAATATTCAGAACCATGTAGTTCCTGAAAATGAAAATAGCTGAACTTTTAATGTAGTTTTCATTCAACTATGTACGTTGGCTTACAGATCTGATTATAAGACAGTCCTCCGCATGGGGGCAATGTGAGTTTCCTGATTACGACTGGACTCCCAGCATCTAGCCCAGTGCTCAAGCCCAGCTGGGCATGATATTTCTCGAAGGAACAGAGGAATGAAGATTACCTGAAGGGACAGCTAGAGGGCTGCATAAATAACAAATCTCTATTTTAACTAATTTAATACTAAGCCGTCTTCTTACCATTGCTTGCTCTAGAATGGAATTTGGGATTCAGGTAGCTTCTCCTCAGATGCCTTAAAAGTTTAAACATTCCCTGATTTAGGGGTGCTGGGTGGCGTTAAGCGTGTACTTTCGGCTCAAGTCATGATCCCTGAGCCCCATGTTGGGCTCCCTGCTCAGCGGGAGTCTGCTTCTCCCCGTCCCTCCCCACTCCCTCCCCAGAATCCCTGCTCATTTTCTTTCTCGCTATCTCTCTCTGTCTTAAATAAATAAATAAAATCTTTTTAAAAAGTAAAAAACATTCCATGATTCAGAATAGGCATATAACAAGTTCCCTGGGTAATTAGCATAGTTTAATGTCTTTGTCTGATAGCTCTTTTTGCTAATATTTGCCCCCCCAAAAAAAACAAATTAGGAAAAATGCAAAAACAGAAAACTTACTTTGGTACCATTGTTACCAAAGCCTCAAGCAGCACATATCTTAAAAAAATAAAATAAAACTCAATAAAACAGTCACAGCCCAAACAATTGTGCAATCTTCCTTTCATTCTACTACCTGAAGCAAATAATTTAAATTCCTATTCCAAGTAGTTAGAAGTTAACAATATCTTTTTGCTCCCTATAAGACCTGGCAGCTCCATCTAAGACGGTGTGTCACAGAAAAATTTCGCCATTTAATCCTTAAAACAAAGTTTCCCTATTCTTCACCTTATTTCGAAAGAGAGTGATGTTGACATAAGGATCAAACTATTTGCCCTCAAATGCCATGATGAATGTATAACAGAGAAGAAAAAAATGTGCAACTTAGGTTAGATTACTGGACTTCTAGCAAGCTCTCCCCATGCCAATTACAGAAGACTTTCCATTTACATATAAATAGCTCAGAAATTCCAACACAAATGTACTTGAAAACACTGAATCAAGTAGTTCAGAAAAACATGGATTAGGTGCATTTCAATTTAATTTTAAGGTGTTTACAGCAAGCATGTGTTCAAGTAAATAAAAGAAATGGAATCAATTTTTATTATAGAAAGCTACATCTTTTTAAATTACTGAAATTATTCCCACACTGCTCTTAAATCCTTCAGTCAAGGTTTCTTTAGCATGCTGTCAGGGTTTGGTTTTTTGTTGTTGTTGTGTTTCTTTTTTGGTTTTTTGTTTTGTTTTGTTTTTGTTTTTGTTTTGTTTTTTTGCTTTAAAAAAGGAGTAAGTTGTATGGAGTGGTAGTGTGATGTCTGGGATATATAACGCAGTTTTTTGTTTTTGCTCAGGTTTTACCTGTCTATATTAGAGATGGGTCTTGAACTAGCTAGTGCCTTATAAAAGATATAAGTGAATCAAGGTGGCTTTTGCCAACAGAACTTGTTTTTATCTTTCTGTACAACCTAGTTTAAATTTCTAGTCCTTGTCATGTTCTCTCCCAGTGGAAGACATTCTGTAATGAGTATAAACTCATTAGCAGTCTCTAACCACTAACTCACCACAGATTAACCACTCCATTTATTGGTCTATTGCTTAAAAACAGCCACTTCAACTTCCACTGCCATTTCACAACTGGATTTGATAGGTGGCATAAACAAACAACTCTGTGACCAGTATGTGCTGAGTTCAGATTTCTCAATTCACTTGTGGGTCTAGATAGATACACAGAGAAAAGGAGGCTGCTTTTGCTAACTACTCATGCACTGAAATAACATTGGTGTTTCTCTGTATTTTGCAAAATATATCACAATTATTTGTTCTGTGGAAATAACTGAAAATACTTAGTTCACTGAATTTTGCAGATAAAATGGCTAAAATTTCTCCTCCTAATAATGATGGGGGAGTAAGGCGGGGAGAGAGAGAGAGAAGGAGAGAGAGTAACAGAGACAGAAGCTGCAGACTGTTCTGTAAATAGGATGGCTAAGGGCATTTAGTGGGAGGTCTGGGGGAAGATTCTGGACAGTGCACATGGCAGAAACACAACTGATCTACATAAATAGTTGAAGTGCTTGCAAAAATGACTACTATGTAAGTTTCATCTGTAATTGATAAACCACATACATCACTGAGTATCTACCATGTGTCCATGTGCAGGAAGTCTAATACTGTTTCTCTGAGTTACACAGTGTTCAGACACAAACCTTGATATATGTACAGGAAAACAAACAAAAATGCTAACTTCGTATTTCATGGGACAGATGATCTCAGAATAGAAAGAAATCCAAATTCACCGACTAAAGCAGTATTGTTACTGTTTTTAATCTCAAAAGTTTAACAACTTAGACTAGGAGAAATGATTTCTTAAAAGTAAAAGGCAGGGAGGGGCACCTGGGTGGCTCAGTTACTTAAGTGTCTGCCTTAGGCTCAGGTTATGACCTCAGGATCCTGGGAGCAAGCCCTGCTTACAGGGGAGTCTGCTTCTCCCTCTTCCTCTGCCCCTACCCCTGCTCGTGTGCTCTCAAATAAATAATAAATAAAATCTTTAAAAAAAAAAGTAAAAGGCAAAAGCAAAATGGAACAGATATTTAGCTAACAGATTTGAATATAGAGTAAAAATAAGTCTTGTGTATTATAGAGACTTAATTTCTTAAAGTTTCTATCTAGTTTAAAGGCTCATATCCTTAAGAATTTTAGAAGCTCAAAAACAAATGGCAGATTAAATTTTAAGAAAATAATCAAAGTGCAATTGTCAATCAACTTCTGCTGTTTCTTTTTATAGACATATAAACAACCCTGAAGGGTAAAACGACTCCTTATTAATGTTTGCAAATAAGTTACCAAATTCAGCACTGAACATAAGACTTTATGTATCCTTAGCCAAAGCTTGGTAGAATGAATCTGCATTATTAAGGCAAGTAATCATAAACTCGGCAGCTCTGCCATTAGCTTCCACATCAAACATGCTCATGCTGAACACACGGGTCAGTGATAAACTGCAAGTATATTGTTTGGCATATATATGCCTTTTTCCTTGTACTCTACCACGTCCTCTCTCTTCTGCTCTTGCTCTACAAGTTATACAAATTAGATTTTGCAATCAGCATTAGAAAAATCAGCACAGGGAAATCTCTATGCCTGCCATTATTGTTGAATATACTCAATAATCATCTTCCTTCCTTCCAAAGATAACAGCAAAAGGCTATGATGAATTTTTTATGCAATGGAAAAACTGTGTAATTTATTTGTAATGAAGATGGTACTGTCTCTGAATCTGCTTATTAAAAATGCCAACAAAAAGGGATTTTTCTGGAAAAAAATAATAAACTAAGTTGTAGTTCAATATAGGCCTCATTATTTGAGAACTTGTTTCTCTAACAGGTACTACCTGCTGTGAACATGCTAAGCTTTTAGTTAGTATTCCATGGTTTTCCTTGCTCTTTCCCTTTAATTCTCTCTTAATATCATAATATGTTGCTAAGGAAAAGCCTATGTATTTAAAAAGAAAAAAAATGACATATAACAATCTCAAATGATTGAGTTTGGGATAGGGAAAAAAGTTGTTTGAGTAGTACTGTGAAAGCTAAGTTAGAAAATAAGATTTTCTTCAAATGTCACTAGAATCTGAACCTCTCTCTTAAGAAAATCTGAGTTATACCCTAATAGATTAGGATATATAGTGCACCAATTAAATTTAAATAATCTTGACATAATCTCACATCTTTCTCTTATCTTTACTACTCTTTAGTGTCCAAATGGAATGTGTAAAGAGATCTTTAAAATGTTTCCACTTGTGGTGAACATAGCTCAAGGTACAGAGCAGTTGAAACACTACCTTGTACACCTGAAACTAATGTAACATTGTGTATCAACTATACTCAAAATTTTTAAAGACCATTTCATGTAATAAGCTCTAGTAAACAGCTTTTATTGAAGAGTCTTCTGAAAAATCACTATTTAAAAGAGACAGAAGAAACCAGACAGACTTAATTTAAAGGGAACAAATATGATTCTTCTAAGTAGATACAGTTGATCAGATGTCACTATAGAAGTCAGTTATCACATGAGTTTTCAACAAATTTAAAACTTGTGGACAATGGGGCACCTGGGTGGCTCAGTCGTTAAGCATCTGCCTTCAGCTCGGGTCATGATCCCAGGGTCCTGGGATCAAGCCCACGTGGGGCTCCCTGCTCAGCGGGAAGCCTGCTTCTCCCTCTCCCACTCCCCCTGCTTGTGTTCCCTCTCTTGCTGTGTCTCTCTCTCTGTCAAATAAATAAAATCTTTAAAAAAAAAAAAAAACTTGTGGACATTGATCCAATTTCCATAAACCAGTGGCATCACCTAGGTGCAAAAATGGAGAATTTAACAGCTTCCACCGGGCACAGTTCAAGGAAGGTCAAGCAGAGAATTACATAAGGGAAAGAGGTGGTTTGAGCTCATGGCTTCCTGGGGCCAGCCGAGATGAGAACAGACAATGTCTCCACACTTTTCAGAGTGCTCTTCTGAGAAGTGGGGTCCTCTGGGGAGTCACTCTCTCCATTTTAGAGGTGAAAAAAATGAAATATAAAGAGGTCAAGTGACATATTCAGGTCAAACTACCAATAAACAGTCAAAGAGATGGAGCTACTTGTCTCTCTCTATCAGGTGGCTCTGGACAAGCAGGAATAAACTCCTTTGCCAAAGACTTGTTTTGTCCCAAGAACGGAAGGTTTTAATTAAGCTCACCCAGCCTCAGCAGAGAATAAATACACCAAATTACCCTATCAATACCTAGAGTCCACTAGTAATGGTCAAACTCCTTATGACCCTTTTGCATGAATCTAAAAGCATATATAAATGTAAGCCGATCATGTTAGAGGAAAATGAAATGACTGTTACACTTAGAAAATAAAGTATCTGGGTATTTCGATTTATTGTTCATCACTTTCCACACCAGCTGCAATTTCAGCCGCTTCAATCCAGCAACACATTTCTGAAATGACTGAAAGAGTGAACCTGATATTCCTGATTTTTAAGAAGATCATTGTTAGTCAAAGAGAAGAACCGTTTAAAATATATATATATTCAGCATAAGAGAGGTTTCTGGCCAGATTCCAGATCATGTTTCATAGGCAGTGTAAAAAGAGAACAAAAAGGCAGTCACTGTAATGGGACAGTGACAGAATCACAGTGACAGAATTCTCAAAGCCAGTAGGCCAGAATTGCTGCTTCTCCCAAGTTCCCCATTCCTTCCAGATAGCCATTATCCCACTCACTCCAGCTCCCTACTACACAAGGAAGCCTGCATCCTGCCTGGGAGATTCACCCTCCAGAGCCAAAGGATAGTGCGAAGGATGTGCAGAGCTTGGGGTCAAAACCCCATCTAATCACTGAAAGGAAATTAGAGAGTTGAGTCAGTTACTTTTAAAAAATCAGCCACTTTCTTCAATTTCCCCATCATCTAAAATGAAAAAAAAAAAAGAACAAAAACCATAAATGTGCTGAAAATTGATGACACTTAAAAAGCTTTTCCCTTCCATTAGATAAATTCTTATTTCTCTCTTAAGGTGAAAACGTGATCAGATAATAAATGTCAACAGATGGTGTGATTAGTTGTGTTATCATGAAATATTTTGGCTTCTTTTCCTCTTCTTTACATGGACATTGTAACTGCCGTTGGAAGATTCTACAGAACAAACATGGGGAAGTCAGAGAAGATGCCAATTTTGAGGTCATATTAAAGATTTAGCTTTGCAGCGCCTGAAGAAATCTCACTGAGTGCCTTCAGTAATACTCAAGCCCAGAAAGGTCCTGTGAGTGGGGGTAGGCTACTGAAATTAGCAAGTATGTGTGGCTGAACAGAGTAATAGTAACATAGTTTACATTAGTAAAATACGATTTACATAGGCACCCATTGTATTTACCATATCATCAAGCAAAAATGTACATGATGTGAACAAAAGTTGAAAGTTAAAGAGTATCATCAGTGATACTATTCTGATTTTATAAAATCACCCTCATGCTGAATTCCTGACCTGATAAAATGGAAAAATAAAAATACTGATAGTATTAGTGGCAATTAGATAACCACTCTTACAGGTTTATAATACTTCCCAAAGGGAAAAAGCACTTTCTTGTACACTTTCTGTATTTTCCTATATAAATGGCTACTCTTCATTTGTGTATTTTGAATGGCTGACCTTGGAGTGAACCTGATAAATGAAGTGCAAACACTTAAAAAAGGCTAAAGAACTTCAGAGAGAATGTGTCAAAATGAAGATAACAAAAAAAATGTACACACTGAACAATTAGGTAAATGGGTAATGAATGGTGGGAGCCAGATCCCTAAGTGTTGGGGGGGAGGTCAGAGGTAAGCAATGGAAGGAATGGAGACTAGGATGATCCATATGCTAATAGATTAGAATAGGAGACACCAGTATGACCTCAGGTTTAGCTTAATGTACATACATGTAAAAATGTTTATAACTGTGTGTATATACATAAGTAAGTAATAGATAAATATATTTCTTTGCTCTATGTGAGAGGGCCTAGAAGCAACCACCCCCCGGTAGCAAAAATACCTCCATCTCTTGGTTTCTATTTCTCTGGAGAATTCTGACTAATTCAAGCACACACAGAAAGGAGAGGGGGGGGGAGGAAGGGAAATTAAAAAAAGAAAATAAATACTGAGGTATAAATCTAGCAAAACACACCCAAGATCTATATGAGGAAAACTGCAAAACTCAGAGGAAAGAAATCAAAGAAGATCCAAATGAACAGAGAGCTATTCCATGTACATGAATAGAAAGGCTGAATACTGTCAAGATATCAGTTTTCCGCAACTTGATACATAGATTCAATGAAATTCCAATCAAAACCACAGTGGGTTATTTCATGGATATCAACAAACTGTTTCTAAAGTTTATATTGAAAGGCAAAAGACCCAGAATAGCCAACACAAATGTTGAAGAAGAACAAAGTCAGAAGATTGACACCACCTGACTTCAAAACTTATTATAAAGCTACCGTAATCAAGACAACGTGGTATTGGCAAAAGAATACGCAAATAGATCAGTGGAACAGAATAAAAAGCCTAGAGAGAGATTCATACAGATATAGTCAACTCATCTGTGACAAACGAGCAAAGGTGACTCGATGGAGAAAGGACAGTCTTTTCAGCAAATGGTGCTCAAACAACTGGACAACCACACACAGAAAAATGAATCTAGACACAGACCTTTCATCTTTCATAACAATTAACTCAGAGCAGAGATCTAAGCATAAAACACAAAACTATACAAGTCCTGGAAGATAATTTAGGAGAAAAGCTAGGTGACCCTAGGTTTGGTGAGGACTTTTTAGGAGACTGACGTGCTGCCTAATGTGCTAAGGAGGTAGGTGGGGGTACTTTTTAGATGTAACACCAAAAGTACAATCCATGAAAGGAAAAAATGGATGACTTGGATTTCATTAAAATTATAAAAAACACATTGTTAATAAAATGAAGCCAATCCAGACTGTGAGAAAATATTTGCAAAACATGTATCTGATAAATGACTTATATTCAGAATATATCCTGAAAAAAAACTCAATAATAAGAGCAAGAACAGATTTAAAAATGGGCAAGAGATCTGAACAGACACGTCACCAAAAGAAATATGGATTGTAAATGAGCATATGAAAAGATGCTCAACATATGTTATTAGGGAACTGCAAGTTAAAACAATGACATACCACTACACACCTATCAGAATGGCTAAAATCCCCAAAACTGAATACCAAATGCTAACAAGGATGGGGAGCAACAGAAACCCTCATCCATTGCTGGTGGAAATGAAAAATGGTACAGCTATACTGGAAGACAGCTTGGTAGTTTCTTACAAAACTACGCATACTCTTACCATACAATCCAGCAATCATACTCCTTGGTATTTACCCAAAATAGCTGAAAACATGTCCACACAAAAACCTGTACATGGATGTTTATAGCAGTTCTGCTCACACAGCAGTTTTGTTTGCCAAAACTTGGAAGAAACCAAAATGTACTTCAGTGGATAAATGGATAAATAAACTGCAGTATACCCAGACAATGGAATCTTAAGTGCTAAAAAGAAATGAGCTATCGTGGCGCCTGGGTGGCTCAGTCGTTAAGCGTCTGCCTTCGGCTCAGGTCATGATCCCAGGGTCCTGGGATCGAGCCCCGCATCGGGTTCCCTGCTCGGCGGGAAGCCTGCTTCTCCCTCTCCCACTCCCTCTGCTTGTGTTCCCTCTCTCTCTGTGTCTCTCTCTGTCAAATAAATAAATAAAATCTTTAAAAAAAAAAAAGAAATGAGCTATCAACTCATGAAAAGACATGAAAGAATGTTAAATACATATTACTAGGTGAAACAAGGCAATCTGAAAAGGCTACATACTGTATGAGTCCAAATATATGATATCCTGAAAAAAGCAAGCCATGGATGCAGTAAAAATATCAGTGGTTTCCAGGGGTTGGGATCAAGGGAGAAAAAGGGAGGGATGAATAGGCAGAGCAGAGGGCATTTTTTTAGGGCAGTGAAACGATTCTGTATAATACTGTCATTGTGGATACATGCCATTATACATTTGGTACAACCCAAAGAATGTATAACACAAAGAATAAAATCAAATGTAAACTATGGACTTAAGTTAATAATAATATATCAATATTCACTTGTCAATTGTAACAAATGTACCATGTTTAGAAGATGTTAGTGATAGGGGAACTTTGTATTTTCTGTTCATTTTTGTGTAATCTAAAACTCCCCTAAAAAATAAAGTCTATTAAATTAAAACTATTACATATGTGACAATAAAGGCTAAATGACAATACAATGTAAAATCTAACATGTTGAGTGGTAGAGATTATAGCTCTGAAGGAAATTTAGAGGAGGCAGAAGTAATTTCCAATGAGGTTGATTAGGAAGGACCCCAAGGAACAGAAATTTGAGCCGGTCTCTGATACATGGGTAGTATTTAGACAGGAAGAGAATGCACGAATTATTAACATGCAATCTGCCTGAAACAAAATTAAGTTACATTTCTCTCTATATAGCTCCAATGTGCTTTGATGACATCTGTAAGATGTTATTTTGATATAGGCAAATCATTTTATGTTGCCATACTACAACTATTTTTTTTATAAATGGAAAGTTGTTTAATCTTTTTTTTTTTTTAAAGATTTTATTTATTTATTTGAGAGAGAGAGAGAGAGCATGAGAGAGAGAGGGAGATCATGACCAGGGGAGAGGAGTAGAGGGAGAAGCAGATTCCCTGCTGAGCAGGGAGCCCGATGCGGGACTCGATCCCAGGACCCTGGGATCATGACCTGAGCTAAAGGCAGATGCTTAACCAACTGAGCCACCCAGGCACCCCGAAAGTTGTTCAATCTTGATACGGTAGTTTGCATTATATTACAAAAGTCATTTAAAAAGTAATATTTTTTCATACTATACAAAAATGTATGTCTATAGTCATAAGACTCACCACATTTTTCCTCCATTGCAAAGAGCAACCATGTAGTCTACATAACTAGTCCATTATTTTATATATTAATTCTTATAATATATCCAATCCAGTCCATTAGATTTCCCATAAATTATTTAGTGAGCACATGAAAGAGTAAGAAACGTTGCAGTCAACAGCAAGGTTTATGTTCCCCAGGAGAATATAGGGAGAAATTAACAGTATATTCACCGGAGAGTGTAAGCTTAAAGCTTAGCAGAGTTCTCAATAAATACTGGGGTTTTGGGCGCCTGGGTGGCTCAGTTGGTTAAGCGACTGCGTTCGGCTCAGGTCATGATCCTGGAGTCCCAGGATCAAGTCCCGCATCGGGCTCCCTGCTCAGCAGGGAGTCTGCTTCTCCCTCTGACCCTCCCCCCTCTCATGCTCTCTCTCTCATTCTCTCTCTCAAATAAATAAATAAAATCTTTAAAAAATAAAAAATAAAAAAATAAATAAAAAAAATAAATACTGGGGTTTTTTAAATTTTTTATTGTTATGTTAATCACCATACATTACATCATTAGTTTTTGATGTAGTGTTCCATGATTCATTGTTTGTGCATAACACCCAGTGCTCCATGCAGAACGTGCCCTCTTTAATACTGATCACCAGGCTAACCCATCCCCCCACCCCCCTCCCCTCTAGAACCCTCCGTTTGTTTTTCAGAGTCCGTAGTCTCTCATGGTTCGTCTCCCCCTCCGATTTCCCCCCCTTCATTCTTCCCCTCCTGCTTTTTTTTTTTCTTAACATATATTGCATTATTTGTTTCAGAGGTACAGATCTGTGATTCAACAGTCTTGCACAATTCACAGCACTCAC
>NC_138380.1:34481761-34507184 GCF_054177405.1 Leptonychotes weddellii | reverse complement strand
TATGTCAGTTTTCACAGCAGTGTTATTTATAATAAACAAAAACTGGAAATAACTAAATGCCTATCAATGGGGTAATGGATAAATAAATTGTGGTATTGTCCACACAATAGAATTCTATTCAGCAATAAAATGAAACAAATTACTGACACATGCAAAAACATGGATGAATCTCAAAAAGTATTATGTTAAGTCAAGGAAGCTAGATTATGAAATTCATATGCAATGCTAGAAAAGGCAACACTCTAGTGACAAAGTATATCAAAGGGTGCGAGGGGCCAGGGTGGCAGGGAGAAAGTAACCACAAAGGGGCTCAAGGGCATTGAGGGGATTGAAATGTCCTTTATCTTGATTTTGTTACGATTTACTGAACTATACATTTAAAATTGGTGAATGTTATTGTAGGTAAATTATATTTCAATAAAGATGGTCAAAAATAAAGTAGTTACCAAACTGGGGAAGGGGGATGAATGCTCCATTACATATTGAGTTCTTACATATTGAGTGGTATGCAAGAGTTGAAGTGCAGCAACGTATTAAGGCTCTGCAAAGAATTCATAGTCTAGGGGCGCCTGGGTGGCTCAGTTGGTTAAGCATCTGTCTTCCACTCAGGTCATGATCCTGGGTGCTGGGATCAAGCCCCAAGTCCAGCTCCCTGCCCAGCGGAGCATCTGCTTCTCCCTCTGCCTCTTCCCCCTGCTCATGCTCTCTCTCACTCTCTTGCTCGTGTTCTCTCTCTCTCTCTTTCTTGAATAAATAAATAAATCTTTAAAAAAAGAATTCATAGTCTATTGGAGAAGACAGATAGGCATATGAGCAACTATAATATAACTATGGTAAATCAATAACAGTTGCATAAACAGAATTTTGTAGGCATAGGAGAGAGTGATTAATTCTGCAAGAGAAATCATGACAAAAACATGACAACTATGTTGGGACTTAAGAGGTAATTAGGATTTTAACAGGTGATCACAATGACATAGTCATTTTCCTGTATATTTATCTATCTATCCATCCATCCACCTATCTATTCCTTCATCTTTCTATCACTGGAAATAAACCTGCATTTAATATATATTTATGCATTTAATATACAATTAAATAAATATGCACCATTTAGCTAATTAGATTTTGTCCATTAATCACTTCACTCATGAAACTGAGAAAACTAAATCTTCAAACTTAGATACAATTAAGAGTGACCAACCATCCAGTTGCTCAGGATCAAGAGGTTTCTGTGCTAAAACTGGGAAAATTGGAGGCAGACAGGGAAGAGTTGATCATCCCAGATATGACATATCAAAAAAGCTGTTATAAAGATAGACACAAATTTTTATGAGTACATCAACCTCTATATAACTGATTATCGAGCTTTCATTTATTTTGATATTAACTTATAAGACATTATTCTAAATTTTAAATATACTTTGAGATTTTTAAGTTTACTCAACATGTTCTCTAGATATCACCAAATGTCCCAAATAATAGTCTGTTTTTCACTCGCTAAAACAGAAAATATGTTTAATTTATACACCTAATTTTAAGTTTTTTCTATTGGTTCTATAAAGGAAGAAAAGAAGGGAGGTGGGAGGGAGGGAAGGAAAGGAAAGAGCTATAGACAAAATTGTGTATTGTAGAACAGCAACACTCCAGACTTTGTACCACAGAATTTATTATCTTGTGTTTTATGTCTAGTAATTTCTGAAGAACAGCTAGAATAAATTTAGGCTATATGACACTGCATATCTGCTGTGCACCTTAGCTGCAAAAATTTAAATCTGATCCTATGAGAAACTTATCTACCCTAATTTATAACCTAGAGTAATAACAGGCTAACGACCATAGGGGCAGACACACACTCCGGAACCTGCAACAGTACCTACTGCTCAGTGGGAAGTAAATATTGTTGAAAGAAAACAAAACAGATTGTTAATTAAACTTTATGAAACTACACAGAGGAAAACTCCACTTATAACTAAACTGTATTTCCAGTTACAGAGCCTGTATAGTTGTTCTATTTTTTAACCATTTTATTAGTCAATTCATTAATAAGATGTTAAATGAAACCAGAGAACATTAAGGAATCCAATAATCCTTTGAGAGGATCAAATAAAGTTCTGCATCAAAAAGGCATCAGCTTCCTCAAGCCTACAAAAATGGGTACTTTTACTTAAACTATTACCACTACCTCACTGTTTGACAAATAACACTGGTAGATGCCTACAGTGTAAAGGCAAGGGCGGGACTAAGAAGGTATAATCAGTTAACCCTGTCCAATCTTCCCACATAAACAACTGGTGCTCAGTCAACTAAAGCAAAAAAGCTCAACAGAAGTTTCTGAGAGCACGCAAGAAGTGGAAGACAACACCACTCTGAACAAAAATATGGAGCAACACGAAGTAGTAGTTAGTTATAAACAATTTCAGATATAGGGTTGCTTAGTTAGAATGAGACCTGGAACCAAAGAACACAGGAATAAACAGTGACTGCATCTGCAAGTGCAAAGGGCCAAACACATATGTGCTCACACATATGCAGCCATATTTCCTGTCTCAGTCACATACATGCTGACATATTTAAATGCTAGCAATAATATCTTTGAGAATTATGGACTCAAGCTATGGCTGGACACTTTTTCAAATTACTGATTGTTCCCTCTATTAGTTAGGGGGAAGCTACAGAAATATTGGATGCAATCATGTTGCATAACAGTAAGGCAATACCAAGTGGTTCTTTCTTTTTTTTTCCCAAAAAAATTTCTCAATGAAGAAGCCCTTCTTAACTAACTCTAATCATTAATATAATAGCTTCTCTCCTAAAGAGAGTCAACTGGCATTGACTAGGCTGGTCGTTCTGTATATACATTCTCTTATAACATTCCATGTTTAATATTTTTCATATTCCATGTTTGATACTGGACGAGTTACTTCTCTGGACCTCAGGGTCCCCATCTGTAAAATGGGAATGATAGCAGTAGTTACCTCATATGATTATTGTGAAGATGAGATGAACTAATGAATGTACAATGCTTAAAACAGAGCCCAGCTTAGGAAGTTCTATAACTTTTAAGTCCTTATTGTTATTGCTACATCTCATTATTACTCACTCATATTATTCCCTCTTTCATATCAGTCTAAATCAAGAAGTAGGGAATTTTAAAACTAGGAAAACCTTAGAGCTGACACAAGAAACCCAAATCGTTAGATCAAATTCACTGCTGTTTATAATGTTATTTCCTTTAAGCTCAAGATTTTCATTCTCCCAGAATCCCTTTTCTGCATAAACAAGGTCCCTTCATGACAGTGAGAAAACACTGTAAATTAAACTCTTGTCTCAGCTCTACCAAGGACAGCTGGTGAGCCCCAGGTAAGTCACTTTCCTTTTGGCGGCCTCAGTTTCCTCATTTCTAAAATAAAGTGTTTGTACTTGAAGATTGCTAAGGTCCCTTTAGTTCTAATATTCTGATTCAATAAATCCCTTAGTGTTCTTTAATGTATTTATATGACATTATAAATTTGGCTTTTTGACACTTTAGAATTTATCTCTAGACACTTAACTAGATTATAAGCATCAGGATCCTCTAGGGCAGGATCTTTATTCTCCTTTTCCTTTCTCTCCATAGCACTTTGCTCATTCAGAAATCAGATGATTAGCCAAAAAATGTCCAGTGAGTGAAAAATAAAGGATTAATAAAGCCATCAGTACTTACAGAAGCAATCTGGAATTTTATCGATGTTACACTTATATTTTATAAATACTACTACTTAATTAAAAAGCTGCTTACTTCTATCATGCAAAAGGGTATTTTTAAGGGTAATGTACCCATGTACAAGGGTATTTTGCAAACCAGATAACTACACTTTTTGTAGTTTTGGGTAGATGAATATGGGCCTTAATATGTTCAAAATCAGTGCCACTTGCATTCTTAATGCATCTGTTAATATTATAAACTTCTTCCTAATGCTATAAAAGATCACCATGTAGGAGTCTTCTGATTAAAAGGAAACATTTTTGTTTATTAATGTTTTCAAGTGATACAGTGTTTTACAACAGAATAAATATGCATAGGTACTAAATGTCAAGGACCAATAATAAACAGTCAGAACTGCTGAGTAGACCCCTCACTCTTAGCCGGCAACACCGCTGTATAAGCTCAGACTGAAAATGAAATTTTTTACAAGGAAAAATTTAATTAACATTTTGTCGTCACCATGATGTTCTGTTGTAAGCTGATTTTCCTCATCAAGCTGCTAGGTGCTTATATATTTAAGAGGCTAAGATGACCTTAAACTACCATATCTACTATGGAGCATTAGTCTTAAGAATTATGTGTTCAAATTTGTAAAGGTCTAAAGGTTTTCAGGGCAGCTGTAAACACATACTCTTTCTGATGTGGACGTTTCTAAAAGATCTGGAATGCAACCAATAAGATATAAAGTCAGAGGAGAAACACAGGAAAAGTGGGAATAGTACTGGAGAATCACAATATGTAATTGAGGCCAAAAGCAGAAGTCATTAATTTCTCAAGAGTGCCTTAGATGGTCTTAAAGCCCACTTCAGATGCATTACTAGAATATCATTTTCTATTTCAGGAGAAGTAATATCAAACCAAGGCAAGCTTTGTAGTAAATGAATGCCACAGCCCTATTTTGTGAAAAGGGGTCATTTTAATTTCAGAGTCTTATTACACAGGAAGGTAACAGACTAAACTGCGAAGAAACATTTACAATATAAATTCAGTTGTCTTCAAAGCATGTGATTATTATTCAAGTATTTACTTTTGGGTTCTCTCATGTACTGATATTTACATGATAGAATCTTGGCTTTTTCAACAGCAGACAGAAAGTAAACTTCACTAAAACTTAAGGTAATTAACTATATGTAATCTAAGGGGGCTAATAAAAAGAGACTAATGATTGGCAGAAAATACAGAAAATTGATACAGAGGTGTTCAAACTTACATATCTATTTCCAGATGATAGTTTAAAATGCAGTGTATTTTATCAAGAAGCAAAAAAGTTGTGTTGATGTACCCTACCTAATATCTGTGCCTAAAACAGCTATCCATCACAGAAAACTCTCCCAAGGTAAGTATGAGATTGCTAAAATACTGGTAAAGCATTTGGGGTGCCTGGGTGGCTCAGTTGGTTAAATATGCGACTCTTAATTCCAGCTCAGGTCATGATCTCAGGGTTGTGATCTCAGGGTCCTGGGATCGATTCCCACTCGCATCAACTCCCACGCTCAGCAGCGAATCTGCTTGAGATTTTCTCTCTCCCTCTGCCCCTCCCTCCACTCATGCATGTGCACTCTCTGTCTCTCTCCCATATAAATAAATCTTTATAAAATACTGGTAAGCAGGTAAAGCATCAACCACACCACAGCTAGCAAATGTTGCAATGAACTCTAATTTGAAGCTAAAATATTTTCTTATAATCAGTGGTACATACAGCATTATATCCTAAATCAAGAGAAGAGCTTGTGTCCATTCAAGAAAACTTACAGAATTTACAAGACAAAGAAAGGGAATGAGGGTCCAAAGATTCTTATTTTTATAAAACCTAAGTGTAATTATTTGGAATTCCTGGGTGGCAAAAATGAAAAGAGAAGCAATCGATTAAGGGAAAGTAAACTGAAAGAGCAGTAGAAAAAGAGATAATGCACAGCTCCACTTGATTTATTTCTTCTTGAGGATTCTATCCTCATCAGTCACTGCCAATAAAAGGGAGGGAGACAGGAAAAGGAGTGAAAGTCATCCTCTTTCCAACCTGCTGAAGCCATCCACTGGTTGAAGTGAAAGAGTACATTCGAAGACCCTATGGTAGGTTAGCAAGCCCACTAAATTCAACTATAATCCTGAATAGGGTGCACTAAGCAGTCACAATGACTCAGGCACCAGCATCTAACTAAAATGGAAAGAGGAGAAAGAGTTCTGGTTTGTTCGGTAACATGAGAACCTTGGGTACACAACTGCTTTTAGATGCAGAAATATAATGGAAATACAATGAACAGTAATAGGGTATACTGGTTTTTAAGTTGAGTATGTATGGAGAAGGGTACTATTTTTGATGCTTCTATATAGAACCAATTTTTTATCCAAAATAAGTTGAAATGGAACACAGCTTAAAATCAAAGGCAATCATCCTCATAGATCATGCTATTAAAAGAGAACAAATTAAGAAATCTGGGGAACAAGATATTGGGAAGCTTCTCAAAGCACAAGTAATAGCTAAGGTCAAACTCGGGCTCATTAACTAAAATTCAGGTTTCTGCTTTGATCTAATATAAAAAAGAAGGTAATAGAAATACATTTTAAGCCTTAAACTCAGGGAATTTTTTTTTCTTTTTCATCTCTGACTTAAAATATTTGGGAAACAGGCATCATTTCCTTTTGAGTGTAACTTCTGTTCCAAACTCTGATAACCACAAGGTACAGAATAGGTCAGTCTGTGTTAGTAAAATGAAGATAACCTTGATGTTATATCTTGCATCATTATTTTTTTATATATGAGGTCACTACATCTGTTCCAACCATTAATCCAGAACATGTACTTCATTTTAACCTCAGAGAACTTATAAAAGTTCAAATCTGAAAGTGGAAGTTTCAGAATTTATTTATTAAGAGTAAATTATTCAAATTATAACTGGAATGAAAACATGTAATAGTGTTCCATTAGTTTTATATTTATTTTTAATAAAACCAGAATATGCTTCTATAAACATAAGCAAATCTATTAACCTTTATGATTAACATAAATATTATACTTATGGAACTTTAAGGAAGACATGTTCAGATGCTATGTTTGCTAATGTTCATTAGTAGGTAGGTGTTACCCACACAGTACAACTTATATTTAGCATCAAGTGTGGATAGCCCAATTCAAAGAAATTCATGTAAATTTAGATCAGTGAGCTTTGTATTCCCTGTTTATTTATTGGCCTATATAATAAAGTATCAACACAGTAATGATAAAACAATGGCAACACAAAAATTAATATTTGCTACACTAATAATCAAAAGTTCACAAAAATTTGGAAGTCGGGAAGTAATTCCAACATCTCTGCTCACCCCTGAATCATGTGCAATTTTACCTAATGGGTATTTTTCCATTTCTCCATGTAGGTTATTGGCTACCATGTGACGTATCAGCTGCACATTAGCCCAGCTTTTTATATCCAGGTCCATTTAATTGAGGGTATGGTCATACTAGATATCATTTCCATTCATGAGAATTTTAAACTAGATTTCCTAAAATGATTTATTTGTAAAGAATTTGATATTTCCATCAAGTAACTAATCACATAGTTTTGGGAGTTACCACAGTGACCAACATTTTACAAGTTGGGAAACATCAGGATACACAAAGTGTTAAAAATAGTGACACTGAAAATAATTCAAACAACTTGAGTTTTCATTCTTACTGAAGCAATCAACCAGTTTTGGGGATTTTTCTCCCCCGAATTTAAAAAAATATTGAACCAAACAATTATAGCAAAGAGTTTACCAAATTTATCTAATTCCTGATTATATATCCTGAAGTACCTTTATTTATTTATTTATTTATTTATTTATTTATTTATTTATTTATTTATTTCAGTGAGAGAGTGTGAGAGAGAGAGAGAGCGTGCTGGGGGAAGGAGCAGAGGAAGAGGGAGAGAGAAACTCAAGCAGGCTCTGAGCTTGGCACACTGCCTAAGGCCAGGCTCAATCTCAGGATCCTGCATCAGACCTGAGTGGAAACCAGGAGTCGGGCACATAACCAACTGCGCCACCTAGGTGTCCCCTGCAATACCTTTCAATCTAAAACTTTCTTTTCTTTATTTCAAGAATCTATGACTGCTCCCACATTTTAGGACATATTCTTCAAGAATGACACATGACAAAGATGTATAAGACTTCAACTATGGCAATAAAGCACTGTATGATAAATCAAGTTTTAGTTACATCAGAAAATATCATAAATTAATATTGTTACCATTACTCGGCTCAAATATTGCGCTGAAGGGAAATATTCGAATCTCTCACTTTAGCATGCATTCAATTATAAATGCATAATGTCATCATATAATTGTGGCTGTTCTGAATTATGATTCACAGCTGGTATTTTTGGTATGATAAATCTTCCAGAAGATAATCCTACTTGTGATTAGTGGCTAATTCTGATGGCCATGTACCACCTAAGGAAATTTAAATTATTGTTTTCCTGGGGCTTATAAATTTTTGATATTCCTTTATTGAAGAAACATTTAAGTGCCTACAAGGTAAAATATATGAAACTAAGCCGAGTTGTGGTCAAAAGAATAAGTTTATAGGAATAAAAAAAGGTTGAAATCTACTGAATTTGTTTCCAAAATGAGTAATAACTAACTGTGTTTAAATAAAAAAGTCTAAGCATGCACTTGCCTTAAAATTTGTCACTCTAAACATTCAGCTATACCAAAGGGCAGCAAGGACCTCTTATTTGCCAAATACAGAGGTTTTTTCCAGTTTGCCTTCTTTTAACCTCTCAGGGGCATGTGACAAAGTTAAACTCTTGGTGAAACTCTGTCTTCCTTTGGTTTCCAAGATGCCATCTTTCTGAATCTCTTCACTCTGTCTGTATTTCTGATTGCTCTTTTCGGGAGTCAAATGTTGTTAGATCCCAGGGTCCTAACCTTGAGAAGCGACCATCATCATTCTATTTGAACTTCCTGAAGGGATTTTATCCACTCTCACAACTTCAACCACCATCTATATGCACATGAGTTCTGATCTGGCTTTGGCCCAGGCCTTCCCTTGGGATTTCTACTGGACCACTGACCTCAGGACAGCCTTCAAAGGATCAGAGAGATCTGAGGCAATCTAATGTATTTAATGTTAAGAGCTGAGATTCTGGAGCCAGAATGCCTGAGTCTGAATCCCAGGTCTACTAGTTGTACAAATGTGAGCAAACCTATTAAGCCCCCCTGTGCTTCAGTTTCCTTATTAATAAAATGGAGATAATAACAATGATCCACCTCGGAAGGCTGCTATAGGATGAAATGAGCTTAGAATGGAGGCTGACACAGAATAAGTGCTGACTAAAGTCTTTGTTAAATAAACAACAAAATAATTTAAGATTCTTAAAACAGCTCTTACGATCCCCTTATGTACAGTTGTACTGGTAAAGCCACATGTCTTGATTACTAATACGGCTGTCATATATAACATGTAAAGATTTTATCTCCTGGAGGGCGCCTGGGTGGCTCAGTCGGTTAAGTGTCTGCCTTCCGCTCAGGTCATGATCCCAGGGTCCTGGGATGGAGCCCTGCATGGGGCTCCCTGCTCAGCGGGGAGTCTGCTTCTCCCTCTCCCCCTGCCCCTCCCCCCTGCTCGTGCTTTCTCCCTCTCTCTCTTGATCTCTCTCATAAATACATTTTTAAAAATCTTAAAAAAAAAAAAGATTTTATCTCCTGGAAAAGGTTCACTCACTGGTGATATTTGAGCTTAAAGTACTTGGGCGGAAACAATAATCTCAAGCAGAAAGCTAGATGGTGGCAGGGTCATTGGGTCCAGAGTAAGCAAGAAGAAACAAGGAGGTAGGGCAGGCCAGGTAACAGCTTGATTTATTTAAGACTCTGCCTAGGATCTTAGTGATGACCACCAACACCCTGAACAGCATGGCCTACCCAGCTACAAGAGATAGTTGACGTCTAAATTGGGATTTCAGGATTTTTAAAGAAGTTCATAAATCTCCACTTTTCTCCGTTGCCTCTAATTCATGATAACTTTGCCTCTTCCCATCCTCTAGTATTCCAAAGCTAGGAAAAACAATAAAGAGGTGAAAGATGGCTATACACTTTAAAAGGGCAGAGATGCGATCCTGTTCACTATACTCTAGCACCTAGCAGAGTGCCTGCTACATAACTGGAGTTCAATAAATAGTTCTTGAATAAAAAGATAAATGTCAAAAGTGAAACAGGAAAAAGAAGTCAAATTCCTATTTCTATAGCTAGTTCTGTTGACTCTGCTGGCTTCAGAAACAACCATACACCACTCCCACCCCCAGCCTCGCACCATCCACACACATTCCTGTAATCCTTAATGGTAGCAGCTGATTTCCCAGCCTGTGGTAGGTTCCAAGGGCATTTTATTATACCCTCCTTTAATTTTCAATATATGAAAAGAAAAACCAGTATTTACATAAGCTCCTTTCTTAAAGGTCTCTTTTGAATTAAACATACCCAAAAGTATATTTAAATGTATGTTAAAAAGTAACAAGAGAGTGACAAAAAGTATTAATATAATACAGTAATGTGGAATTATAATGAACTCAGCCAAGAAGCCTAAATTTCATGGCTATTTAATATCCCACCTTCTTGCCCCTCCTCCTCCCAACATTAACATCTAAACAGTTTATTTATACAGTACCCAAAAATGCCCGTAGGAAAATACATAATCATTAAAGGAGATGCAAATGTGACATCTACCACTTCAGTCTTACAGAATTTTAAGTTCTCCATTTTAGCTGAATTTGAGATTTTTCTTTAGGTATGAACTCATTCCCTCTAAGTAAGTACTATGGTTTAAAAATTAGATATAAAAAAAGAGAACAAACAGAACAGTAAAAAGCAGTGTTTCAATATTGAAAAATGCCAGTGTTATTGTGTGACCCTTGATAAAATAGTTTTTTGGCCTAAAACGGAAATAATTATGTCTGTGGCCTTCTTGATGTGATCTCTGCAGAGGTATAACGAAGAAGGTTCAGTTAATGTGTTCCAGCAAGAAAGCAGCATAGAAGACAATATTTTGGGGGCACCTGGATGGCTCAGTCGTTAAGCGTCTGCCTTCGGCTCAGGTCATGATCCCAGGGTCCTGGGATCGAGCCCCGCATTGGGCTCGCTGCTCGGCGGGAAGCCTGCTTCTCCCTCTCCCACTCCCCCCTGCTTGTATTCCTGCTCTTGTTAGCTCTCTCTCTGCGTCAAATAAATAAATAAAATCTTTAAAAAAAAAAGAAGACAATACTTTTAATTACTAAATATGAGACAAAAACAGTTGTGGGCAAGAATATTCAGTAGAGATCATCACTCTGCCTTCAATTATAAGAGAATGATGAGTAATTTGTCAGCTCTTTTGTCAGTGAAGGGATTTGATAGAGATGTGTAAGAAAGTTCATAATTCAAGGGCGTACTAATCCTTTAACAAAAATAATAAAACACAGACACTCACCAAGCTGATTCTTGTCATTTCAGTATCAATCAAAAGATAATATGTCAAGCAACTGGGTTCTCTGAAGCAGTTGCAGTGGAATTGCTTAGATGCCTTCTGAACTATCTGGAAGTTTCCTCAACATCGTCATTAAAAGCAACATTACCATCTCATCTTCACATAGCGTGGAATGAAGAGGATAGAAAAAAATTGAGTCGGTACTGCTTTTGACTTCCAGAAACTTAGAATTTAATATTGTACACACTCTGCAATCTTGGATATCTTTGTGGAAAAACCAGATCAACCATTCGTCAACCTATGAATGTTTTCCTATTAATGAATTTTCTTAACTACTCAAAATTGGTTAATGAATGACAGAACAACAACAAATCCAGACAAGATTGATGCAAAACCAAAATGACTGTCACACAAAAACTAACAATTGATTAAATTTGTAACTTTTTTATACCACCAACAAGTGTGTGTGTGTTAAGTAAAATAACAAATGATGATCATTTTGAAGGTTATATATGTGGACAGTACATAACTGACAACTCTGGATGCTATCTGATAATAATTTTTTTAGTTTATTTATATTCTACCTTGATTTGAAGCAGCTTACAGAGATGTGAATAATATAATGAGAAAAATAATTTAAAATGAGAAAGATAGAATATAAACATAGAAAAGTATTAAGGAGATAATAGGGAGATTAATATATAAATTTCAGTAATGAAACCCTGCTGGAAGAAAATTGCTGAAAACAACTCACAAGCTGCATTCTTAGCTTTCAGACACAAACATCACAACAGCTATGAGGTAAAGCTGCTTCTCTCCAGAAGCACAGCGACTGGGTTTGCTAGTTAGCCTACTTAGCCAAAGCAACAAGTTGTCCTTGATTTTTCCTTTTCCCTCACAGTCCACATTTTCCGTTGGTAAATTTTGTATGTTTTACTGCCAAAATAGTTCCTCAAAATATGCCCACTATTTCCATTCCCAATGTTGCCACCCTAGTCCACTATACCCCCTTCTTTTAGATTATTCAAAGGGCCTCCTATCTGGTCTCCCTACAATTTATGCTCCACATAGGAGACTACAGAATCATTTAAAAACACAAATCAAATCTTGCCTCTCCTCTATATATAATGATCCATGGCTTACTACTGTACTTTTAATTAACTGCAAGCCCTTCCCCATGAGTTTTGGTCATCTGGACTTGGACTGCCTCCTTGAACTCTTCTCCTATGACTCTCCCCCGGGTCCACTTTCTCCAGCATATTCGTTCTCTTCTTCAACAGATGCTAAGCTCATTCCCGCTTCAAGGCCACTGCTTTTGCCCAGAACACTCAGTCTTTATCCTTTAGCATGATTCACACCTTTCTATCAGGGCTCACTTCAAATATCACCTCCCTATTGAGAACTTTACTAAAAACTCCAAGTAAGTGTGTGTGCACACATACACACACACAGACACTCACACAGGTAGTCATATAACCCAGTTTTATTTTCTTCACAACATTTCTAAATAAAATTATCTTATTAAATAATTTTGGCCATTTGTTCATTGTCTGTCTCCCTGCTGTCAACTAAAATGTATATTTCATGTGAGGAGAGAATCTGTCAACCCCATAACATGAAGTCAGAGCTCAAGAGAATAAAAATTCCAGACACTGGGATCAAGAGAAACTTCTCCACAATAAATGACACTTTTTTCTCCTAAAATATAAGCCAACACTGACAGGACCATACATAATTCAGTAACACCAACTGTATAGGAGGGGTGAATGCCCATGCATGTACTTCCAGCATTCAGCTCCCTGTGGTCCGACATAATCAATGCGTAGATCTTAAGAGTATCTAGAAGGATCGCTGAACTCCATATTCTCCACAAACTTGTTTCTCTCAACCCAGATTTTGAAAGGAGGAAAAATGAGTTTGAAAATCTGCTTGCTTCCCAAACATGAAAAGTGGCTACTCTAGGCAGCCAGGCTATGGCAAATATCATTCATTCATTAGTCCACCCCACTGGAAAAGTAGGAAATAACCTAACTTCACTCCCATTCCTACCTGAACTGAGGGCTTGACAAATGTACTTTATAGAAGGTAACTTTGAACAGATTGTCAGCCAAGATCACACTGTGATTTCATGCTTTGAGGCCATGCCTCTGTAACAAACACAAAGCAACAAGAGATAAATATGAGAAGAGCAAATTAAAAAGAAATTCCTGCATTAAAAAAAAGAAATCAACATCTCAGCACAAGTCAACCATCCTAACCCTTCCACCTACACAAACATCTCTACCAAAAAATAATAAGCTGTACAGCTTACATATAAGTGGGGCCCCTTCTGAGTTGTCCAACACAGCCTCTGGGAACAGAAACACCACTCAGTCAAGGAGTCTGAGGCTCCAGGCTGCCAGCCTCCAGTTCTAGAGGCATGTAAAGGCATCTGGGAGTTACAGACTGCATGACCCAGAAGAAGGGCTAGAGGCAATGCAAATTACTAGCCAGACAGCAAAAATGGTGGGGGTTGTATAGTCGGCAGAATAATGGTCCTCCAAAAGCATCCATGTCCTAATCCTTGGAACTGTGAACATGTTATATGACTTGGTAAAGGGGAATGAGGTTGCACACAGAATTAAGTTGCTAATCAGAAAACCTCAAAATAGAGAAAGTATCCTGGATTATCCAGTGGGCCCCGTATAATTACTAGAGTCCTCAAAAATAGAAGCAGGAGGCAGAAGAGTCAGCGTCAGAGTGATGCTATATAATAAAGTCTGATGAGACCACTGTTGCCCTCGAAGACACAAGAAGGCCACAAGCCAAGGATGCGGGCAACCTCTAGAGGCTGGAAAAGCAAGGAATCAAATTCTTCCAGAGAGCCTCCAAAAGGAACCCAGCCCTGCAGACACCTTGATTTTAGCCCATGAAACACATGTCAGACTTCCGACTACAAAACTGTAAGATAATAAATTTGTGTTGTTTTAAGCCACTAAATTTGTGGTAATTTGTTACAACAGCAATAGGAAACTAATACAGATTATAATTAAAACCTCCCACATAAGAATACAGGCAAAAACACTAAAATACATTCTAAAATATTAATGATAAGAAGGAAAGCAAATAAAATAAAATTGGGGGTAAGTCTTCACCAGAAAAAAATTAATATAATCTAAAATGACCTGAAAATAAGAATAGTTTTTAAATCAAAAAGATAGGAGAAAGAGTAAGTCCATAAGATGAAGCATAAGAAATTTAAAATAGACAGAAATTAAACAACACCAAGTACACATTTAAAAAAAAAAAACCACACAGAAATTTGGAAATAAAAATTTGAAATAAAAAAAAATAGATTGAATAACCGGTAAACTTGCCACAGTCCAAGAGAGGATAAGTAAATTTCAGAGGCTCAGAATGCATCCCAGAAAGGTAATGCAATAGGAATGTGACAGAGCATTTAAAGGACATGGAGGGGAGACTGAGAAGCTCCAACATACATCCATCAGGAAGTACACAAGGAGACAAAAGTGAGGAGGGTAAAGAAAAGACATCAGAAGAGATAATGGATAAGAAGTTTCCAGAACTGAAAAAGGTTACGTGGGAATTTATACACTGAGGACCAAACACGAAACCAAAAAAATAAATGAACCTGTAGAACCATCACAGGGAAATTGTAATACATCAAGATAAAGACAGAAACTTAAATCCTGCCAGAAAGAAACAATCATCTATAGAAGATGACAAATAGACTGGGAGCAGATTTCTCATTAGCAACAGATCACAAAAGACTATTAAATACTATCTTCAGAGTGTTGAAGGCAATAGAACTCTACAGCCCGTAAAGTACTGATCAAGAATGAGTCAAATAAAGGATGGCTATCAGTTAGAGAGGGGATTTCACGTGAACTAATGAAATGTAAGCATCAGTTTCCTCCTGTGCACGGGCCCCTACCCAATAATGCTGGGAGCTGTAGGAAATGGCAGTGTTCCAGACACAGAGGGCAAAACGTATCAACGAGGCATTTCTGGAAAACTGACGACAGAGATTTCAGAAGGAAAGGACCTGAATTTCCAAGGCTTGAGTGAGGTCTTCTTTTCCTATTCTAAAATAAAACACACAGTTCCGTTCCTAATTTTGTATTTTATTAAAATAAGGTCCCCAAAGTATATTAGCTGCAGGCTCCATAAAACCAGACTTGCCTTTGACTCCACCAAAAAGAAAAGTGAATCCAGAGAAAGTAACAGAAGTAATAGTAAACACAGAAAAAGGTAAGATGTTTTCAGAAGCTTAACTGATAATAGGGTATTAAAAATACGTAAATTTTGTATTTAAAAAAGATGGACCAAACTATTCTAATTGATATTAACATGGGTGGTTTAGAGGTACTACATGGCTTTGTAAAGAAGACAGTGTAAATGTGGAGAATCACTGGCCTCAAAACCATAGGCTAATAATTTATATAGCAAAAAAAAAAAAATCTGACACATTTTTAGATGGGGTGGCTATTAACTGAACCTTTTCATAATCTGGGGGTAATGAAGAATTGCTCCCTTTACAGATGAGTTTCTTGGCTTTGCATTCAATCAAGCTAGGTCACACCCTTAGGGCTGGCAATGGGGAACTAGTTAGCAAGGCTCAGCACCCACTATTAGGAGAAATCCTTAAACCCCTTATAGGGCAAGACATTTCCCCTTAGTGCTGGTTCTGCTTACGATGATAGCAGCTGTTCAGTATGAGGAAGCATCACCAGGACCCACTCAGAGAACATCCTGGAAGCCCTTCACATATTATATGAAGGAAGCACTTCATAGAACAAAGTCCTATGGTAACAACTTTTCAAAGTTTATGTCATTTAATAAAAAAGACACTGGACTGTAAATAGGGAAACTTAGCTTTCCCTCACATTCTTTCACATCTACTACAATCTTTTTTTATGTAGGTTCTTGTTTTTCCTACCTAGAAAATGAAATGAAGGTACCTACCTCAGAGGAAGTATTATAAAATAAACTAAATGAGAATCATAAACTAAAACAAGCCTAGCTCTTCAGAGAATATATTCCATTTGCCATTTAAGAGGTATACAGAAAATGTGTGTGAACCGACATACTAATAGATAACAATATGTTATCAGTGTTGAGATTATATTTAAGGCTCTCTCCTCAGCGGACTGCTGATCAGTTTAAGGAGGCAAACGGATACAGGATGGTTCTGTTTATCTCTGTCTGAGGACAGTGAAGAAACCTACAGAATCCAATTTCCAAAAAAAAAAAAGAAAGAAAGAGCAAGCGTTCACTGCCTGGTGAGCCTCTTTTCTTAGTGGCCATATTAAAAAAAAAATAGATATTTAGCATCCTGTATTTACCACTATCTTAGCATTTCATCATAATAAATTGGAACAGCCTGTGAGTTCCTTGAGACCAGGGGCTACGTCTTAGTCATTAATTGTATCTCCAGTTCCTACCATGATACATGGTACATAGAAAGTGCTAATAATACTTGTAGAATTTGGGAACAAAGGCAAGTGAACCTCTATAAAGTTAGGAAATCCTTGGTAAGGAAGGCTAATTGTTGACTACATTATATTTAGCTACAGATGATTCTTGAGCTAATTCGAAGGGGTAAATCTGTAAGACCCTAGCAACACCCACAGCCACAAGTCAGGGCTACTTGAAGAGATGACAGGGAGTTCAGTAGGAGAGACAGGCAGAACGACTCTGAAGCAGAGCAGTTCACAGCCAGGGAACCAGATCTCCTCACTTGTTGTTCAACGTCTTTATGAGAAGGCAGGAGTGAGCCACACCATACTCATTTTCTACAGCTTCCTTAGAGACAGGAGAGACAACATGCATGAATAATTAATCACATGTTGGGTTAGAATGCTTAGTAAATTAAATCACAAACCCAACTATTTAGAAACCACTCAATAACTGACTGAAGGACTAATCATTGAAAGCCTCCATTTTTAAGAACAATATCAACTTCTGAGTTTCTCTGAAGGAGTGGTTGGTAATCCTGGTTGCACACCAACCTGAGCCCCAAACTTGCCAATGTGACTGGTGTGAGCTAGGACTGAAGCAGAGGTATTCTTCAAAGCTCCTACGTGATTGTAATGCAGTGATCCCCAGAACTATCTGTACACTGGAATTAATGGGGAATCCTTTTTAAAATTGCAAACCCAGGCCACATTTGCAGAAAATTACATCGCCCTCTGGAAGTGGGACCCAGGTATCAATATTCCATGAAGCTTCCCAGGGGATTCCAACGTACAGGCAAGTGTGGGGACCACTTACCTAAGGGGCCTAAGTCTTGGTGAAACTTTTTAACCATTTAATGACTAAACTGTAATCGATCAAAGACCCACTATGCCCGTAAATAGCGATGCTAAAGACAAGGTCTCAGAGCAACTAAAAGAGGTAAGAAACATACTACATCTTTAGAGAATTATTTTTATGAGGTTTCAGTCAAAGAGATGGAAGAGGGTCTTCATATACACAACTATTCTAAATGTTCCTAAGATTTGCTTAAGTTTAGGGTAACATAGGCATGCTCAGCATTTTATAGAAATATACTCCGTATAAGCAAATGTTCTTCATTCATGTCTGAAAAGTCGGGACACACATCTGATGAATATTTTGCCAGTTCCCACATGGGATTTCTTTAGTGATTTGCCAAGTGGGATTCAAATGTTAATATCCAGCAAGGAAAAAGAGAGGAGCCAGAGAGAAGATAGCCAGTATCAGAGAGGATTACAAAAACAACAGGAAAATGAAATGCAGATATATTTTACTTTGCAAGTTATCTGGTTATTTCACTTGAGACAACAATGTATTAGTATTGACAATGATCTTGAAGTTGGAGTTAAGTGACTAGTCTCTTGTGAAAAGATTATCGGTGACTCTTTTCCTTATTTAAGGAAACCATGAGACACAAAATGAGTTGGGATAATGCTGGCCAGAACTCTCTCCCCAGCTTTTGAGAAGGGGTTCACAGATCAGCTTATTATATCCAACCCCTAAACTCTGCAATCTAGGATTGTTCTGACTTCTATCCAAACTGACAACTGCCCCACAGCATAGAACCCAAGTAACTGCATCTTCTTGGCCTCATTCAGATTTAAAACTTCCATCTTTTCTATACCATGTATGAAAAGAGAACATAGATTCTTTTTTTTAATGACTACAGTAATCTCAAAAAATAGAGTCATTTGGGTAGAGCTACGTATTGAAGTCAGCTTTTTATTAAAAATATACTTTCTCAGGGCACCTGGTTAGCTCAGTCGGATGAAGCATTGAATTCTCGGTTTCAGTTTCGGCTCAGGTTGGGATCTCACGGGTGGTGAGATCGAGCCCCACATCAGGCTCCGTGCTCAGTGCAGAGTCTGCTTGGGAGTCTCTCTCCCTCTCCCTCTGACCTCACCCCCTACCCCACTCTCTCTCTCTCTCAAATAAATAAATTTAAATATATATATATTTCTCTAGATCATTTATTTGATCAATTATAAGCATTCTTAGCTAAATATGCTGCTACAACCAGGGCGGGATACAACAAACTGATTCAAGACCTGTTCTGCAGTGATTCTATGAGCTGTGCCCTCTGACACAAGCCGGCAATACCACTGACGGGGTTCAGAACATACCCAAATACTAGATGCATCAGTCTGAAATCTAAGAAAAATCATCTACCAAGTGGACTGAAGAGTTGTTGCACTGGCCTTTTCCCAATCACTAGCAGAGACTAACTTAAATACATACCATTACATCTGATACCCAGCTACCTCCAGAGCCTTTTAAAATTACAAGGCTAAAGAAACTGCTCTGTTTAAAACTTAGGGCATTGATTTTTATACTTCTAAAAAGTGTTAGGGGGTATTAAGACTTCAACCCATAATTAAGTGGCTTTTTATTTCCTTTAAAATTCCGATAAATGATTACTCTGAGTAAGAAGCCAGTTATTACCTTGGAACATCATTTCCCTTGGATTCACCTAAATTCTACATTACACACTGAATTTTTTTTCTTTGTAAAATAGTGTATAACAACAGGATATTAAATTGGGTCTCTTTGTCCCAATTTACCTGAAGCCCCAACAGGTTGAAAACAAAGGTTTTCAAAGTTAAAGTACTTCCCAAACACATTCCAAAACACAGGTAAAATGCTAACTCACTTCTGCAGGACTTGCAAATGAAGGGGTAAAAAAAGTTTTATAGTTCAGCATCCACTTCAAGGGTGTGAAGGTTCGTCCCTTTGGAAAAATTAGATCCTCGAGGGAAGTTTTTTAAAGGGCTGGGAATCAAAGGAGCCACTGGAACATGCCATTTGGGAGCACATTGGTCCAGTGGTCTGATCCCCACCTAGAAATCTAAGGAAACTAACTCTCCTCTCCCCGGGCAGAGGTTTTGAGTTTTGAGGTCCCCGTGGACCAGGTGTGAGGAAGACTGATAAAAAGGGCAAGGGTACATTCTCAAATTTCAGATTTATTTCATTCTAATTATGGTATTCAAGTAAATGATTACGCTGCAAAAGTTTCATTTCTAGGAATGAAGTCTGTAATAAGCATTCAATAAGCACTTGGATAATCTTGGATCCATTCACAAAACCTGTCTCTAATTTCCCCCCAAAGCTTTCACCATACAGAATTTGATGTTTTTGCTGGGACACTAGAGCAAAGAACCTGACATATTCTGAAACCAAATTCACCATATTTCAAATTGTTACTCTTGCATTTCTGCCTTCAAAACTTTGGGACAAATTCAATTAACCTCTATGAGCTCAGCTCTCCCATCTGTAACCTAATTAAAGGGTTGTTATGACCAACCAACCAACCAACAAGCAAACAAACCACAATGTAAAGTGTCTGCATAATAGCAAAAGGTACTGAAAATTTTAGCCCACCCTCTGTCACCTCCTTCCTATTGACACAGTCTTTCTTTAGGTATGTTAACATTATACAGTCTGGTTTAAAGTGAAAACCTCTTTTTCTGCTTTTTGTCTGGCAGATTGCCAGCCTCCTTAAAGTCATGTTGCCAGAACTGTATGTGGATTTTAGTAAAGTCTCAGCTTTATAGATGACTCAATGTTGGGCCTAATTACTGCCTAACTATGGATGCAAGCCTAAAAAAAATACATCCTTTTGGGTTCAACCACATTTGTGCTTAATGTGTAACATACCCTTTCAAAAGTATTTTTTGTATCCCTAAAACATGCCTCTGTGGTATCCATGGGATATCTCTAAAAGACATCGGAACTGGGTTAATTGAAACACACAGGATACACTCAAGTTGTTTTACTGATCAGACCTCTTGTCTGGAAAACCTCCATGAAAACGAATGAGCTGATTACTGGAAAAGAAATTAACAAATGAGAAAGCTGACTTGAGAGTTATTGGAAACCAAGGATGAAAGAAACATATTCAGCATCCTACAAAGAGAGAGTGTGGGATAGTTTCTGTGTTTGTTTGTTTGTTTTTAATGATCTAAGTATTTTTATACAACTCCTCCACTTGAGAAACAAAGGCAAAGAGAGGCTATTTCTATTCTGTCAATATTTTTACTAAAACCATGCTTTGTTTTTCTCTTACATCACTAAGTTATTTTGTTTCTGAGACCAGAGTATATTTCCCCTGAGGAGTCTGAGAAAGGCTCCAGGGAACTCTCCTGAGTAAATGCATCTAGTGAATGGAACACAAGACAAAGAAACCTGGGCTCAGTCTTGGTTCTGTGCATTCTGAAGAGTCACATCTATTCTTATTATCATCAGGAAACATTTCTAAAGTGTTTTGAAGCCCTTAAATAAAAATTCGTCTATAAATACAAGGCTGCTTATGTCTGTATAAAAATTCTCAGCGATTCACTAAAGCTTGTGCTTTCATACTTAAAAATCTCCTGGGGGAAAAAACATTTGAGAAGTGTCTATCTTTTGAGATGAAGGTTGGCTATAACATGAAAAGTAGATTCACTTTAATTGTGACTCATCACACAAGGCACTATAAAAAAAAAATCTTCAAAGGCTCTATGTATTGAAACACCTTTATTTTGAAACCTTAGATTGTACCATTTCAAGAAGAATCATGATTAATTATAAGTGGTCTCCTTTTTAGAATAAGTGATAAAGAATATTGGTAAAGTATTACCAGCCTGCAGAGAAAGGAGAAAGATTTTATAGTCTGATTCCCCCTTCTGAACAGATGTTTCTCCAGCTTTAGGGCCGAAATTAATAATCTGCTTCAGTTTAGGTTTGGTCATTTCCCTGTTCTTTCCCTTTCCTCCTAATGGGTTTGTTTTCCCCCACCCAAATTCAGCACCACACAAGCTTAGCTCTGTAGCAGAGAGCAGACAATATATAGTCAAGAAAGAATCTTAAGAAATATATCTGGATAGGAGACTCAGTGTAAAACGTATCAAACGATCTTCTAATAAATAACTGTATCTCTGTTGAATCAATTCCAGAAGACTTAGCAAGAGGGAACTATATCAGATTACAGAATATTAAAATTGTTAATTGCTAAACAAATTAATCATGTTGTATTTAGTATTTTAATTCAAATTAATCAAGGTCTTTATGGTAGTAAGTTAAGGTAATCCAGGAAAAAAAAAACCAAATCATTTTCAAAAAGAAATTAGACTTATATGAATCATTAGTAAGAGAAGAATCAGTGAAGTGGTAATTTGCAATAAAAGGAAATGAAAAAATGGGTCACTAGGGAAAGAGCAAATCAGTGCACTAAAATCTTCAAAATCACCATCTTTTTTATGAAAACGTATTTTTAAGACTGCACATAAAAAGATTTCTATTTTATATATTTTAATCTATAGGTATTTAAAAATTCATCTATACATAGATATCTCAGTTGTTTTTTGTTTTTTAAATCTATGCCTTAGAGACAGAAGGTTTTTAATCATTTGGTTGTTTTGGCTTTGTAAATGTCCTTTTCTCTCTTTCTGCCATTTAACAATGATAAAAGCTTCCCTGTCTTGAAGACATTCCAAAATACTTCATTTTGAAGGAACTACCAAAGGGGCATCAACTGGCACATATGCTTGGCATCAGGGCACACCAAACGGCCCAATTAAACCATTTGTAGTCTTTGCAATATGCAATTTAAATGTACCCAAGAAATGTCAAATGGTTCCTCATGCAGAATTATCTTTACCAATGAGCTATGCCTCAGGAACTGAGCACATAAATCCCTGCAGAGGTTTGTCTCAGACACACACTGGAGGATGTTACTACAGAAGAGAAGAGACTTTCCAAGCTGAACACAGTGACAGTACAGGCCTTCTCCCGGCGAGGTGCTGTGGCCAGAGGAAGATGAAACCCCCAGCGCCTCCTTCTGTTGGAAAGCGTACTTACTCCCCACATCAGACCCTAAAAACAACAGCTGGAGGAAAATGTTTCCTTTCTATCATGTTTCCTTTCTCCAAAAGACAATAATTCTTCAGCAGTTCAGAAAAAGTCTTATTAATGTGATAAATTTAAAGGAGAAAATAGTAAAGGAAGGAGGGAATTATTAGTAAAATGATAGGCTCAATAGATAGCTTCTTCACTTGAAAAATGAAAAACACCACTAAATTAACAGGAAACTAGAGTCCGGCTCACAGGTGGCCACTGAGAGTAGTACTGACCCCACGCTTACTCCTTCCTCCAGTCACTGAGTCGGTCTGTGCACATGCATGTGCTTCTAGGCCTGGAAACTCCCACCTCAGAAGGCAAGAGCTCAAATAGCATCTCTGCCCTTACTTCCTCTGTTGCTAAGATACCAACTGGATTCCTTACCTTAACTTGTTCAGAAGCCCGTGCCTGGGCTTCTGCTCTCCACTGCACTGTCTGACTTTCTGTTGGGTGCTGGCTCCAATTCTGTTCTGACCCCTGCGTGCCTTAGGAAACCACTCAACTGCTTTCTTGAGTTGGACGCTTGGAATGCAGCTCTCGGCCCCTCCGCACTAGCTTCTTGTTGTCCGTGGTAGAAGGTGTAACAATGTTTGAAAGAAAAACAATCCATCAGCCTTTGAAGGACAATAGTGAGCAGAGGAAGTAGGGAATTCAGGAGAGAGAGAGTAATGACTTGTAAGTCTATACACACCAGCCGAACCAGCAGATACATGTATTTACTTAAACATGCCTTCTTATAATCTTGGTATATGATGAGTGAATTCTAGCAGCTAGTACATGCTAATACCAGGAATTTATTAGACTGATGGATGTGTGGCAATAACATATTGAAGCTAGTGCTTTTGGATTGGTATGTCTCATAAAAACTCGTGGCATTAACTGTTTTTTGGTATTTGGTTTGATTTACATTTTATCAATTAAAGCCTAAATTATCAATAAATTATGTTATTTGAAATGCATCTCTAATCTTATATTTAAAGATACACGTCAGGGTAAGCTATTTATTTATTTTTTAAAAAATAACATGTCTCTGGGGCACCTGGGTGGCTCAATCAGTTAAGTGTCTGACTATTGGTTTCAGCTCAGATCATGATCTCAGGGTTGCGAATCAAGCCCCACATCAGGCTCAGTGCTAAGCATGGAATTTGGTTGGGATTCTCTCTCCCTCCTCCTTTGCCCAACACCCCCCCCACCGCCGCCGTGCATGCATGCGCTCGCTCTCGCTCTCTCATAAATAAATAAATAAATAAATCTTTTTAAAAAATAACGTATCTCTGAGAAAATTCATACCTATTTAGTACAGCATAGCATTTAACAGCATTAATGTTGTTAATGAAAGTCTTCTAGTAAAAATAAAGTGAATAACACTAATGTAGGCTTTATCATCTATAGCATATTCAATTACATAAAACACTACACTAAAGGCATTCTGTCAGCCATATAAGTCTGGGCAATAACATCGATGATTTTGCTCTGAGATATCTTCTTCCTGCCTCTTCGGCCTGGAGCCAAAATGAAGCCTGAGATGTGAAGGTAGAAGAGAAGGAAGCTCTTATATTTATACACCATGTTTACTGGAAAGATAGGCACAGGGTTACATACCTCTAAATATGTTGATATATCAATACTGTTGATATATAAATTTTAGATACTGAAAATGTTTGATAGAAAGTCCTTTCATACTAATCATACCAGAACCCCAAATCTACATGATAGAGTTTATCATGTTCAGCGGGATTTCACTTCTAGATGTAATTACCTTGAATTCTTTCATTTTTGCTCAGAGACATAATTTTTCCAAATTGTAAATAATGTTCTTTTTTTGGGTTCATAAAGGACATGACATTTTGGCTCCCAGTGATAGTAACTAATTTAAGAAAGCTCTCTCATGCATCACACCTCCCCTTTGCTGCATTTCTCAAAGCCTGCTTCCTATATTCGAGTCATCGGCATAGTGCGTTCTCCTATAGCAGGCTGATGTCTTCCATGCCACAGGCATTAGCCATCTGCCTCCTCCCTCTCTCCAGAAGACCGGAGAGACTTATATTGCTTTGAGCTACTCATCCTCAGAGAATAAAAGGTGATAACAAGTTGGTTTTGAAATAATAATATTTTTCAATTGTAAATCTTATTTGTAACAGCCTCACACCAAAACCAGCCTCACACCAAAACAAGCCTCACCAAAGAGAAATGAAAGGATCTGCAAAATAATATGACAGATAAAAGTGATCCCTTGGTTCATATCCTACAGACATCTATTTTAAAGAGGGCTTAACAGTATTTACTGTTCATAGGAGTCTGCATACATATTAAACAGAACTGAATAAATGACAACCTATAAGACAAGATTTTCAGTGAAATAATACCTGTCGGTGGCACTAGTACCCTTAAATCTAATCAGTGTATCTTCTGGGATCATGAATATCAATTAGGCTTAACTCTCTGGTCAAAACTCTCATCAACTAGATGTTCATTAAGTTTCATTTGGTGCTTTCAAGTCAGACGAAATGCCACATTTGATAATTTAGCATTAGAAAGAAAATACTCAAATAATCACTGTAAGACATTTTTATTTATAAAAATTTCCTCGATTAGGTATATATACATACAATTTAAGTATATGCAATTTTATATATGCACATAGGTACACTGTTATGTGCATATGTATATGTATTCTCAATGAAAGATTATTCAAATTTTGTTACATAGGCTCTTCAGCGGATTTCTCACTCTTACAACATACAGGCCCAAGGTAACCAACGTTTCCATTTCTGCAAAAGGCAGAATTTGGTCATTTAAAAATTATAATGCTTTGAATTTCCATAAAGTCATAAACCCGTCTCCTTTCTTCTTCTAAAAAGCCATATAAAA
>NC_138380.1:34458180-34481661 GCF_054177405.1 Leptonychotes weddellii | reverse complement strand
ACTGAGCCACCCAGGCACCCTATGTTAGGTATTTTTAAAAAAATTAAGTTCTTAGTGTCTATGAAAATGAGACAACTAAGGGCAAAGAATAAATGTATGTCAGTTGGCCACACGACTTCTAACCCATCAGTCTTAAGTATGAAGCTTTAAGAAACTCCAAAAGATACCAGCGTATAGAAACCCAAGAACAGTCATCCAAAAATTATTGCCTTCTTCCTTGTCCTTCAGAAAAATTAACAAAAGCCTTCGGGAACCACTCACCTTTGACAAATGACCCAGCATATACTGACTTAAGCCTTAGTACCAAATTTCTTCTTTAAATAACTAAACCTTCACTGAATAACTGAAATAATCTGATTTTTCTTTAAAAAATTCATTATATTTTCTCACCTTGCTGCTTTCTCACCATGCTTCTTCCTTCCTTATCCCCCTTTCTCACATCTTATCAGTGATAGTTAAATAGGCAGTACCTTAGCCATAGAAAATAGGACCATAAACTGAAATGAAATTAAAGTAGTTTAAGGTATTTTAACTTACCTACTCATATATGGGATTATGAAGAACGTAAGCCTTCTCTAATTGTTCCAGGGCAATTAAGCATTTTCCCCTCTATAGTTCACTATAATAGTCCATAGTTCCTAGCTTTAGTTGCCCCAAATATTTATTTACAGACCTATCTTCCCTGCTAGATTAGACATTTCATGAGAAGAAGACTCTATCTTATCATCACCTCTGTTCTCCCAGGGTATAGAAAGTGACTACAACCTATAGGGCACTCACTAAATGTTCAAGGAATTGATTTTATATATTTTGACACAGATATTTGTCACATCTTCCGCTGACCAAGTGGAACAGGCATTAAGCTAATGCTCAAAATTTCAGCAGGAGACCACAGAGTGAATTCTCCCCAAGGGTAACCTTAATATCCTCACCTTTCCTGTTGGTGACTTCAAGTGTCTAAAATTATAGCCATCTGTTGCCATAAGAAGGTAGAACCTTTTCATTCCAGGTATGTACATATAAATATACTTCTGGCTCTACAGCATATGGTAATAACTTTAAGATTAAATAATTAATTGTAAAAAAAAAAAAAAAAAAAAAAGAGCTGTTCTTGCCAGAATCCAAGTCCTGTGAAAGTAGCCAATGCTGTCTCATTAGTTAGTAAGCTAATAGAAACTTTGCCAGCTTTTCTTTCAATGTCTAGAAAACAGAGTCTGCAATGTGCCAAGTCTTCAATGATTTATTTTTGTAAATAGTGGTGTAATAAACCCAAGGAAGCCAAAAAAGCAAATTTTAAAAAAATAAATATTCATTTGCTATCAAGATGGATAGGACCTTTTTACCTAAGCCTATTACTGACAATTCAGAAAGACTGTATGAACTAGACATTCATTTATCTTTACTACATTTGCAGGTACTACTACAACTCAAGTTTTAAAATGCCCTCAATTTTGCATTCCTGCAGCTTTTATATGAAGAATCACATTATTTTACTCATGTACCTTATTATTTTCTGACCTTTCAGGAAAATCCAATAATATAAATCTGCAAAATGAAATATTGCTCAAGAATTCCACTTTTCTCCCTCGGTATGCCTGCATATAACCTTAAGCTTTGCACTGATTGTATTACATGGAGATTCTATGAAGAGGCACCATAGTGGGGTGTGGAGCTGGGCACGCTTGGGAGTCCAAGCTGTTCGAGTCCTGGCTTGAGCACTTACTGGTTGTAAGACTTTGGGGCAAGTTATTTTAATATTCTAAAGCCTCAGTCTTAAATCTATAAAATGGAGATCTTTTAGTATCCTTCTCACCTTTTTCTTCAAATGATTAAATGAATTAATTAATGTAAAGTCCTAGGGCAATGCCTGTGACACATTAAGAACTCAATAAAAGTTCATTATTATTATGCATCAATATGGATCACTGATTTAAAATTAAGCTGCTTGGGAAAATGGATACTGTATATATTTTCAGAGCTTGCTTTAACTCTGTTTTGATTCAGACACTGTCTTAAAAGCTTAGGTATTTCACTGACCTAGATGAATTTCACTCCCACAAACTATAAGAAACCATAGCCTTAGGTTTCTGGGTTTTAGACAAAGTTAGGATCCACTGCCCTTTTTTAAAAATTCTGGAATTTGGGGGGCACCTGTGTGGCTCAGTTGGTTGAGCATCTAATTCTTGGTTTTGGCTGAGGTCATGATCTCGAGGTCAAGGGACTGAGTTCTTCATCTGGCTCTGCTCAGCAGGGCGTCTACTGGGGATTCTCTCTCTTCCTCTCCCTCTGCCCCTCCCCACTTGCACTCACACTCTCTCTCTCAAATAAATAAATAAATCTTTAAAAAATTCTGAAATTTCTCTTTTGCATTATAAAAGATAAAATAAACTTGGAATAAAATGGTGTTTGTTTTCATGCATCTGATTGTGTTCCTAAAATGCATGTCTCCTAGTATTTATATAAACATTTTTAGTCTAGTTCTTTACACAGGTTAGGGGTGGGGTCGGGGAGGAGGTTTATTCAGAAGATTGCCTATCAGTTTTCAAAAACAAGTAAGATTTCTGTGCTATGGTGAGCGCTGTGAATTGTGTAAGACTGATGAATCACAGACCTGTAACCCTGAAACAAATAATACATTATATGTTAATTAAAAAAAATTAAAAATAAAATTAAAAAAGATTTCAATGGTAAACATGGCAGACGGTCTGAGCTAAGTCAGGTGTAAAGTCAGGGATAAAGTAGGCACCTGATAAATACTTAGTGAATAAGTCAATGAACAAAGAATAGACAAATGAAAGAGATTTTAAAATATGAGAATCATTACATAAAAAAACTAAAGAAGTCATAGGAACAAATGCTATTTTTGAAGTAAAGGAAGAGAGGGATCAAAGAAACTGCTTAGAAAGATAACATTCTAAATACACAGGGACCATGTTCCAGGTACCACAGGAGGTACTTGACATTGTTATTTCCTTTACTCTTTCAAGTAATACTTAAAGGCAGTGGGCCTAATTGCTAACTTTTGCCCCTTCAGATCCACTCATCATTCTTCTTCATTCTGTAGCAAATAATCTAACCTTGGTTAAAAGGAGGTCTGGCCTTTGCCCTTGGCCCCTGAAACATAATCTCTCTTCCCCTGAGATGTTAGAAGTCTCTCTGACACTTGGGTCATGCTGGATAGTCTATCTATATGATTTAGGGTAGAGCTGGCCACGCCAGAAAAAGCAACAATGTGATTTAGGGTGGGGGCTTTGGGTGACATAGTCTCAGTCAACCTCCAGACTTCGATCAACCACATAGACAATCAATCAATCAATCCTGCCTGTGTAATAGAGCCCCAATGCGAACTCTGAATGCCAAAGTTTAGGTGAGCTTCCCTGGTTGGCAATAATACACACATATGACCATGCACTGGTGCCAGGAAAATAACATGTCCTGACTCCACAAGAACAGGATAATAGAAGCTTTGCATTTGGTACATTCCCAGACTCTGCCCTACGTGCTTCTTTCATGGGCTGATTTTAATCTGCACACTTTCTCTATAATAAACCATAATCGTGTAACAGCTTTCATTAAGTTATGTGAGTCCTTCTGGAAAATTATCAAACCTGCAGGCTGCTTTTGAGAATCTCCTCCCAAAATGCAAGACATGTTAGAAGTGAGGGCAGTCTTCGGGCCTGTTCCCTCTAACTTTGTGAGTGGCTTAAACTCTTGCACACACCATGATATCTGCCTTGAGAAATGGACCTGTATGGATTATATAAACGGGCTGGATCTTTGGCTTAAGGTTGAGTGCAGCCAATGGGAAGCCCAGATGAAGGGTAGAGAGAAGGTAGAGAGAGAAACTGGCATTTATTCATGTGTTCCTCTCCCAGTAGGACTCAGACTGGCTCTGTCCCTCTTTGATCGAAGGTCACCACTCCTCTTAAGGCAGAATGCTCTACATGATTCTTACACACTTTTTTCCTTCTAGAATCTGGTTAACTCTCTCCCCCCCCCACCCCCCATTTTCCCTCCGGATGGAAAAGGAAGGTGTGGAAGTGAGGGAGGGTGACAGCAGTTCTGACAATGCTGGCTTTGGATTTCTGTACTACTTTCCCTGCGCATTCTCCTAGAACCCACTCACACTTTTGCAATCAGTCCTTCTGTAAATAAATTCTTCTGAAATTTTTCTAAACCGAGCGGGCCTTTTTCCCCCCTGTTGGGAGCTTTACTAATACAGGAAAGCACTATATTATTTTACACACAAGAAAACAGAGGCTCAAAAAGATAAAAATAACTTGTTTAATGTCACATAAGTAGGGTAAAAATGAGATTTGAACCCAGGTTTGTCTAATGGCAGAACATACACTCTTTCCATTACAACAAGCAGAAGGATATTTGACAAAGGAAATAAAGAAAGAAAAGCAAGAGAAATAGGCAGAAAACCGGGAAAATGCATGGTTACAATCTGTAACAGGTAGGGATATTTCAGCAAGAGATTGAGGATGTGAGGAGCAGTGTGAAAGATATAAAATCCTTGAAAGAATAACTGAGGGCTTAGTAATCCCTGAATTAAACCAGTGTGACACCAGGACATTTGAAGTTTGAAGCAATAAATTTATAAAATAAAAATAAATAGGGGCGCCTGGGTGGCTCAGTTGGTTGGGCGTCTGCTTTCGGCTCGGGTCGTGGTCCCGGGGTCCTGGGATCGAGCCCCGCATCGGGCTCCCTGCTCGGCGGGGAGCCTGCTTCTCCCTCTACCTCTGCCTGTCACTCTGCTTGTGCTCTCTCTCTATCTCTCTGTCAAATAAATAAATAAATAAAATCTTAAAAAAAAAATTTCATAAAATAAAAATAAATAAACAAAATCATGTAAACATTATCCAGGTCAATTAATTATGGAGAAGAACAGAGTGTGTATCTGTGCATACATACTTACTTATATTCATGTACATGCACTTATATAAAGAGACCAGAGACAATATAAAATAAGAGAAGGAAAATGTGAGAAGACATATAGCTAAATTTATTTCATGTATTTCTATTAATTTTGCCACTGGGGCACCTGGGTGGCTCAGTCAGTTGAGCATCCGACTCTAGATCTTGGCTCAGGTCTTGATCTCCGGGTTGTGAATGCAAGCCCCACACTGGGCTCCATGCCTGGTGTGGAGCCTACTTAAAAAAAATTTTTCGTGACTGGTGGGCAGCATTTTTCATTGTAGAAAAGGAACATTTCACAATAAACTTTGGCAGAGAAAACCATATTCTCTGTGAAACAATTTCTCACATTTCCAAGCTGATATAAATTAATATGCAAAAATCACCAAGGAAAAAAGTGATTGATCTTCATATTTTCATGAAATTAACATGCAGCTTAAATTTGTCATTTTATGCATATTTTGTAAAACAGTACTACTTTCCAGTTCCAGGGGATAAAATGGCAGAAAGCAAAAAGTGTGAGATTAAAATGTAGCAAAGATTTTTAGTTCAAACAAAAAATGTTTTTGAGGAAGAACATCAACCAATAAATTATGATCTTTCCAAGTTATTGCTGTTTTTATATTTATAATAGCATGTGTGTCAACTTCAGGCATTAGAAAGAAAAGCCTCTTAGTGCTATCAAAAGCAATGAAAAGATTCCTTTAATATCCAACTAAAATTTAATATAGAAAATAGTAATGTTGAAAGACACCCTGATTGTCTATTTTCCGAACTTTAAACTTCTGAGAACAAATCATGAGGTCATTCTAATTTTAGAAAAGACATCTCAGAAGTCTAATTCAAATCCCTTTGTTCTTTTGTTCACTGGATTAATGGGCTAATCAGAGGGTGAAGCCAGCTATCTCTCTGCCAATAGCAATAAAAAAGGAATTCCTTGAGAGAGTTGCTTTTTCCTTAGCCCTCAGTCTGGTACTCAGCTACGTAGGAAGGCTGGGTGTGTGGATATGCTTTGGCAAAGTAGACCTGATGCTATACCAAGAGTCAAGAGGTCTGCTCAGCAAATGATTCCTTTTGCGATCTAAGCACACAACTTCACTATTGTTTTTCTTTAATCTCCTCATCCTTAAATTGAAGGGAATGGACTAGATGTGGTAAGGCAAATAGATTCCTTCCCTTGTACCAACTCCTTTTTACTGGTAATGACTGCTGGGCATGCAAGGAGTCAGGAGGAGGAGGCTTGGAGCTCAGTAGGAAAAAACACTTTGATCAATTAGAAATGTCGGCCACAGGCAAGCTGCAGTGGAAATGCTGTTTATTTGCTAGGTGATTGTTAGATATCCTTTGAACTCACACATTTGGTATAACGAGGAATAATAATGAACCAATCTATAACGATAGACCATAAAGAGCACTGGACTTGAGTTTTTTCATCCATAAAATTGGAAAGTTAGAGTCGATATAATATCTGGAGTCTCTTAAAACTAGAAGATTCTACGTTTCTAGGTACGAAAGGTTTTAAATGTTCCTTCATTGCTATGTGGAGATTAATAATTATAATGACCCCTGTGATTATATTGACCAATGTTAAGTAGCATTTGGATTCCCAACATATAGATATACAAAACAATGATTCTCCTGGCACCCTTGGCTCTACTTCTCACTAATCCCCACCAAATTATCATTTAGGGCACAGAGGCCCAGGGGACATGGGCCATCTGGAACTGGTCTCCTTCCTGGGGAGACAGCTAAGGTGGAAAGACAGCTGCACCAATTTCAAAGAATTGATATCCAGGCTCTCTTCAGATCTGCCCAGAACATGATACTGAATCAGTTTCCAGGGACAAAGACAGGGCAATGTCCCCCAAAATTTCTTTCAGGATTTTCAAATATATCACGAAACCGAACAGTCCAGTCTCCAGTACAGTCATCCATCAGGTTTCGTATTCACGATATCTGCCACCCTTGCCCTTCTCAAAGGTGGTCCACATATAACAGAACAGAGGTGATAAATATTATCCAGAAACTCACAACATAGATTTATAGGTTGAAAGGAAAACAGCTTTAGCAAAAGTAGTTCACATTTCTGTCAGAAATATAGGACCAGATGTAAAACCATAGAGAGAAGAACACCTGTCAATGTGTAATGTCCAAAGAAGCTTTGAATACTGAAAAGAAAGCTATAAATTCTATTGGGGAAAAAAAAAAATAGTGAGTGCCACCAAACTGTAAAGGTTGCAGTCTCTACCTCAAAAGGAAATCTTTGCATCTGAAAATGTCAGCAACCCAACACGCTGCAAAACATTCCACCAAAGCATTAAGGAGCACACCCCCATGGCTCACCACCACTATCTGTCATGGCAAAGCGAGATGAGTAGTCAGCTGGTGGATTATAGTGTAGGGGAGTAATCATGTGTGGAGATAATGACTAGTGAAAGCTTGTTTTTTTCTTAAATTTTCTTTGGGGGTTAAATGAAAATCTTATTTGTCTAGAAAGGAACCAGTGATTGGAGAATTTTTTTTTTATTAAGAAAATAAGAAAAATTGGTAAAAAAACAAAGACTTAACCAGGCTAGGTTAAGTTGATGTTAGGTTGTTTTTGCAAACTAGACTTTCCAAGTCTGCCAAATTGAGACTGAACAGGGAACTACTAATTGAGTGTAAAATGATTTTCCCTGGTAAGTTTGAACTACTGATTCACGGGAGCACCCCAAAAGTCTCTGCTGTGCCCTGACGGCCCACTCAAAGTGCCTTGGGCCACAGATATATTACGTAATATTTTCACGGAACCCTAGACACTTAAAGACAGAACAAGCACACATTTCTTAATCTTTTATATAAATATATATTCAAATTTCAGTTAAGTAATTAAAAAGGAGTATGTATTTGATATTTTTCTTGACACTTATTAATTCAAGCCTCTGGACTTAAATTTCAGATCAGAAAAAAAATGACTTTAAAAATACTTCTACTTTTTAGTTTTTAATTATTGCACTTTTTAGTTTTTAACTATATGATATGTATTACCACAAGTTTATATTATATAAAGAACTCCTATAACTCAACAAGAAAAACACAAATAACCCACTTCAAAAATGTCCACTTAAATGGACATTTTTCCAAAGAATATATACAAATGACCAATAAGTACATAAAAAGATGCTTAGGCATTAAAGAAACGCAAATCAAAACTACAAGATACCACTTTATACCCACTAGAATGAAGATAATTTTTTTAAAAAAGGAAAATAACAGGTGTTGGCAAGAATGCAGAGAAAGTATAACCCTGACATACAGCTGGTGGGATGTAAACTGGTACAGCCACTGTAGAAAACAGTTTGGGGGCTCCTCAAAAAGTTCAACATAGAATTACCATATAACCCTGCAATTCCATTCCTACATATATACCCCTGAAACTGAAAACAGGTACTCAAACAAATTCTTGTACATAAATGCTCACAACAGCACTATTTACAACAGCCAAATGGTGGAAACAACTCAAACATCCGTAAGTGAGGGACCAGACAGTGCACTATATCCATTCAATGGAATATTATTCAGCCATAAAAGGGAATGAAGCACTGATACATGCTACAATGTGAATGAACCTATAAAACAATATGCTCAATGAAGGAACCCAGACATAAAAGGTCACATATTGGTATGATTCCATTTATATGAAATATCTGGACTAGATAAATCCACAGATTCAGAGAGCAGATTGGTGGTTGCCAAGAGCTAAAGGGAAGGGAGAACAAGGAGTGGCTACTTAATGGGTACAGGTTTTTGGGGGGGAGTGATAAAAATGGTTTGGAATTAGATGTAAGTGGTGGGTGCACAACACCATGAATATACTAAATGCTACTGAATTGTACACAGTGTGCCTTAAAATGGTTAATTTTATGTTATATGATTTTCACTTCTCTCTTTTTTTTTAAGTTTATAGCAGGCTTCCCAAGACTCTGCTGCTGATAAGTGTCCATAAAAAGTGATGGGGTCATGACAAATGAGTGAAAGAGAATTTTAAAAGGAAAGATTGCCCACTGCCAAATCTGGGACAATGTAAGAATCACAATGAACAATGATGGTAATAGCTTATAACTCATTGTGGGGAAAAAGAATCCATTAGCCCTTACTGGTACTAAACAAAAAGGGAGAAGAGAAAGCTATACTTTACAAAAGGATGCCAGCTAATAAATATAAAAGAAATGACAGAGTTAGAAATAACCATTTGCAATAAGTATCATAATAGTACTTGACTCAGGCAAAAATCATCCCTAGATGCTAAAATCATTGGGTACAAGTTGATAAGGAATAGAATATATACATAAAAGATGTTACTTTTTTTTTTAAGATTTCATTAATTTATTTGAGAGAGAGAGTGTGTGAGCATGGGGTGGGGAGGGGAATGGGGCGGAGGGAGTGGCAAAGGGAGAGAGAAGCAAACTCCGCAAGGAGCAGGGAGTCTGACATAGGGCTCAATCTCAGAACCCTGAGATCATGATCTGAGCCAAAGGCAGATGCTTAACTGACTGAGCCACCGAGGTGCCCGGAAAGATGTTACTTAATACAGACCCACACACGTGTTAATACTACAGCACAGAAACCTGGCAGACGCTACCTTTACTAAGGGATCAAGGGTAATGTCACTAAAACTGGGTCAAACTGACATCCTGTGCCTCCTGATATGACGTACTTAAGTTGTACGTCACTCCCAAAAGGCAAACCCTCAATCCAATCATGAGGAAGTATTAGGAAAACCCAAAATAAGGAAGATTTTATAAAATCCAAAAAAAATCACTTTTGATGATAATGTTTAAAAACAAAGTCTAAACAACTAAAGGTAATGTAATATCCTCAGATGGGTTCTTACGACAGAAGTGGCTATAAAGAATATTAGTGACAATAAGTGAGTTTGGAATATGGACAATATATTAGATAATAACATTGTACTGATGTTAAAAATCCAGAATTTGTTAAAGGTACATGATTATATAAAAGAAAAACTTCTTAGAAAGGATCTAGGGCTAAAGGGTCACCATATCTGCAACTTCAAGTAGGTCAGCAATAGTAATGGTAATAGAAATGACAACAATATGTGCATATACCTATATACATGCACATATATATGTATACAGATACACACACACACACACACACACACACAGGGTGGGAGGGAGGAGAGGGGAGACAACAAACAAGCAAATGTGCCGAGATTGTTGAGGGTATCTGGAAATTCATTGTACTATCTTTGCAACTTTATTACAAGTCTGCAAAATTTTTTTTCAAAATTAAAAACTATCTTTTTTAAATTGTGTTTCTGAGATCAGTTTATTTTCACTCAAGCCTGTAAGCTTGTTCAAATCAGAGACTGTGTTCTCAGCCATATTCTCTCCTAATTGCTATTTTCCTCTTAGAAACATGGCAAACAGAAATGAGAAATTTCATTTGCTTATCGAGTCTATCTCCTTGCCATTGCAAGATTATTCCTCATGGCATCACTTTTACTGCTATCTGGGGCCCATTTTTAGGAATCTCAAGTGTGTGGGACTCCACCGCTTCCCTTGAGAGGTATCTTCTGTTAACTGTTGTTTGCTGAAATAGAGGTCTCCCTCAAATGTTTTCTTTGATGTGTTACCAATTACCTAGCAGAACTTGACACTTAGAAAGACAGTACTTACTTCTAATGGTCTGTGCTCCAGCTTCCTTTAATTATTAACCCGTGGCTTCTTTGTAGGGAAATTTGGGAAATACTCTATTTGGGATAAAATTGTTATGGGTAAGAACATATGTATTTATTGACTTGGCCAGAAGCTTCTTCCTCTCTATCCCTTGGCCTATCCTGAGGACCTAGAACATTGAACATCTCATCTCTGATAGCCAATCAGATGGACAACACTTATATACAGAAGACACTTCCTGGAATCTACCTAGTGATTCTGACTATTGAACTATGGTCTCGTAAAACATCAGAGCTGAAAGGGACCTCAGAGACAACCAGGTTTAATTCTCTCATTTTATAGATAAAGAAACAGGTCCAGAAAGGTTAAACGACCTGCCCAAACTAATACATTAAATTGAGGTCAGAGCTAGAGTAAGAAACCTGTTCTATTCATTTCCTGACCTGTAATCTTTCCACCTTCCACGATCCCTCATCAAAATAGTGGATACAGTCTCTTCCCAACTAGGGAGATATTACATAAACTGAGTCACTTGAGCTCAGATAGAATCAGGAAAATCTTATCTCCAGATGAAAGTCTAGCTTGCCATATTTGGTTTAGAAATCCACACCTTACAGCCTATGTATAATTGTTTCTTTTGCTCATCACATGGTTATACTTTTTAGAAACAGAGGTAAATATTACAGTGACTTTCTGGAATTCCTTTTTTTATTTTTTTTAAGATTTTATGTATTTATTTGACAGAGAGAGACACAGCGAGAGAGGGAACACAAGCAGGGGGAGTGGGAGAGGGAGAAGCAGGCTTTCCACGGAGCAGGGAGCCTGATGCGGGGCTCGATCCCAGGACCCTGGGATCATGACCTGAGCCGAAGGCAGACGCTTAACGACTGAGCCACCCAGGCGCCCCTGGAATTCCTTTTTTTAGACAGTTTATATTTATTTTAGTACAGTTTAAGATTACAGTAAGATACAATTCCCAAAGAAAGAAATACAAATTTTCACAAAGTACAGATCTGTGGTAGTCTATAGAACAATGTATCTATATACCTCCTACACAAAGTATAATTAGGAAAGGTCTACATTTGGGAGACACAATGTGATCTTAAGGCAAACTAAAAACCCATACTGAGTATGGACATTGAATTCCTTCTATTAAAAATTTTAATCTCCCTTCTGGGAAATGAACTGACTAGAACTAAAGAGGGCAGAGCTGGTTTGTGTTTTGTTTTTTGTTTTTTCTGGGTTTTGCTTTCCAAGGCGGAGCAAAATGTGAAAGCATTTTAAGCTTTTTAAAATATTACCCCTCCATTATATAGGCAAAACAGAAATCTGTGTGGGGATGGGGACAACTTGCTCTTCACTCAGAATCCCACATCTCACTTAATAGCGAAACCAATCATCCATCTACATGGTTACAATGTAGGAGTCTTGCTTAAATAATCATCTCCTATATCTTTTACACATCACCCACTATATCTTTTACACATCACCATCATCTCCTATATCTTTTACACATCCTTTTAGGTCTAAATTTAAAATACCTCTGGAACCCCACCATCCCTCACCATCTATTCATCTACCATGGAAATGCAGCCACTATCTGTTTTCCTCTTAACTCCTATCTTCCTCTAACCAATTCTCAATAGAGTAGCCTAGTAATTTTTGAAATGGTGAATAAAAAATGATATATCCAGTAATATCTCTCCCCTACTTAAAATCATTTAATGGCTGCCCATCCAATTAAAATTCAATTCCCTCTCATCGGTTTGCAAGACCAAAGATGAAATCAGTCCTGGTCCCATTTGAGCTTCATGTCCTACCACTTCCTCTCTATTCATCACATTTAGGCACACTGGCCTTTTTCTGTCCCTAGGACATGCTAAATGCATTACTGCCTTCAGACTTTTATATGCACTGCTATTCTGTCTGGAACACTCTGCTCTGGTGTCACGGCCTGACTCTCCTTTTTAACATTCATGGCTGGGCTCAAATGTAACCTTCTCCAGAGGAACCTCTTTAATATTATATGTTAATCATCCCTCTTTGTTAGTCACCATGCTATTAGCTTGTTCTAATTTTTTTAGGCAACATAAACCAATCTCTGGAATCATCTCATTATATACTTGCAAGTTTATCATCGCCTATTTATCACCTATCTCCTACATATCCCCAACAACAAAAAAAATTTGACATCAGTGTGTTTTTCACTTTTATATTCCCAGCACCTACTACAACACCTTGGTGTTCAAATATGTTTCTTAAGTAAATGAATGAATGAATGCTGGCAAGAGCATGGTACGAAGAAGATTCATAAACTGTTGTGTGAATTTGGTATTGGGTTTCAGGAAAGCTAGCTGAAATGCATGTCGGGATTCTAAAATGCCCAAATCCTTCAGTCTAGAAAGTGGATGGCAATCCTATCCCATGCCATCTATCACTCCATTATCTACAATATGAAACATTAAAAAAAAAAAAACTGTAAAAAGCAAATGTCCAATATTTGGGGAATGAGTCATCCATGTGGTATTAATATATGTGCTAAACATAATTAAGATTTCTTTTATGATGTAATTTTTTAAATATGGGATATTTTCTATTATTTAAGGATAAAAAAAATGTACCACAACAAAGTATACTGAGGTATATGCCATGCCTCCTTTGGTGGGCAAATGCTTTTTCCTCTCCTGATCCTTTCTGAATTTTCCAAATTTTCTACAATAAACCTGAGCTATTTTGTTAATAAACATTTCTAAACTGACATTTATTTAGTTAAATAATGTAAAAGAAATAAAGACTCAATACATGTTTCACTGAGTCAAATATGACAATTTTTTTAAAAAAACTCACTCTTTCTAAATATAATACTGCCTGAATGAGTCTTTACTTATTTTTAAATTCACTATATTTTGATCATCCTTACAATTTTACCTGTCCTAGGAAGATAAGTTTTGACTTGGGCCTTAACACAATGTCCTAAATTATATATGAGATACAAGCTTCATGACAAAATGTAGGAATGCTTGAATATACATATTAAAGACTAAAACTTCCCAAAAAATTACTAAATAAGTTTCTAACTTTATCAAATCATAGCTATGTACTAGTAATTTAGGCTGTAACTGTGAATTCTTATTTGGATTATAATCTCTTTGGTCTACTAACAAATTTAAGCCTTCTGAACAGGACTTACTTCTCCAAATAGAATGATGTTTGGTGTTAATCAAAGGTATGATTGTTACAACAGACTGCAGCTATTCTTGCTGCAGGCAGAAACAGAATTATAATGAATATCTGATGATTCCTGGTACCAGAGACATTTGGAGAATTCTCCCATTAAGAGAATGAAGTACAGATATAACCCCCCATAGGCTTGAAAAAGAGCAAAGGCTGTTTGACAGAGTTGACTCAATCCTTTCAGTGCAATGGTGTCACTTTTAGAAAGATACAAAGAATATTTCAAAAAGGGATATAGGTGACTGAAGGGATGTGGCAAAAATCAGACTTTATTAGCTGAGTGTTAAATCAAGTCAAACACTGGACATTTCCATCATTTAACACTCAATTAAGCCAGGCTAATAATAAAGATAAATTTAATAATAAATGCTGAGTTTGCTCCTACCACACAATTCCCTTCAATCTTCCCTGTGATTGCTCACTGGATGCCTGGCATCGTGCTGAGTACCGAGAATACAAAGACGCATGCACCCTGATCTCTGCCAAACCGTGACAGGGTAACCTAGAAGGGACCTAATGTATATTCATCTTGGAAACAGAAACTTCGTGGTAAGTCTCGGTATTAGAATTCTCCTGTCAGCGGCCACGACAGCTAAAGTGCTAAACATACACTCTAAGTAAATACTCCGTCGGCCCATCAGATCAGAAACCGCTGGTAGCTTCAGGCTGTTCATTTCAAAATGAATTGAAGGCTCATAATCAGAACTAGTGAGGGTATTATCGACAGGATAAGTACTTGTGTACTTTCACAAGAATAAACTTTCTTTCAAATCTAGGGCCTTTTAAGTGGTGTTGGGATGCAACTAATTCTAGAAAACAACCTAGTTTGTGGTATTTCTTACACCTGGTCAGGCAGGAAGCCTGAGAAGGACATCTACTTGAAATAATACGTTCGTTAAAAGTGCACAACCGACAACATATGTAAGGGTGCTGCAGAAAAAAGAAAAAGATTTAAACACAAACACACAAGTCTTTCTGACAGTGCTGATGGCTTCGTACATGAATTAATTTTACACTCCTGATCTTTAAGGATTTAGGAAGGAAATAAACTTGTACTTGCTTACCCTGTTCATGTCTAGGTTTTAGACTTTGTAACATTGGTGCCCTAGGACACACTTGAGCAGCCTCTTCACACAGGGACGGTCCAGAGTACAGAGCTCAAGTGCTGGGCCATGGGTCCAAAGGTCTCATTCAGTCCCTGGCTCTCACGCAGACAAGTCATCTAACTGCTATGAGCGTCAGCAATCTAGCAAAATGGCAAGGAATCTATAAATACGTATTAATTTCAGCATTTGTGGATTAACTGATGTATTGATACATCTCTTCTCTGCTGAAAGGATTAAAGTAGCTCAAAATGGAAATAATAATGCAATGGAAGCTCCTCCTAACTTTCATTATGGGTTTAGAGGTGGCAACCTCTGACTGGGGTGTCTGCACAGCACTTCCCATACATTTAAGAAAATGTCAATTGCCTATACTGCAGAAAGCGATTATATTTTAACCAAAGTCCCATAAACCCCATTTTCCAGAATGAGGAAGAAATAAAGATCTGATTTTTCAGCAGGAGCTACATTCTTCACTGTGGATTGGCAGGAGCTAGAGAACAGAGAGGGAGTCTTCCAGAAGCAGTGTTTTCTCACTCCTTATCCGAATTGGATGCTCACTAAAGAACACCAAGCACCAGTTTGCAGTAGCCATTCTGAATTTAACAGTGACAATTTGGAGCCTGCAAATTCCAAGGTCTGACTCCGAATGTTTGTTTGTTTATTGGCAGAGAGATAGCACCATACCATTTAGTTACAAAGCACCATGGAGCAAATCTAGATTAATATGAGAATCCATATTTCGTCCTGCCTGGGCTGTATGTCACACTTCTGAGTGAGACCCTAACAAGAGCAGGAATTAAGAATAGGTCAGAAGAACATCTGCTTTGCTTATTTTGATTACGTGGGCAGGCAAAGGAATTTGCTTTTATAACACCAAAATAACTTGGAATGCGGCAAAAATAAATGCACCTTCTGTCTCATGGAATGTTATTACAGTAAGAGGCTTTGTGAATGCTTGGTGGCATTTTCAAGCATTTTTTGTTCCTCTCATTTCTTTCTAGGCTCCATACTGCAATCCTCACGGTTTGAGCACTAGACTTCAAATGAGACATCTATTCAGAGCATGTTCAGACAAAACGAGTGGTTTCCTTAGTAATGGGAACTATGTGAAAGCACAGCCCCTCCAGCCAGCCAGGCTTCTCCCCGCCTTGCAGTTCACACATAGGCTCCCAGTGAGCATTATACAGCTGGGGAGCACCTCCAAAGTCTGAAATGGCTAAAACACTGAATATTCATTGCATTTCTAATAAAACGTACCCTTTATAAAAGGTTAAGGATGTAAGAAGTACTCTTAGTGGTGAGGGTTCATTTACTCATTTTCTGCATCATGTCATGGAATGGAAAGAAAAATAAGAGATCTCACTAAAGAGACAGACACATGTTTTCCTTTGAGTACATTTTAAAACATTTCCTTGTCTTAAAAACCTAAGCTTGTCTTATTATTTTTTCTGTCTAAAAAAGCCTAAAGACTGCTTCTTCTGATTTTCCAGTTTTCTGCATAGCAATCATCTTTGACAAAGCTCTGAAATTCTGTTGCTTGGAAAGGGTATATATTTTGCCTTTTTACAGTCTCAAAGTTAAAAAATAAAACAGTAGTTTTATGTATAGCATTGTTGAAGTTTTATGTATGCGTACATATTTATCCATTTATTTATTTTCAGGACAACACAACACACACACACACACACACACACACACACAAAGAAAAGAAAAGAAAAGAAAAAAAAAACCTGGCTTCTTTAACAGAGTAAAACAATCATCATTCATCATAAATATTGACACAAAAGGGCAGTCAAGTATAGGCTATCCTAGACTAAAAACCAACATGAAAATTAAAAAAAAAAAGTATCAGAGTTGATATGATACCTGTGTTGAGGATAATGGTTTACAGATATCTTCACACTATGTTGAAATCATCCAATCAGAAAGATAGGAATACAGTCAAAGATTCTGAAGTGAGCAAAGTGAGGTACAGCTAAATTATGGTTGGCATTCTTCCATGCATCTGGTTACAAATAATCAAACACAAAGCAAAAGTTATGCTATAAAACACTCAAAGAAGAGGAGCATGGGCCTCAAAAGATATTTGGAGGGAAGAAAAGACAGTTTTTAGAGTGTTAGCTTTGGAATTCAACCTATATTCCAGCCTTAGCTCCTGACTATCTCTGTGATTGCCAACATTAACCAAACTCTCTGAAGCTCGGTTTCCTTTTCTGTGAAAAGGGGAAAGTTCCTGAATGTCACAGTTTTATAAGGGATAAAACCGTATGTACACAGTTCTGTATACACTTCAGTGTCTGACATGAGGTTAATACTCAACAAATGCTATTTATTATTATACTAGGTACTCTTGTGATTTCAGCATACATAATTTCTGCATTTGGAAAGCAGTATATATTTCAAATTCTGATCTATTCCACTGTGTTTTGTGGATAGCTCAAGGAAAATCATTTGTATTTCCCTGAGCAACAGCAATAATAAATGTAACAACAGAATAACAACAACATGAAATTTGCTATCAGAGAGAATACTGCATCCCCATCATTGATAGTAGTGAGCTGTCTTTCTCCAGAAACTGTGATGGCGTCCTTCTCGTGATTCCTATTTATACAATGGTTCTCTATGCAATCAAGAACAAATATCTCTGACCCAGTTGGCCACGGATTATGGCTAATTGTCTCGCACAAGAACCAAAGCATAGCCTTGCTCTCATTTAAAGTCTACACATCCACTCTTACAGATTTAAAGACTCAATGCTGCTCTGCTTAAACACTTTGCAATTTTACTTTCTTACCCATTAAACCTCTACTCAAAATTCATTCATCCATTGAAACAATAATGCATTCTGATCAATTATTCTATATTATGAGCCCAGAAGCAGAGCACTAAACCCAGCCTCTTTGAGCAGGGACAGATCTCCCACAAGAGGGGCTATTTAACCCGAGGATTAAGGGGGAACAGCCTTGCTAATGAAAGCTGTGTGCCTGATGTGTGTCATGGCAGGCCAAGCACTCCAAGTGCCCTGCGTGGAATCAGGACAGACACAAAGCAGAGAAAAACCACCATGGCACTTGAGGAACAACAGTTTATGTGGCCGGAGCAAAAGGTGACCAGTAATGAGTACCTGGATCCAAGAGCCAGGTTACAGGAAGAACTGAACACTAAGGAGCTTGGGATATTTTTCCATTTGTGATGAGACACAAAATAGGGTTTTGTTTGCAGAAGATGGACTGGAGAGGGCGACACTGGAAGCAGGAAGTTAAGAGGACTTGCAGCAGACAGACCACGGGATGATGGAGGCCTAGCTGATCAAGAACAAGATTCAAGGAAATGTGGGCGTAAAATCAGAGGCTTTAGACCAGTTGAATGCAGGATATAAGACCCAAGGAGGATCAAAGTTGCTGAACCCCCCCTGAATGAATGGGTAGTGCTATTCTAACTGAAATAAATTTAAAAAAAAAAAAGGAAGAAAAGCCAGTAGTCAGGCGAGCTTAAGAGGTCAGGTTTAGACATGGAGGGCATGAGGTGCCTGGGCTCATGAAAGTAGGCACATTTATCAGACAGTTTGAGGACTACATATAATACGTATAGAAGAAGAACGTTATTTGCAGGAGCAGTGATATACATTTGAGAGTAGTGATTACATAAGAAGAGATTATATTATCTAAGAGAGCATAGGAAGAGCAACTGGAAAAAGAAGAAACCTAGTATAAATATTTAAGAGACAGATGAGCCCAAAAGGACAGCAGGCAAAGTACACAGGCAAGTATGAGTGGGACCAGGAGGCTTCAATGAGCAAGAACCAAATCGGAAGGGCACTGAGGAGATTCAAAGGGGAGTTTCAGTGGCATGTGTGGAGTAGAAGCTGGATAAAAAGGAGCTGGAAAAGGAGAAAGTGATGAATGCAACAGTAGCAATGTTGACAGGTCCCTTGTGAAATTTATGAGGAGGACAGAAATGGAATGGCAGAGAAGGTTTAAGGGTTAAAAGGAGGACTGTTGTTAATATTCTAGTATGAGTTAGAAGCATGCCTATGGATTTTGTGTAAATAAGTCAATTGCAGAGTGGAATGGGGAAAAAGGCTTTTAGAGACAAATTCCTAAGAACACAGATGGAGATGAATTCGGAGGGACACAGAGACTGGTAATAAGAAAAAGTCTCATCCTTTAAGACTACAAATGAGAGATAATGATGCATGTGGATAAAGAGACATTAGTAAGCTAAGAAGGTGTGAAATAAAGGGAGCTCACACCTAAAGGAGCAGGTTCAATGAAGTTAAAAGCAACATCATTTTCCTAAGAATATTTAGGTTGAAAAGGGATGTTGAAGAAAGTATGAAAGTTTGGAATCATCCCTGTAGATGACAGGATAAAGAGTGGCCTTAGGATGGATACCAAAATGGAAGAGGACTGCCGAAGAGCCAGCCGAACCACGATGCCCTGCATTTGTTGGGAGTATAGTGTGTGCGCCACCACATGATTTCCTCCAGGAACACTTTAACTCCTGGAGCCAGGAGCAGAGAAGAACCATCACGGCGTTGTTCAGGGGTTCTGAGCATGATAGAGGACCAGAGCAAGAGAATCCGGGTGACTGATCAGTTTACACGACCAACCTTGGTAGGAAGGAAAGGGAGAGAAAGAAAGATGACCAGGAGAGAACTGGTCTCAAGGATTTGAGGTCTTCATAGTGTCAAGAAGCAGACATAGGAGGAGCATAGTTTTAAAACGGCCAAATAGATAGAGTTATGGTAGAAAGCAGGATACTTCAGTTCAAGATATCCAAGGCAAGACACCTCGAATTACCAATAAGATCAAGGAAGCATCTCCGGGAATGGGTTTCTGAAATGAAATAAAAGTGACACTTATTTTCATTTAAGGAACTTAGTAATCTGGGGCTGGTTTTATACGTAAAAGTTGAAATCTCCCAAGACTTTAGCAGTATTTGGGCAGAACAGAATATTTTTCGCCAGGTATCAAGTCTGGAATCTCCTGACAAGTAGATAAGAACAAAGTGGGGAGGTAAAGAGTGGTATGTGCCTTATAGAAAAGTGTAATAATTCATGCCCTGAAGCTGGTATTGGGAAGCCAGAGGATGTGTAAGAACATGATCCCCTGGGGTGCCAGGGTGGCTCAGTCGTTAAGCGTTTGCCTTCAGCTCAGGTCATGATCCCAGGGTCCTGGGACCGAGCCCCGCATCGGGCTCCCTGCTGAGCAGGAAGCCTGCTTCTCCCTCTCCCACTCCCCCTGCTTGTGTTCCTCTCTTGCTGTGTCTCTCTCTCTGTCAAATAAATAAATAAAATCTTAAAAAAAAAAAAAAAAAAGAACACGATCCCCCACCAACATGCACACACACGCAGGTGCAGACGCCTGCACACCCAGCCCTGAGAGGTGGGACAGTGAGTGGTCTCCACGCGAGAGGTCACAGAAATAATCAGGTCCTGAAAGGAGATTGGATTTCAGCTAAAGGAGGAAATGGAAGGGGAGGTTTGGGAAGTAGTTGAAGGGATGGCAAATCTGCTGACAAGTGAACGATCGGAAAAGTGAAAAGAATAGGGAGGATTCACGGGTTCGAGTAGATGAAGCCGAGGGCATCAGCTATGTGACGGTATGTATGCGAGAGGATGCTGGAAGCCTTGTTATCCCAGACAGAGAAAACCATGCAACAGGAGCAGCATGGTGGAGAGGCCTGCCTCAAAAGTCCGCCAACATCCACAAGGACCACGGAAGGCCAAGTGTCAGAGAGTGACTTGACTGAGAGTCAGACAGATGGTGAGGGCTAGAGGACTTGGATCTCAGCTAAAGGTTACCCACGGTTCTGAGGACAGCAGAGAGGACATGGTTCGGTGCCCACCCTGCCTGACTCACCGTCCTCTGAGGCAGGGCATGAGGTGGCCAGCCGCCGCAGACCCCGGCGCCGAGGCTCCGATGCCAGGAAGCGCAGGCCCGACGGGCCGCACAACACTGCTGCGCCATGTGCTCGGCGAACGCAGCTCCAAGTCTCATTTGATGACAATCCTATGCTTAGCACAGCAAGTGGTTCAGAACTCAGGCTCGGGAGCCAGACAGATGTGGCTCCCGAGCCTGGCTAAGCCACTCACGAGCCACGTTACCACAGGAGGTGAAGTAAGCTGCTTCCTCTATCTGCAAAATGAGAAACCAGCATCTGCTCACAAGCTAACTATAAGAAACAGAGATGCTGCCAGGAAAGTGCTTATTCAGCTCAGTGCTTGGCATACAGCTCTCAAAAAAATGGTACCTAGTGTTCCCAGGTCCTTCCTGCTCACTGTATTGGATGCCTTCCTTTTCCCGGGGAAGTACTCCTTGTCCCCTACCCTCTAATTTGGGGGAAGGGGAGTAGAAATGACAGAAGAGTACTTGATCCAGGGGTAAGCATGGGACCCAAGTAGGCTAGCGGAAGATCTCCCCCCAAAAGCTTCCAAATTCAAACTAAGGGAAAGGGACAGTGTCTCTCAGGTGGCAAAACTGTGAGATCAAGGACTTGAGAGCCAGTGGGGGCCAGGTTGCTGTACATGGAAAGAAAGCTCGTCTGCAGTAAGAGAAAATAAAGCCAATGCTCCGAGAAAAGCAGACAGAGGAGAACAGAGACAGGATCTCCCGGGAGCATCTGAGTCCATGGCCCATTTGTCTCGGAGGCCCAGTTTTCCCTCTGCTCCTATTATAACATGTGAGACTACATTACCCTTGCTACAACCTCACCTTTTAACTTGAGCTAGTTTAAATCTAAGCTAGTTTAAATAGGGTTTGTCTTGCTGGCAGCCAAAAGTATCCATAGTGTGGACAGCTACTAATAAATTTAAAATAGTGGAGAATGGCAGAGACCACAGCTGTTATCCCCTTCTCATGATGCCTTGGAGAATACCCTACACACACCCAGGGGTCAATAAATGCCATCGATAGACAAACCTTGAATTCTATCAGCAAAGTCTGCACATTGACCCATAAGCATTTGACCTGATTTGAGCATTCCTTGTGCTACCCAGAACTCTTCCAGCTCCCTGAATTAAAAACCAGCTGATGAGGGCGCCTGGGTGGCTCAGTTGGTTAAGCGACTGCCTTCGGCTCAGGTCATGATCCCGGAGTCCTGGGATGGAGTCCCACATCCGGCTCCCGGCTCAGCAGGGAGCCTGCTTCTCCCTCTGACCCTATCCCCTCTCATGCTGTTTCTCTCTCTCTCTCTCTCAAATAAATAAACAAATAAATAAATAAAATCTTTAAAACAAAAAAAAAACAGCTGATGAATAGGATGAATCCAAAGAGGGTTCAGGCCTGAATAACATATACAGAGGGTAATAAATGAAGCAGGAGCTCTCAAAAATAAATATACATTGAGTGCCAAGTACATGCCCAGAACTGCCTCTACTTGCTCATCTAATCAACTTGGGTTTGTGTTTTTTTTAAGATTTATTGATTTATTTCAGAGAGAGAGAATGCTTGCACGAGCGCGCATGGGCACAGAGGCAGGGCGGGATGGGCAGAGGGAGAGGGAGATAAGCAGACTCCCTGCTGAGTGGGGAGTCCCAACCTGGGGCTCCATCCCAGGACCCCGAGATCATGACCTGAGCCGAAATCCAGAGTCAGACACTTAACCGACTGAGCCACCCAGGCGCCCCAATCAACTCATTTTTAAAGACAATCTAAAGACCAAAGACTGTAGCAACCCCACCCCCATTCCCAAATAGTCTTAGAATATTGTAGGATTATGAGATAGAATTTAAAGCTGAAAATTCAGCAGTGGTCCTGGTGTAGGCAATAACTACAAGACTCTCCCATCTATTCTGCTATCCTTGAGAGTTGTAGTAAGTGCCTTTCATTCTTGAAAGTACCTTCCCTATACTAAAGGGAATAACTCTATGAACAATCACTAAAAGATTCGACAGAGAACTTTAGCTCTGGGCCTCCTGCATTCTCCATCAATGAAGAAGAGAATCAGATGAGAATGCTAACAGTCACCTTTGTTCTCCCGCCTAGCAGAAGTCAAGAAGCAAAAGTGACATAAAATATTCATGAAAATTCAAATGACCCTTTAACTTTTAGATGGTGCAATATACCTGGATGCCTAAATATTTTAGTGACAAAAAAGGTTTGCTTTCTCTTACAAAGAAATCACTGCTTTGATCTCTTGTTTAGATATAAATGGATCACTTTCATTAGCCCACCTTTACAAAAGAGCCCCATGTGAAAGCAGAAAAATTCAGAACAGACCTTGCATACAAATATCACACCAGGGGCAAACTGTTATCTCATGCCATTCTGGTTCTTAATTTTTGCCTAGAATTTACGTGGATGTACGTGCCTTCTTGATTCTTGGAGTTTTATTTTTGCCTAGAACTTACACATATCTTTGTACTTTTATGAACCCAAATGCATTTAATGTGTCCTAATCACAGAAGATGAAAAGAGAAAGTGGCCAGCCAAGTCAAGAGACACACTCTATTCTCCCACAAATAATAGCTCTCTTATGAATAGCCTCATGTGTAACCGAAGTCACTGATCTGACAAAGTCTATCACCCTGGGTGGTA
>NC_138380.1:34451715-34457680 GCF_054177405.1 Leptonychotes weddellii | reverse complement strand
AAAAAAAAAAGGATGAGATCTTGGAGCAGAAGCCTTATAGAACTGGCCCGTTCACAGAAAAAACAGAGAGCTAAGAATGCAATGTACAAGATACATTCCGGAAATGATCAGCCCTGTGCTGTGCTGAGGAAGGGGATGCACTGGAGTTAGGGAGAGAGAGAATCGCCAGTGGTATGTATGGAAACATATCAGCTGATGGAGCAGAGGAGCTGTGAGTTTCAGCCTTGGAGTCAGAAATGCTTTGGTTTGATTGCTGACTCTACCAATGAGCAACTCCATGAGTTTTTGCACACTCAGTCCTCAGTTTTCTGATGTGCAAAATGAAACTAAGAGCTAGTACTTTAATAGGGAGCACTGAATGAGACAATTCAAGAAAAACTCCTAACAAACCACCTGGCACAAAAGGAGTGCTCAATAAATGTTGTCTACTATTACTGCCGCTATCTTAATTATTATGTTGTGGAAGAACTGAATGCTAAGTTAAAAAGGTCCGAGATTTTACCAAACAAGTCAGCTTCAGTTGAAGAGTAAAGTTCTACCTCAAAAGAAATTCATATCTTATGTTTTAAGTAATAGCTATTATTTCTGATTATAAAAATACTATGTACTTACTGTGGAACATTTGAGAAATAAAAAAAATAAAACCACCTATTATCTTATCAAAGATAACTACTGCTAGGGGTTTATTTCCTTTTTTGATGTATTTCTTTTCAGTTATTTCTGTTCTTTTCAGTTATTTCCATGTGACTTACAAACTGTCTGCCTATCTATTTACCTACCTGCTATATTTAAAAAAAAAATGATTTTCACTGTTTTATTTCACTAATTGTTTACATGGCTAGAGAAGAAGTAATATTCAATCCTCCGAAAGAAAAGATTAAAGAGAGAAGCCAAGACAAGACCCAGGTTGGATCTACAGAGCAAAGAAGGAAAGAGAGGGAGAAAGAAGTCTGAAGAAGATACAGAGATTTATCTCCTTGATTTCTGACATCTTTCTCATTCCTGGTGGTGACTTTCCTTGAGTGATAAAACTACTTTTGTTCTTCAAGTGGAGTTCTATCCCTCATTAAAAAATAAGACCTATATGCTGGGTTACAGCAAAATATAAATCTTAACTCCCTGATCAGCCTAGGCATGGAGAGATGCCATCCTGGGAGAGGAGAACGGGAACAGGGTCCCTGCGGGAGCAGCACATTTCTACTTATCACACTTGTCACAGAGGGAGGACATGCCTGTTTTGTTTATTTTTCTCTCTTACAACCCCGCCCCCATCAATCTTTGTTTCTTCTTATGTTTGCTAAATTCTGATAGTCGAATTTGCATATTTTAGCACATAAAGATCTCCTTCTTCTCCAGTTCTGATATTCTGTGGATCTCTGATTCTAAATGTTCACAAAAAGCCATACTGTGGTTGTACAACCATGTGAATGTACTTGTGTCCCTGAACCACGAGCTTAAAAACTGTTAAAATGGGGGCGCCTGGGTGGCTCAGTTGGTTAAGCGACTGCCTTCGGCTCAGGTCATGATCCTGGAGTCCCGGGATCGAGTCCTGCATCGGGCTCCCTGCTCAGCAGGGGGTCTGCTTCTCCCTCTGACCCTCTTCCCTCTCGTGCTCTGTCTCTCATTCTCTCTCTCAAATAAATAAATAAAATCTTTAAAAAAAAAACTGTTAAAATGGTTAATGTTACATTATATACTTTACCATAAGAAGAAAGTCATAATAAAAAATAAGAGCCATAGTTGAATGGGGATCATTTTTGTTTCCAATTCTACTTTCTAACTTTTGAAAAAAAAAAAAAATGAGAACTCTCTGATCCAACGTGCTTTTGTTCAACATTCTAACAAACAGCCAATGCCACTCCCCTTACATCATGCTTCTAACTTAATTAAGAGCTAATGTGCTATCAGAATTAGACTACAAAGGACCATGTCACTGAAGATCTTCTCGGTACAATGTCAGCCCCTCCTCATCAGGGGCCCATGCATAGTTATTTAGCTTTCTGAGCATACCAACTCCCTTTCCAACCAGACACTGCCTTTCTTCAGAGCTCTGTTTCTCAAACAGAGCCAGCAAATTCTTTCACTAACACTGAACAACCATAACTTTATAAAAGCATCCACTGCCTAGTGCAAAAATTCATTCCTTTCAATTCTATACTAATTATATATTATTATATATAATATAATATAAATATATTTTATATATTGATTATATTATATATAATTCAATACTAAAAATAGTATTTTATTTTTAGCATCCCTTGTTGCTGACTGTATTGAATTGGTTGGCTCAGTCATCAATCAAGCATTCATTTATTTTACAAATGAATATTGAGTGGCTTGTAGTGTAAAAGAGCCTTGGCTCTGTGGGCAGACAGAACTGAGTTCAAATTTTTACCCCATTATTTCACAGTTTTGGTACACTGGGCAAGAAACCTAACTTCTCTGAGCCAATGTTTCTACACTGTCAAATGGGGATAAAATATCTATTTTATGTTGTGGAAATTCAATAACTTTTAAAACATACACAGTTAGTATTCAACAAACATTGTTTTCTCTATGTTTATGTAAGCTATGGAGCTTAAAGATGAATAAAATATAGACCTCTTCCAGGAGACTCTATAAACTAAAAAGGGAAATGGGCCAAATTATAGAAACAATTGTAATACATTTTAAAAAGTGATAAATGGTGGGGGGCGGGATAAAGATTGCGATTGTGGGTCTAATGAGAGATCATATCTTGTTAGGGGGCCAGAAAAGACTTCACACGGGAAGTAGCATTTGCACTGAGCTCACTTATTTAGGACCAGGTACAGGTAGGGGCCTGAGTGGAAGGTAGAAGGGACATTCCAAACAAAGCAGAGAACGGGGATGGATGATGATGATGGTAATTACAATGACCCTCTACCCAGACCACTCCTCCAACGAAAGTGAACAGGAAAGCAATGCCCAGGATTCCATGAAACAAGAAACCTTCACAAATTAATAGGAACTTCAACCATTTCTTTTTAAAAGATTTTATTTATTTATTTGAGAGAGAGAATGAGAGAGAGAGAGCATGAGACGGGGGACGGTCAGAGGGAGAAGCAGACTCCCTGCCGAGCAGGGAGCCCGATGCGGGACTTGATCCTGGGACTCCAGGATCATGGACTGAGCCCAAGGCAGTCGCTTAACCAACTGAGCCACCCAGGTGCCCGAACTTCAACCATTAAATCAACAAATAAATACTTAATTGTGCCCCTATCGTTTATTTGATGATGAAGGCAGAACTTTTTCAACATAATAAGGGCTGTAATGATTCATTTATGTTTTAAAATCATTGCAATACATTTTCATTAGAACTGAATACTCCTTCAGGAAACCCTGTAGATGTTTACTGAGAGGCAGCTGACATCCACATCCACATGATACAGTATATTTGGAATGTGAAACTGCTCTGAAGTTTTAGTGGGTTGTAAAGGCAAAAACTTGAGAAAGAAAAGAAAAAAAGGAAAAAATGGAGATGGGAAAAAAAGAAAAAGTGGAGATTTATCAATTATCCTGTAGATGGTAGGGTCCATTATTGCTCTCTCCGGCCATCTGTGTGCACTTAGACAAGTTGCTTGACCTCTTAGGACTCAGGGTATTGGAGTCTAAAGAGTCCATGGTTCTCATTTGATGACTATTCACAATTGTACTAATTCAAAATCGCTGAAATCCTTACTCAGTCACAGTTTAATGTTTTTATGTGGCACTTCATTATAAAGATGTGATAACTAAGTAAGTTTTTAACATGTCTTTTTGGAGAGCTACCTTTCATATTTCCAGTAAACGGCTGATAATTGACAATCACCTGAACATATACTGATTCTAGAGGAAGCTGCTCATGCTCTTGCAGCAGAAGAAAACTACAGCCAAAGAACAAACTCTTCACCCTTTTCATACAAAGCCAGAGTTATTTTTCGCTCTCACATTACAATCTCACTTCTAATGTTCCATGATATGAAACTGATAAAAATGAAATCTTTTGAATTTATCATGTGCCTACAGCAAAAGGACAATTGCAAAAAAAAGCAATCTCATCCCCATATGCCGAAGAAAAGCTAAACAATGAGTGAAAACAATTTCCTATGATATAGCATAAGATTGCATTTAAAAATATTCAAATTTCACTAAATTAAAACTTGGATTTTTCTTTCATTTCTTAAAGAGACTGAAATTTAAAATATTAGGTATGATTGCTGGTTTCATTTATAAACCAAGAAAGTGGTTTAATCATGTATCTGATTATCACCACTTACTTTCATTATGGAAGTGCATTATAATTGGTTTGATTACTGAATTTGTCAATTATACAGCCAACACCAATCAACCAAAATGAAATTCTTACGGAACCAAGAATATAAAACGAAAGTTCCTTTCTCAAATAATTATCACAATTTTATCATAATTCTTCCAATATGGGGAAATGTAATCCTGCAGATGTTGAAATGATATGGAATACATAAGGAATTAAAGCTGGAGAGAGTAAAATCGAGGGAAGCGTACTGAGGATGATTATTACTATTATTACAAGTATACTAAACTGTATGTAGACACACTCCATCTCAGCATCCCCAACACTTGACCATAATCCCTACCATTCACAGAGCAACATTTACAGAGTAAATGCCACAATACCTAATAAAGAATAAAGCCTTATAATACACTTTCTGAAGTGAGTGTTAGTAGGTTAAGCAAGAAACTACCTTTGTCTCGAACTCATTTTTATTCAAAAGACTAGCAACCATTTGAATAAATTTTTAGAGAAGGAAAAAATAAAGCACTTTAGAACTTTAAAAAAAAACAAACCTACAGAGCGGGAATATTTAGTGGTTAGAAACAAAGCTAATGTCTTTATAAATTTCCTGGTATTATTATTATAATAACTTAAAACTATTGGTCTATGTCATTTCAATAAACACTTAAGGAACAATCAGATGTGAAGCTTCCCCCCGCCCAACTAAATCTATTAACATGAAAATGTCATTTTTTTTTTACTCCACTAGAGGGTAGTCTCTCAAAACCAGGGCTTGGAGCCATGAATTTAGCCTGTTTTTGACCTGTTGATAAATTAATCCTCATGTTCCAGTCTTCTCAACAAGATGTTCCTCTAGTATACTAATTAAGGTTGTAAAACATGCATTTTTAAAATTGCTGTCTATTTACTCCTAGGTGTTCTTTCAGAAATATACACTGCTATACTTTCCTGTGTTTCTTTTTTCAGTGTCTGATAACTGGATACATGTTTTACATATGTGGTATGTATAGCACATTTTTCTGGTAAATATACATTCAGAATTTGTAAGTCTAAGAATAAAGGGAAATAATTTTCTCGAGGATTTAATTTATTAGAGTTGAAATACTTCCCCAAAAGTAGTAAAACATATCTCCTAAATACACACACAGAGAAATACCCACACAAACACCTTGACACATGTATCCATTCATCTGTGGCTGTCAGATTAATTGCATCAGCTATAAAGAAATGAATATAATTGGAAATACTTATTTTTTGAAACACCCCCTCATATGCCAATGTTGTGAATTATAGAGAAAAAAAAATACATGCTTTATTTTAAAAATGTGGTCAATCCAGATAAGAAATCTCATGGCTTAAAAAAAAAAAAAAAGTGCTATTGAACAGTAAGCACATACACTAAATTAAGTAGAATCTACAGAAACCCAAATGCCACTCCAAACAGTTTCAAGCTACTCTTCTTAAATAATATAGCCACTGGTGAACTTTACAGAGAGAGAGTCAGAGGTGCTGCGTCTCCCCCAGGTGTTTTTAATATTTGGGAAATCCTTATTTGTAGCACACCCTGCTATTTTCAGAGAGAAAACACAATTTCTCTGGATGAATGATAACCTAAAAATGGGAAAACTTGTCAAAAATTTCTTCCTCTCAAAAAAAAGGGGGGGGAGAAAGAAAGAATGGAGGAAG